>NW_026136716.1:6732289-7214789 GCF_905237075.1 Dicentrarchus labrax
ATTAGTCAAATAGGAATGAAACCAGTCTAAGGCTGTACCAGAAACAACAACCCAGTTCTGTAATCTATCAAGTGAAATGGATCGATGGTATCAAAGGCCGCAGTCAGATCAATAAGAATAAGGATGGAGCTTTAACTATTGTCAACATGCATAAAGATGTCATTATACACTCTCAGTAATGTTGTCTCTGTGCTATATATAGGAACTGTTTGTTACTAACAGACTTAGAAAGTTAATATTTTATTAAAATACATTTTCAAGATATAAAACACCAAGATTTCAGACAGTTACATTTCTGTCAACAACACCCTCATTTAGTTAAAGCTTCCTTTACCACAGTAATAATATACATTCTTTATTTTTAATGCCCACAATTACATTTTTAAGCCAAAATTCAGACCATTACAAAACATTTTATTCTGTTCAATTTAATATAATGTAGTCTCCAGTAAGTTTAATCTTTATATAACTGAGCTGATATAAAAACATACAAAAGAAGCAGCAGTGCATTTATATACATTTCATTTTAAAAAGAAAAAAATAATAATTTGAAAGAAAGAAGTAAAACACAGGATGCAAATATATTACAGATGTTAGAAAGTGGAAGTCACAAGACACAGAGAAGATCTTTCCACTGTTAAAGAACATTTAAACATAAAAACAAGTAAAGAACAGTAAAGAATAAAAAAGTAGGAAAACATTAATATAAAATCAGCTGTTAACATTAATCTTTGTTTATATTCTCTGTGTTGAACTGAAAGATGAATCTTAAACAGGTCTTTTAGTGTTGGTTCTTTCATAAATGTCTCCATATTTCATCCTATCTGCCTTCACTCTGTCTCTACAGTCTTGAAGGGTTCTGTATCACTAAACATTTTATTATGGTACAAACAGCTGTTGTCGAACACTTCCTGTTGGAGACAGTGTTTTTGGGCTGTAGCTTCTCTTTTTTTTAACAGTAGATGTTCCCCGTTGCCTTAACTCGTTCTCTTGCTGCATTAAAGGTGTTTTGGACCTTCAGATAAAAATAAAACATTAATCAATTTTATTAGTCAGAAGCAACAAAACATAAATATAATAAAGTAAATGAATGAATTTTCTTACTCAGTGGGTCCAGTGGGTTTTTGTGGTGTCTTGATCTCTTCAGGGTCTCTGTGTGACAGACTGAAGGTTGAATAAAAGTCAGTGCTGAACAAACATTGATCAATTATATATTTATGGGTTTTGTCTGAAAAGATCTCAGTCAGTCATTGACATATTAACTGTGAGACGCTGGTATTAAAACAACACAGATGTTGAGTTCAAATTAAAAAAATTACCTGTTTTGATGATTTCTTTTGAGCAGGAATGTGATGACTGCAACACAAACACAACCAAAGGCCACTACCACAGACAACACAATGATCCAGGTGAAATCTGTGAGAAAAAGTTAGTGATAAACACTCAACATTCATATAGAAACTACAGATCAAAATGTAATAATGACTTGCGAACACTTAGAGGTTAACTTACTGCGATCTCTGTCTTTAGATCCAGATTTATCATTAAATCCTAAAAAAAGAAACAAAAAACATCAGAATCATAAAGTATTGATCAGTCTCTGAATGTGTATGTTTGGAAGTGTTTCTCACCATCAGCAGACAACTGTTTGACCTCAGGAATCATCATAAACACCTCTATGTGAGGACCAGAGAGCACTCGCGCTGCACATCCAACCTCTGGGCTGTTGCCACGGAAACCAGACAGCACAGCTGTGGTGGTGACAGCGACTGTACCGTTGGTGTTGGTGACACTGACAGAGCTGTAGTTTGAGAAGTGGAGGTCTTGTTGCAGGACTCTTAATGTTACTGTGGGAGCAGGTCGACCTGTGGCCGAGCAGGACACAACTGCCTCTTCAGAAGAGTTTGATTCTCTAACATGTAGGATGGGTTCATGCAGCTCTGCACAGGACACACAGGGACACACAGGGACACACAGGACACACAGGGACACACAGCACATTAATTACATCAGAATGATTATTAAATATAATACACATTTCCATTACTTTTTGTAGATCTGCTGCCTTGATACAGTTACTGATGTGAGTGGCAAGTAAAGTAGATAGCGCCCTCTGCTGTATGAATATTTAAAATGTTCTTACCATAGACCTGGAGACAGGTTATAGCAGTGAGAGCACCATCAGGGTAGGTGTTGAACAAACAACGATAGTATCCTTTATCTTGATCTGTGAGGTTCCTGATAACTATGGAGTTGTTCTGCAGTCCAGCATCTCTAAACTCCACATTATCAATAAAGTCAGGATTCACTCTTGGACCAAAGTATCTGTTGAAGGTGGCAACATTTTCCTCTTTCTCAGGTGAAACTTTCTGCCATGTGACTTGAAGAACATCTTTAGACTGACTCAGCTGACAGTTTAAGCAGGCTTCATCTCCCACTGCTGCCAGCACAGTCTGCTGTGTCTGTACCAGAGCTGTTAGACCTGCAGGAGAAGATGGTTTCAGAGGTGAGTGTAAAGCATATTTATGGATAATCAAATTTAAATAATAATGATAATTGTAACATTTTCTGTTCGTTTTCTTCTGGATGCATTATTCTTCTGTAGCTCAAGTTGAAATATTAATCAGAATTTGCCAATTTTACCATCAACCAGCTCAAACGTGTAAAATAAAACATTGTAAATGTCTTTCCTGCACAGTTTAGATCTTTATATCTTTATCCTTATCTTTATTTATTTATATTTAAATTTTTTTGGTGTGCTTTTTATGCACCAAGACAAATTCCTTGTACTTGGCAATATAATAATATCTGATTCTGATGAAGCGCCAACAACGTGGTTAACTTAACTGCTGAATTACAGTAAACAAAGAACAATAAAGTCTCAGTTTAATTAAAATCATTTATTTATATAAAATGACAGAAACACAAAGTATTAATCTTACCTTTCTGAAAAACTCCAAACGCACAAAATAAACATAAAACTGCAGGTTGTGTCATCTTTACTGAATCTACCGCCAACTCATTCAAACTGAAAGCTGTCACTGTACGTTAACTGCGTGCGCACTTCCAGGTAATCGCTGAGGGGGGAGGCGGGTGTCATAGAAACAACTATTTACCAACAATGTAGAAACACGAGCTTTTACGATACAATGACAACATTTAATATATATACAATAAAAGACTGTTATTCAATATGGTGAACTAATTCGCTCGTTTGAAATGCGACACAAACAGCAAGTGACGCTTATCACCCCTCATACAACACAATGGTACATCCCAACTCAGAGATTTGGATTAGTTAATAATTAATATATTGCTCTCTGACCTCTCAGTGCACTGAATGAGATATTCCCGCGTAATAAAGTTCAACTTAAGTGGTGTAAATCTTTATGTGTGCAGGTTTAACAAAATAAAATTATAATAAATAAATCAATAAAACGTAATAATACCATTATGATTTATTATATTAGGTCGATAGATATTCCTGGATTTAGTGACTGAAAGCTAATTATATTTTTATTGTCATTTACAGATCCAGAATAACAAAAACAACTCCAACCAACCTGCTTCCCTCCGTGATGTATCCACACTTCCACAGTAAATATGAATAAACAGCGACCTCCATGTATCTGAACTTCAACTTAATGTGAATCATTAACTATACAGACGCCATCCTGTGGCAGCACTTGGTATCACCAGTAAAACTATAGTCAAACACTTTGTTGTGGATATTATAAAAGATACTAAAGTCCCAAGAAAAGGTTTAATCAGTCAGGTTAACTACAAACACCTGTGTGGGTGTTCACAGGCTTTAATATAGTTATATATTAAAACATATGATTATATTTTTATTACTTATTGATCTATTTTATTTTGTTTTACAAGAAGCATAAAGAGAACTATAAATTATTTTCATTATTCAACCCTGAGTTGAAAATGACAATGAAAAATAACTGAACATTAACTTACTGCGATCACTGTCTTCAGATCCAGATTCATAATCAAACAGCATCTAGAACAGGGATCAACATTGGCAGCAAAAACTCATCTCACTGGCAATGATGTTGGTTTATTCTGTTTCTCTCACTTGGACTCGGTCTTAACTCGTCCTGGTCTTGGACTCAGCAAAGGTTGTCTTGACTACAGCACTGCTATTATGCAAGTAAGTGAAAAAAGATATATAAAGTATATGAAGCATCAATGAACAACAGCATACAGTGTCGATATACCACTTTACATGTGGTCCAGAGTGCTATAATAATGCAGGCTATAAGTAGTAATAATAAAAATAAAAATATTAGTAGTTCGAGCTGCTTTTGTTCCTTGGTTTGACACATTTCAACACATTTTCTTGCTATTACCTGCTCAACATGATAAAAAACTTCTCATTCTTAGTGCACTCAAACCTTGTTTTCACTATAGAAACACACTATATATATATATATATATATATATGAAAATACCTGTAGCCATCACAGTCAGTCCTGAACAGAAAATGACTTCAATGAATTTAAACTCCATATTACATTATTTATTTACAATGTTATTTACAATGTTATTTACAGGTGTTCAGGAGCTATAAAGGCAATTTATAAGAACAATATACAAAAGAGTGAAGAGTGATGAAATGGAAAGATGCAACATAAAAATAAATATGTAATAATGTGATCAGTGGATATTAAAATAAAAGTAAGTTGTAATTGTAAACAATATTTTCAATATAACACATTCATTGCATTACTGAGAATACTTTAAATTATAATAACAGGCAACATTTATATACAATTCATTTTAAAAAGCAAAAAATATGATGCAAATATATTACAGATCTTTACGCTGTCGAGAACATCACAACATTTAAAGATAAAAACAATCATCAGATTTTATAAAGAACAGTAAAGAATAAAAAAGTATGAAAACATTAATATAAAATCAGCTGTTTACATTAATCTTTGTTTATATTCTCTGTGTTGAACTGAAAGATGAATCTTAAACAGGTCTTTTAGTTTCGGTTCTTTCATAAATGTCTCCATCTTTCACCATATCTGTCTTCTCTCTGTCTCTACAGTCTTGGAGGGTTCTGTGTCACTAAATATTTTATTATGGTAAAAACAGTTGTCGCCGACAACTTCCTGTTGAAGACGATGTTTCTGAGTTGTCGCTTTTTTTCTCACCAAGACCCCTGTTGCCTTATCTCATTCTCTTCCTGCATTAAAGGTGTTGTGGACCTTCAGATGTAAATAAAACATTAGTCAATTTCGTAAGTCAGAAGCAACAAAACAAATATAATGAATTAAATAAATAAATTGTCTTACTCATCAATGGATTCAGTGGCTCTTTGTGGTGTCTTGATCTCTTCAGGGTCTCTGTGTGACAGACTGAAGGTTGAATAAAACTCAGTGCGGAACAAACACTTATTAATTATTTATTTATGAGTTTTGTCTGAAAAGATCTCAATCAGTCATTAACATATTAACTGTGAGACGTTGGTATTAAAACAACACAGATGTTGAGCTCATATTTTAAAAAATTACCTGTTTTGATGATTTCTTTTGAGCAGGAATGTGATGACTGCAACACAAACACAACCAAAGGCCACAACCACAGACAACACAATGATCCAGGTGGAATCTGTGAGAAAAAGTTAGTGATAAACACTCAACATTCATAAAGAAACTACAGATGAAAAGGTAATAATGACTTGTGAACACTTAGAGGTTAACTTACTGTGATCTCTGTCTTTAGATCCAGATTTATCATTAAATCCTAAAAAAAGAAACAAAAAACATCAGAATCATAAAGTATTGATCAGTCTCTGAATGTGTATGTTTGGAAGTGTTTCTCACCATCAGCAGACGACTGTTTGACCTCAGGAATCATCATAAACACCTCTATCTGAGGACCAGAGAGCACTCGCGCTGCACATCCAACCTCTGTGATGTTGCCACGGTAACCAGACAGCACAGCTGTGGTGGTGACAGCGACTGTACCGTTGGTGTTGGTGACACTGACAGAGCTGTAGTTTGAGAAGTGGAGGTCTTGTTGCAGGACTCTTAATGTTACTGTGGGAGCAGGTCGACCTGTGGCCGAGCAGGACACAACTGCCTCTTCAGGAGAGTTTGATTCTCTAACATGTAGGATGGGTTCATGCAGCTCTGCACAGGACACACAGGGACACACAGGGACACACAGGACACACAGCACATTCATTACATCAGTGGAGAATGAGGCAGATTGAGATACATCAATAGAGAATGATTATTAAGACACTTTGAACAATTAAGTCAAGTGAACAACAGAGATGTTCCTAACAACTAATTTCTATATGTACCAGTATATCTAGCGAGTAGTGAGAGTAACGTTTCATCAACTAGTCGACTAATAATGCACCTCCCTGGTAGATAAAGATATAACGATACACTCAACTTATGATTTTATTCTGGGTTCACAATATATATATTACATACATACTGTATTTAACTGTCTCAGGATACAGCTTTACATTACTACTCGTAAACAAATAAACATGTTTTTGATTAAGTTGGAGATAAATCATATGAAAACAGGTTAAAACTACTAGTAAGACTATTTAAAAGGGTTCTTACCATAGAGTTTGATGCAGGTTACACCAATGAAAGCCCCATCAGGGTAGGAATTAAACAAACATTGATAGCAGCCTTCATCCTGCTCTGTCAGGTTCCTGATAACTATGGAGTTGTTCTGCAGTCCATCATCTTTAAACTCCACTTTATCAATAAAGTCAGGAATCACTCTTGGACCAAAGTGTTTGCTGGAAGTAGCAAGAGTCTTATCTCCCTCAGGTTTCCACCATGTGACTTGAACAACATCTTTATTTTGCATCAGCTGACAGTTTAAATGAGCCTCTTCTCCCACTGCTGCCATCACAGTCTGCTGTGTCTGTACCAGAGCTGTTAGACCTGCAGGAGAAGATGGTTTCAGAGGTAAGTGTGTGTGTGTGTGTGTGTGTGTGTGTGTGTGTGTGTGTGTGTTGTACAGGCTGCAGTCTCACCTGTTAGCCAGTGTGAAGCACAGTGGAAATATAACTTTAGACTCATAAATAATCTGATTTCAATAATAATAATAATTACTGTAAACCTTTCTTCTAAATGCATTATTCTTTTGTAGCTCAAGTATCAAAAATAAGGTTAATTTGTAGAATAAACATTTATCTAGGTTGTTTTTATTCTACCTCAGTATCCTGATGTGAAAGCTAACAGACATTGTGTTCTTCACTGACCAATAACAAACAAACTCAGTATTAAAATATAATATAAAGTATGAATTTTACCATCAACCAGTGCAAAAGTGTAAAAGTAATCCCAAAAAACGTGGCGTAATTGCTGAATTACAGTAAACAAAGAACAATAAAGTCTCAGTTTAATTAAAATAATTTACTTATATAAATGACAGAAACACAAAGTATCAATCTTACCTTTCTGAACAACTCCAAACGCACAAAATAAACATAAAACTGCAGGTTGTGTCATCTTTACTGAATCTACCGACAACTCATTCAAAGTGAATGTTGTTACTGTACGCACTGAATTCTGGGTACGTTCATCGCCGAGGGGTGTCATAGAAATAACTATTTACCACCAATGCACAAACACGAGCCTTTACAGTATACAGAGAACATTATACATTTATATAAAATATACTATTATTCAATAATAAATAAGAAATGAACTAATTACCTGTTTTAAATACGACATAGATAGCGAGTGACGCTTATCACCCCTCATAACAACGCAATGGTACATCCCGACCAATCAGAGAGAAGCATCTGGATATTTGAATTAAATGAATAATTAATATATTGCTGTCTGACCTCTCACTGCACTGAATGAGACATTTCCGTATAATAAAGTTAAATTTAAGTGGTGTAAATCTTTCTGTTTGCAGGTTTAACAAAATAAAATTATAATAAATAAATAAAACGTAATAATACCTGACAGGTGACAGATATAGATATTCCTGGATTAAGCAACTGGAAATGAGTTACATTTTAATTGACATTTTGTGGCAGCACTTAGTATCACCAGTAAAACTATGGTCAAATACTTTGTTGTGGCTATTCCAAAGGATACTAAAGTTAGTAAAACTTTGAATATATGGAACAAAATGCACAAATAAAAATCAGTTTTTGTTTGAACTTTAAAGTCCTTTCTAGTAAATACAGATTTTGTCCTGTGTTTGATTTAATTACTGATGATTTTAATTCACAGTAAATAATTACATTACATTCTTTTTAGAAATATTTATATTTTTCAGTTACTTCACAGATATAAATATTTGGTCTTTGACCTATTTATTAAATGAATTTTGTAACGTCTTACCTTTAGAGGTCCTCTGTCTTTCCTCCCATCTCTCTCCCATTTTAAAGAAATTATATCACATTTAGGATCATAATGGAGGAAAAGACACAACAGAATTTCTGTTGAATACTTTATTATTATAGATAAATCCTTCATTCACACATATAAATATATAAAACCTTTGAATACAATCTCAGGAATGTTTGTGAAAGAAAACAACAAAAACACATATTTAATGTCTTTAAATTATTAGAGGATATCCCTTAAATAATATTTTATCTTTCTTTTATCTTTTATTCTTTGAGCTTTAATGCCGGACACACTGCATGCTGGGTTTTCTTGTTTAGGTCACGGACCCCAAACTCCTCCAGGGGATTCCCGTCCTGAACATGTCGACATGCCAATACTCAGTCGCACTCATAGCGCCCCCCACTGGTTACTAAGTTTTATACTTCCTTGTGCTTCTCATTGTCCACTGACCACATCCAGCGGAACTTTTCACACATTGATGATATGTTATGAACCTTGAATGTGACTTTTTGTGGTAGTCGTGGTGATGCAGTAAATACCAGTGTTTCTTTTTTTTTCCCATTTTCCCACAAATAGAAAACACATTTCCTCCAACACACCGGCTGTGGCTCAGGAGGGTTGAGCAGAAATCTGACGGTTTGATCTCCGGCTCCTCCGGCTTTTTCCTCAGGTATCAGTTGTCTGATCGGATACTTTGCTGAAGATGTTTGTTACCTTTGAGGTAAAAAAGAAAGAAACAAAGACAGTCAGGTTCCACTCATATTATTACATTATAATCATATATATATTTTTATACATTAATCTGAACATGTGAATAGACCCAAAGCAGAGAAACTGCACTCATGATTTCAGATTTAAATTTAAATTCTCATTTTAACTTCACTTAAAAATCCTTTTGTCGTCTTAGAAATATTATCAAAGTCAGACCTTTTGTAACTCGGAGATGCTGAAATATTCACTCATGCTTTCAGTATTAATCGTTTACTACTGTAGTTCACTTTTTACTGGATTACAAGAAGTCTGTAATAAAACTACAGCTAGTTCAGAAATATAATTGATTTTAAAGTTCTTTGACTCACTTCACAAAGTTTTAAATGACCTTAATACACCAGAGATCTGGTTTCATTTTATTCTCCAGCCAGACCCCCTGAGGTTCTCCACTGCTTTTCTTTTTAATATTCCTGATGTGTCCCATAAACGTTCAGGAGAGACTGCCGTCTGTTTTTATGGCCCTAAACTGTGGAACTTCCTCTGGATATAAGGATGGAAATCTCTCTCAGTACTGAGACCTGGAAATTAAACACCTTTCTTTCTAATCTGGTTTTAAATTATGAGTATTGTTATTGTTTATTTTCTATTGACTTTTATCTATTGATGTACATTTGATTGTTTTTATTGTATTAAACATTAGCTCTGCAATTTATGTGTTGTTTCAATTTTGCTTTGTAACTCACTTTGGGCTGCATGTTTGTCTGAAAGGTGCTGTATCAATAAACTGGATTTGAGTTGAGGTGGAGACTCACCTGCTTTCACTGTAGAGTATTATGGAGACATAGATGATGACAGAAGCATATAAACAGGCCACTACCATGGGCCATGCAATGGCAAAGGTGTAATCTGTGAGAAAAGAGGAACATTTATCATTCGAACTAACACTTATAAAGCAAACAAATGAGAATTGATTGAATTACGTAGGGCTGTAACGAGTGCTGAGAACAAAGAGAGTGAATAAGAAACACAAAAAGTAATTCTCTGATTGTTCTACACAGCGATGTGAAGCTCAGTGTGATCGGCTCTGGCCATCAACATCTCGACTCCCCACCTGTCACTCAAAGCAGCCACAACCTTTATTATGCATAACTATAAGCCTTAAAGCCTGTGAACACCCACACAGGTGTTTTCAGTTATTCTGGCTCAGGTTGAAGTTGGGCTGGAGCTTTGATGGACATTTATTACGTCACAATTCTCAGTTTCCAATAAGAACGATAAAGTGTAATTCGTCCCACTCTAAGAGGTGCAACAAAGCCAAAAGGAGACTCAGTAAGATGTCAGTCAATGACAGTATACACGCCCACTCAGTCCCAAGAAGAGGACTAATCAATAATTAACTGCAAACACCTGTGTGGGTGTTCACCGGCTTTAATATAGTTTGAATGGATGAATTATATAAAAATTCATCCCCGTACAGTTTAGTTCTAAAGCACAAATAAACATGGCCGCACTTCCACAAAAGGAGGCGGGAAACTTCAAACTATTCATTACAACCCTCGAATTATGAGACAATTAATGCAAATTAGTCATTCATTATTATTACCTATTGATCTTTTATTTTGTTCTTCAAGAAGCATAAAGGGGAACTATACATCATTTTCATTATTAAACTGAGTTGTAAATGACAATGAAAAATAACTGAACATTAACTTACTGCGATCTCTGTCTTTAGATCCAGAGTCATCATCAAAACCTGAAAAATAAAAAACAAAAAACATCAGAATCATAAAGTATTGATCAGTCTCTGAATGTGTATGTTTGGAAGTGTTTCTCACCATCAGCAGACGACTGTTTGACCTCAGGAATCATCATAAACACCTCTATCTGAGGACCAGAGAGCACTTGCGCTGCACATACAATCTCTGTGCTGTTGCCACGGTAACCAGACAGCACAGCTGTGGTGGTGACAGCGACTGTACCGTTGGTGTTGGTGACATTGACAGAGCTGTAGTTTGAGAAGTGGAAGTCTTGTTGCAGGACTCTTAATGTTACTGTGGGAGCAGGTCGACCTGTGGCCGAGCAGGACACAACTGCCTCTTCAGGAGAGTTTGATTCTCTAACATGTAGGATGGGTTCATGCAGCTCTGCACAGGACACACAGGACACACAGGACACACAGGGACACACAGGACACACAGCACATTAATGAAGGTGTTACAAAGACATCAGCTTCTAACAGGATACTTGTAGTATTGTATTATGGAAATGTATTTAACAATGAATAAATGTTCTTACCATAGAGTTTGATGCAGGTTGTACCTGTGAGACGACCTTCAGGGGTGTTAAACAAACATTGATAGCAGCCTTCATCCTGCTCTGCCAGGTTCCTGATAACTATGGAGTTGTTCTGCAGTCCAGCATCTTTAGTAAACCCCACTTTATCAATAAAGCCAAAATTCACTCTTGGACCAAAGTGTTCGGAGTAGGTAGCAACATTTTCCTCTTTCTCAGGTGAACCTTTCTGCCATGTGACTTGAACAACATCTTTATTTTGCATCAGCTGACAGTTTAAATGAGCCTCTTCTCCCACTGCTGCCATCACAGTCTGCTGTGTCTGTACCAGAGCTGTTAGACCTGCAGGAGATGAAGCAACAGAGAAGTTTCTTCAGCTGAGGGTGCGTGTACACTTTCATACTGGAAGTACAACTCCCTTTCTATCAGAACCAGCATGAACTTTTTTCAGCACTTTCAGCTACAGTAGCTCGTCTGTGTATATACAGTGTACCAGTACAGAACAGAACAGCAGGTACGAGGAAACAATTTGTGAAAGTAAAGATAATTCATACTGTAGGTATTTATTTTTAATAACATATGTTTATTCTATTGTTACAATATGACACACTGCATTAAAGGGGAGCACTCATACTGAATGCATTTGTTTGTTTTTTTTATACTGTATATATTCTGCCTATTATGGGAACCACTGACACATGTTGTTGTTTTGCTCTATTTGCTGTCTGGTTTCTGCACCAAAGCTTCTGTTTAAAGTCGAAATAGTCTGAAGACAAGTGTTGTTTGCAGTTAGGATATGACCTGTATGTTGTTTTATATCTGACTTTTGATATTGTGACTCAATAAAAGGAGTTGAGATATGTGCGCAGTTCTCCTCTCCCACTGTTATCTGCACAATCGGTAATATTACTTTATACCTAACAGGACCTACAGTACGGAAAAGTCAGCTGGTGTGACTTTTGGAGGACCCTTATTGCCGAACCAGGTAATAAAGATTCTGACTACTTCTAGTGTAAAACAACATTAACGTAGTACACTAGAGTTTTAAATAACAGGCGATCTTCCCCTACGTGAGACTGGTTGCTCATCGTTTTCCTCCACAAAAACTTTGTAGACTCTCTACTGATTAAAGTTTTAACATTATCCAATTTATTTCTGTTCCTATTGCAAAATGAGATTCGACAGTTGTCTAATTTGGATGAAAGGGTGTGCTGTCATGTGTATAATATAAATTGTAATTGGTGAGATAAAAGTGTAGACGCGACATAATCGATGGTAAAAAGAGTAAGGCGATCACCACTGACTGTTTCCTTACTGACTGTATGACAGTATAAACTATTACCAAATATACTTGACATCAGATTCATAAGGATACGTAAAACGACAGCAAGAACATTTTCTGATTTATTTACAGACATTTGCAGTGTTTTGAACAGACATCGACACAGTTAACTATTTTCAAACTCCAGGCAACTCCGTTAATCTTATTTAACATCAGCACTGGAGTGTTTACAACGTTAAATATTTCATTCTTGTTGGTTAAAATGATAAAAAGAAGTAAATTCAGCCAGTATTTCTAGTTTACAATTGTGCAACAATGCTCGGGAATATCACCAGTTCAATTGTCACACCGGCTGCGTTTTAAGGAAGCGAAAGTACATAAAATATGTATAATTACATAATATTTATGGTATTTTCTTACCTTTCTGAAATAGTCCCATCAGAAAGAGTAAATATATAAAGTGTTTCATCTCTGCTCTATGTGTATCTGTCCGCTTAACCTTCAGGTTTCTAAGTACGACGCAGTTATTTTTTTTTCTAGCTGGGACTGGTTTGTAGGAGGCGGAGTCTGACTGTCATATGATCCAAAACAACTCATATGAAATGTAAATAAAAACATTTAAGAACAGTTTTTACGAAGTTTAAATCAAATCAATAAGCAGCAGGTGAAGAATACCTGCGACTGGTCATCCTGCAGCGTGAGGCTCAACGTAGTCCACAAATCCTCATCACATCTTCAGCGAAGGAAAACAGCTGCTTGTCCAGATCAATACACTCCATGAGCTTTGTTTAAGGTCTGGAGAAGAGACTGTTTGTACGACGTCTCTTCACAGGTTTAAAATACGTTTCAGACCCTTTAAAAGACTTTAACAGACCTCCACAGTCCACAGAGGATGAACTCTTGGACCAAAGTGTTTGTTGTAGGAGGCAAGAGTCTTCTCTCCCTCAGGTTTCCACAATGTGACTTGAACAACATCTTTATTTTGCATCAGCTGACAGTTTAAATGAGCCTCTTCTCCCACTGTACACTGTTAGACCTGCAGGATAGAAGAGGGTTTCAGAGACATTTGCATTTATGTTTTTGTCAACTATAATAAAAACAAAAAAGTGTGAATTTGAAGGATGAACAACATGCAAACATTAAATCTGTGGAAACTGCTCTCAGTTTTTATGCTGCACACACTTTAAACATTTTACAACACAGTTTAAAAACACGATTAAACTCCTGCACACATTAATGTAACTGTGTTTAAACTAATTTTATCTACTTTTAATTGATGTAACGTCCTCAGCGACTCCTCGACAGACAAATAATAATGAATTCATGAATTAATACATTAATAACAATAATAATAAAACCCTGTCTAATAAAAATACATCACATATGTTTGTATAAAACATAAAATGTGGTAAAACAAAGGTTAATAAACTCACCTTTCCAGAAGAGTCCAAACGCACTGATGACAGAAACTACACATTCAGCCATCTTTGTTCATTGTTTACCGCCAAGTTAGGTTTCTTCTTCTCTCTCTTTATTGAGTGTAGCAGCCGGCGTTAAGTAGCTTTAGCGCCACCTGCAGTGTGGACCCGGGAGTACAAGAAAACAAGGAGAGAGCCCAGTTTCTTTCAAATCATTTCATATTACCTGGGTGTATACGTGTTTGTTTACATTAATAACTGTATATATTGGTTTATTTTATTTTGTTTTATTTAATTAGTCTATGATTTAATGATCTCTTTCTGTGTTTTTAGCATTAGGAAACTACAAACCTTTATTTTGTTATTCAATCTTGTGTTTGATTTCTTTCAGATTCACACACGTTTTTTGGACTCAGTTCTTCCACCTAAAGCTTTCTGATTTCCTGGCAGTAATCAATATCTCCACTGATTCCTCTTCATTCATTTGTATTTGTTAGTTTATTTAGCAGGGACAGTGCACACTGATAAAACGTTGCTGTAAATGTGCCAAGAGACATTTTTTAACTTCATAATTCAGAAGAATGTTTGTTTATTGAAGTGTTTTATTACATCTGGTATTCCTGCTCCTGTTAACTGTCCTCACTGTAATGTTAATATTCCTTTTGCTTCAGATTTTCTGTCTTTGATCTCACCGTGTTTCAGAGCCTGTTTTTCTCATGCATCTAAAATTGTATTGCTAAAATATTCCAACATTACATGAACTAACAGCATCAGTCAACACTCATCATGTCTGAACAACAATAAAGTAATGATGCATTTGCCTCTGACACCTTTTCCTTAACCTTCCAGCTGTGAAATGTACGACTGCATTGACATTAACACAGAACAACCTGACGAGTGGGAACAGAAGGTTTTTAAAAGGCAGCTCAACAGTCTCAAAGTTTGATCCTATTGCTGCTGAAGCATAATCAATACATCCGTAGTCTAACACTGACAGTCCACAACAAAGTCTTATTATTATTTGCAGTATGAATGTTTGTATTTATTTCTAATAAGTAAATAAATCACCACAGTGATATCTGACTCTATTACCCTCGAATATATTATAAGGGTTTAAATATAAGTTGCAAAATTACATTTTATAATTATTATGACAAACAAAAAGAAAAAGAAAAACAATGTTTTATTAAAATACATGTAGAAAATACATATACATATATACGTTAAATGCATTTACACTCAACATGCAGCTCAGAATACCTTTTCAACATATAAAACACCAAGATTTCAAATACTAAGTTAAAATACTTCTTAGAAAGTAAAGTAATAACACTGAGAGGTCTTTCCAGCATCAAAGTTAAAAACATCACAACATTTAAACATAAAAACAATCATTAGAGGTTATAAAGAACACAGTAAAGTGTTATCCCTTCTATCTCTGCCCCCCTTTCCTGTTTGTCTTCAGCTGTCACTATCATAAAGGCAATACAAGCCCCCAAAAAATAATAATAAAAAGTAAACATTAATATAAAATCTGCTGATTACATTAATCTTTGTTTATATTCTCTGTGTTGAACTGAAAGATGAATCTTAAACAGGTCTTTTAGTGTCGGTTCTTTCATAAATGTCTCCATATTTCACCATATCTGTCTTCACTTTGTCTCTACAGTCTTAAAGGATTCTGTGTCACTAAACATTTCATTATGGTCAAACAGCGATTGTAGACAACTTCCTGTTGGAGACAATGTTTCTGAGTTGTCACTTTTCTTCCTACAAGACGTTCTCCGTTGCCTTAACTCGTTCTCTTGCTGCATTGAAGGTGCTTTGGTCCTTCAGATGAAAATAAAACATTAGTCAATTTTATTAGTCAGAAGCAAAACAAAGAAAATTAATATGTGAAAGTTTTAAAATGAATAAATTGTCTTACTCAAGAATGAGTTCAGCTGGTTTTTGTGTTGTATTGATCTCTTCAGGGTCTCTGTGTGACAGACTGAAGGTTGAATAAAAGTCAGTGCTGAACAAACATTTATCAATTATGTATTTATGAGTTTTGTCTGAAAAGATCTCAATCAGTCATTAACATATTAACTGTGATGTTGAGTTCAAAGTTAATTTTTAACTTTTACCTGTTCTGATTTTTTTCTTTCGAGCAGGAGTTTGATGACTGCAACACAAACACAAACACAAACACAAACAAAGGCCACTACCACAGACAACACAATGATCCAGGTGGAATCTGTGAGAAAAGAGGAAATTTAGTGATAAACACTCAACAATCATAAAGAAACTACAGATCAAAAGGTAATAATTGAAAACACTTAGAGTTTAACTTACTGAAATCAAATCAAACAAACAAACCAAAAAAGACATGAGCTCTAAAGTATTGATCAGTCTCTGAATGTGTATGTTTGGAAGTGTTTCTCACCATCAGCAGACGACTGTTTGACCTCAGGAATCATCATAAACACCTCTATCTGAGGACCAGAGAGCACTCGCGCTGCACATCCAACCTCTGGACTGTTGTTGCCACGGTAACCAGACAGCACAGCCGTGGTGGTGACAGCGACTGTACCGTTGGTGTTGGTGACACTGACAGAGCTGTAGTTTGAGAACTGGAGGTCTTGTTGCAGGACTCTTAATGTTACTGTGGGAGCAGGTCGACCTGTGGCCGAGCAGGACACAACTGCCTCTTCA
The DNA here is from genome assembly GCF_905237075.1 of Dicentrarchus labrax. Taxonomy (NCBI): domain Eukaryota; kingdom Metazoa; phylum Chordata; class Actinopteri; family Moronidae; genus Dicentrarchus; species Dicentrarchus labrax. The sequence goes on from NW_026136716.1 coordinate 6,749,053, forward strand.
GGAGAGTTTGATTCTCTAACATGTAGGATGGGTTCATGCAGCTCTGCACAGGACACACAGGGACACACAGGGACACACAAGGACACACAGGACACACAGGGACACACAGGACACACAGGGACAGACAGGACACACAGGGACACACAGGGACACACAGCACATTCATTACATCAGTGGAGAATGAGACAGATTGAGATACATGAATTAAGAATGATTATTAAGACACTTTGAACAATTAAGTCAAGTGAACAACAGAGATGTTCCTAACAACTAATTTTTATATGTACCAGTATATCTAGCGAGTAGTGAGAGTAACATTTGATCAACTAGTCGACTAATAATGCACCTCCCTGGTAGATAAAGATATAACGATACACTCAACTTATGATTTGATTCTGGGTTCACAATATATATATATATATATACATACACACACCCTTAAAAGCTCCCTGCAAACCTTTAGGGAGATTTGGACCCCATTCCTAGAGTATTATGAGCACTTACAAATACCATTAAATGAGATACCAATTTTAGAGTGAGGCGCTTTTTTGTTTTGTTTTCGTTGCTGTTATTTATTTATTTATTTATTTATTTATGTATTCTGAGGTTTGTTTTGTTTTATTGTTGTTACTTTCATTATCATTGAATGATTCTGTATTTGCTATTGCAATCCTTCTGGCATCCTGAATTGAACAAAACCAATAGACACTCATTCAGGAACACTAAGTGGACAGTGGGGACGGTTGGGAGGGGGATGAACTGGGTATAGTTTCACAATTATAATCACTTGATAGATGCAGCTACCATTTTTTTTCTTTTTTTGTGATTATATTTACTTTCAACATATGCTGCAAATTAATGTACAAAACTAATGGAAAATCAATAAAAATTGTTGAATGAGAAATGTTCTTACCATAGAGTTTGATGCAGGTTACACCAATGAGAGCACCATCAGGGTACGAATTAAACAAACAGTGATAGCAGCCTTCATCCTGCTCTGTCAGGTTCCTGATAACTATGGAGTTGTTCTGCAGTCCAGCATCTTTAAACTCCACTTTATCAATTAAGTCAGGATTCACTCTTGGACCAAAGTATTTGCTGGAAGTGGCAAGAGTCTTATCTCCCTCAGGTTTCCACCATGTGACTTGAACAACATCTTTATTTTGCATCAGCTGACAGTTTAAATGAGCCTCTTCTCCCACTGCTGCCATCACAGTCTGCTGTGTCTGTACCAGAGCTGTTAGACCTGCAGGAGAGGAAGCAACAGAGATGTTTCTTCAGCTGAGGGTGCGTATACACTTTCATACTGGAAGTACAACTCAGTGAAGTCTGATTTACAGTTTAGTTTTTTATTATATAATAGTATATTATTACATATTACATAGTGTATATATTTTTATTTACAGTCTCATATTTTCTACTATATTTTATAATATTCTTATTTTGTGATTCTTTATTGTACTCTTTGCATTACATTTCCCTGTGCTGCTGTGTCCGATTTGAATTTCTGCCACAGGAACATCTGATCTGATCTTATGTCTTCTGTCCTTTGTTGTTTTGATGTATTTCCTGTCTGGTTTCTGCACCAAAGCTTCTGTTTAAGGTTGAAATAGTCTGAAGACAGGTGCTGTTTACAGTTAGGATATCACCTGTATGTTGTCGTATATCTGACTTCTGATATTGTGACTCAATAAAGGAGTTGAGATATGTGCGCAGTTCTCCTCTCCCACTGTTATCTGCACAATCGGTAATATTACTTTATACCTAACAGGACCTACAGTACTGGGACCCCGTTAGCTCAAAATGTCCATTAATCTACACTGTAAACTGTAAAGTGGGAAGAAAATGCGAGAGTACTCTGCGGGACGTATTTAAAGCGAAAGTAAAAAGGGAAAAGTCAGCTGGCTGTTCTTTAAGGAAGCGAAATTACATAAGATATGTATAATTACATAATATTTATCGTATTTTCTTACCTTTCTCAAAGAATCCCATCAGAAAAAATAAATATATAAAGTGTTTCATCTGTGCTCTATGCGGATCTGTCCTCAAGGGTTTGAAGTATGGCACAGATATTTTTATTTTCCTGGAGAACTGGTTTGAGGAGGCAGAGTCCGGATGTCCCGGTTCCAAAACAACTCATATGAAATGTAAATAAAAAACATTTAAGAACAGTTTTTGCAAGTTTAAACATGTGGAACTAAAACTTGAAGGGCTGCAGTGGAGTTTTGTTTTATTCACTGTTATATGTATATGTATATAAGTATATATATATAAGTATATATATATATACATATACATATATATAAGTATAAATGACACAGATATGATGAATGTGTCACTGAGCTGATTCTGACATTTACCCATAAGGAGACTTTTAGTGCTGCACATTGTTGATCAAATGGCTCATATAGTGTAAAATATCTCAACTCTTTTGATTCATTACAGCGGAAAAAACATTTTATTAAAAATAGCAGAAATTTGGAGTGAAGTTTAGATGTTAATTAAAACTGTGTACATGAATGTTTTTGATCTGCTGGAGTCATTATTAATGAGCTGGGGCTGTTTTTATGCTGTATTAACCGATTAATCTTTCAGTATCAGTTCTTTCACAAAAGACAACAACCAGGACAAATTTGACCTATTTCACAAGTTGTAAATAAAGTCAATAAATGTAATTTCTGACCACAAAGATCGCGTGAAAGTAAGTGGATTCTCCATCTGTACAGTGATTGAAGTTAACTGAACAGACACACTGTGCTCTCTTTTCCACACTGTTGAATAAATGAGCTTAAATCAACAGCTGCTTTACAGACTGTTGATTAAAACACAAGAATATATTAACTGAATTCATTAATTCACAGACAGGAAGACAGCAGGTGAAGAATACCTGCGACTGGTCATCCTGCAGTGTGAGGCTGAACGTAGTCCACAAATCCTCATCACATCTTCAGCGAAGGAAAACAGCTGCTTGTCCAGATCAATACACTCCATGAGCTTTGTTTAAGGTCTGGAGAAGAGACTGTTTGTACGACGGCTCTTCAGAGGTTGAAAATACGTTTCAGACCCTTTAAAAAGACTTTAACAGACCTCCACAGTCCACAGAGGATGAACTCTTGGACCAAAGTGTTTGTTGTAGGAGGCAAGAGTCTTCTCTCCCTCAGGTTTCCACAATGTGACTTGAACAACATCTTTATTTTGCATCAGCTGACAGTTTAAATGAGCCTCTTCTCCCACTGTACACTGTTAGACCTGCAGGAGAAGAGGGTTTCAGAGACATTTGCATTTATTTTTGTCAAATATAATATAATATGATATATATCTTTATATATATATATATAGTGTGAATTTGAAGGATAAATCTGTTTTTCCTTCCTCAGTATCCTGATGTGAAAGCTAAAAGTTTAGAGGAGCTGTTAAACTTCAACAGCAGACAAACTCAGTGATGTTAATATCTTTAATGGGAACTGGCTGTCACTGATCCCACAGTCATTATTTGATTTAAGTGAATGGTTAATGCTCAAGGTCCAGAATTTAATTGCTAAAATATTCCAACATTACATGAACTAACAACATCAGTCAACACTCATCATGTCTGAACAACAATAAAGTAATGATGCATTTGCCTCTGACACCTTTTCCTTAACCTTCCAGCTGTGAAATGTACGACTGCATTGACATTAACACAGAACAACCTGACGAGTGGGAACAGGAGGTTTTTTAAAGGCAGCTCAACAGTCTGAAAGTTTGATCTTATTGCTGCTGAAGCATAATCAATACATCCGTAGTCTAACACTGACAGTCCACAACAAAGTCAGCTCCCAGTGCTGGAGATGCTTCCTGAGCTACAGGTAATGTGAAAGTGGAGTTCACTGATTCAAACTACGACTGAACTGAATTGAGTTCCTGCCACAAAACAGCCTAAACTCTTCTTCTGTCAATCTGATTATTATTATTTGCAATATGAATGTTTGTATTTATTTCAAATAAGTTAATAAATCACCACAGTGATATCTGACTCTACAACCCTCAAATATATTATAAGTAGCAAAATTACATTTTATAATTATTATGACGAACAAAAAGAAAAAGAAAAACAATATTTTATTAAAATACATGTAGAAAATAAATATACATATATACGTTAAATGCATTTACACTCAACATGCAGCTCAGAATACCATTTTTCTATATTACGTTTCTGTAAACAAAACAGTTATTTAGTTAAATCTTCCTCTACCAATGTGTCACTAAACATTTCATTATGGTCAAACAGCGATTGTAGACAACTTCCTGTTGAAGACGATGTTTCTGAGTTGTCACTTTTCTTCTCACAAGACGTTCTCTGTTGCCTTAACTCGTTCTCTTGCTGCATTAAAGGTGTTTTGGTCCTTCAGATGAAAATAAAACATTAGTCAATTTTATTAGTCAGAAGCAAAACAAATAAAAATTAATATGTATAAGTTTTAAAATGAATAAATTATCTTACTCAAGAATGAGTTCAGTTGTTTTTTGTGGTGTCTTGATGTCTTCAGGGTCTCTGTGTGACAGACTGAAAGTTGAATAAAAGTCAGTGCTGAACAAACATTTATCAATTATGTATTTATGAGTTTTGGCTGAAAAGATCTCAGTCAGTCATTAACATATTAACTGTGAGACGCTGGTATTAAAACAACACAGATGTTGAGTTCAATGTTAAAAAATTACCTGTTTTGATGTTTTCTTATGAGCAGCAATATGATGACTTCAACACAAACACGAACACGAACACGAAAACGAACACAAACACAAACACCAACACCAACACCAACAAAGCACACAACCACAGACAACACAATGATCCAGGTGGAATCTGTGAGAAAAGAGGAAATTTAGTGATAAGCACTCAACATTCATATAGAAACTACAGATCAAAAGTTAATAATTAAAAACACGTTTGGAAGTGTTTCTCACCATCAGCAGACGACTGTTTGACCTCAGGAATCATCATAAACACCTCTATCTGAGGACCAGAGAGCACTCGCGCTGCACATCCAACCTCTGTGTTGTTGCCACGGTAACCAGACAGCACAGCTGTGGTGGTGACAGCGACTGTACCGTTGTTGTTGGTGACACTGACAGAGCTGTAGTTTGAGAAGTGGAGGTCTTGTTGCAGGACTCTTAATGTTACTGTGGGAGCAGGTCGACCTGTGGCCGAGCAGGACACAACTGCCTCTTCAGGAGAGTTTGATTCTCTAACATGTAGGATGGGTTCATGCAGCTCTGCACAGGACACACAGGGACACACAGGGACACACAGCATATTAATGAAGGTGTTACAAAGACATCAGCTTCTGACAGGATACTTGTTGTCCAGTATGTAAGTTTTAGAAGAGATTAATATTGGAAATGTCTCTAATAATGAATAAATGTTCTTACCATAGAGTTTGATGCAGGTTATAGCAGTGAGAGCACCATCAGGGTAGGAATTAAACAAACATTGATAGCAGCCTTCATCCTGCTCTGTCAGGTTCCTGATAACTATGGAGTTGTTCTGCAGTCCAGCATCTTTAAACTCCACTTTATCAATTAAGTTAGGATTCACTCTTGGACCAAAGGGTTTGCTAGAAGTGGCAAGAGTCTTATCTCCCTCAGGTTTCCACCATGTGACTTGAACAACATCTTTATTTTGCATCAGCTGACAGTTTAAATGAGCCTCTTCTCCCACTGCTGCCATCACAGTCTGCTGTGTCTGTACCAGAGCTGTTAGACCTGCAGGAGAAGATGGTTTCAGAGGTGTGAGTTGGTATTGTTAAAGGTTTTTACTGAAGTGTATGGAGGATAAGCAGAACATAGTCGAACCATCTTTAGCCTCTTGGCATATTTATTTAACAATATGGCTCACACAGAACAACTGGCGCTCACTGGGAGCGTGGTGACATCATGTCCTGTACGTACCGTAAACCTTATACAATACAGCAGTACAGTATATCAGTCTACCATAATACAGGGAGTAAGGGCGCCATCAAATTACAACACTTAACAGGTATTAAAGGAGCTATAATACAGTCCTACCGAACGCTGAAGTTGGTTTTCGATTCGGCTGTTCAGGGAAAACTTGAGGGATATTTAACTTAAAGTGCTGAGCGACCGATCCTCAGTGTTTTGCTCCTCTTACTGCTGTAAAAGCTTTCAGTAAAGCCCTAACACTCTCTGAAACCCACTTTAGACTTGTCAAATCCGGACTAGAAATAGTCACTAATTTACACAATAAAAGACCATAACATCAGTTCACACACACACACACACACACACACACACACACACACACACACACACACACACACACACACACACACACACACACACACACACACACACACACACACACAAGCCTCCACATGCATTTGCAGATCAGCTATGGCAGAAGTGAAGCAACAGTCACTGAGCTGTAACCGATCAACTGTCTGTATTATAATAATAATTAAAATTAAAAAAAGTTTGATTCTGAGTGAAACACACTGATTGTTCTCTAACTCACCTTTCTGAAAGACTCCCAGCACACACAGCACATGTATGACTGCACGGTGGCTCATCTCTGCCGCATTGTTCATCTCCCGCCAATATTCAAAGGTGACAACAAAAGCCAGGTAACTACCAGGTAAGTTCTTCCGGATGAAAAACCAGCATATAGGTGTATCACCGCCACCTGCTGGGTGGAGTGTGGAGCAGGAGATTGGCAGGAAAAAAAACAATCAAACTAAATTCTAATATTCCTGTTTTTCTTAAATAATGAATACAAAATATTATGTACTTTCTATGATTGATTTCCAAGTAGATTCTCCAGTGTAATACTGTGTCCCTCATACTGCACTCCAATGTACTCCAATCTGCAGCTGACATTGAGGGACAGCTGGATATGAATTACATCTTAATGTGAACAATATGTCAATTATTGTTGTTATAAAGTCAGAGAAAACATAAAAGCAGTGGCAGCAGTAATAGTTCAGTTAGTAATTTCAAAAAATCATGTAGCATGGACATTACATGTGAATTGTATTTTATTATTAGTGATAATGTGAATCTTATGATCTTTTCCTCTTACAACTTCTGTCAAGTATTGGCAAAATAAGGAAAATGCAAAAGTATTTTAAAAAATCATTAATTATATACAGTCATCATGTATATTACAAATGTACAGTTATAGGCGTTTGAATGTTTATAAACCTCCTCTAATACAAGACATTTAATAAAACTTAAATATCATATTTCCTCTCTTACTTAAACTCTATAGAATTTAAAGTGTAACCTTTTATTTCTTTCACAGTGACGACATATTTTGCGTTCAGAGCTCTGATCAGAATCACAATCAGGCTTATTGTCAAGTAAGTTTTCACATACAAGGAATTTGTTTTTGTAAATTGGTGCATAACAATGAAACATAGAAAAATATGAATAAAGATAAAATGGAGACGATAAAAAGAGACAATATATACAAATATAAAAAGAGACATGTGCAATTAAATAAATGAAGAGCTGAACAGTTAGTGCAACAGATAATGATATTAGCAGGATAAATCGAAGGGATGTGCATTAATGTAACGCATAGATTCACACAATGACAATGAAACTGTGTCAGTCAGATTCATTCTACAGTTGTACTGATGTTGAAGGTGATGGATTCAGGTTATCACTTGGTTCAGTCTTCACAGGCGACGGCCGTTGTCTGACCCCATCGCTCTCCTGTGTGACCGAAGATGTTTCGGCCCTTCAGATACAAACAGTGTTTCATTACTATATGAATACTGCATAAATAAAGTAATCTGAACAGGTTATACACACACAGTGATCAGAATTTACTTTACACATGCAGTAAAGATTAATAGGTAGATATATAGACACAATGTGACAATATACAACAGAGAGAGTACAAATAATGTTGAGTTACAAGTGAAGAATGACAGTATAAAGAGTGTCTTACTTCTGAGTGTCGTTGGTTGTCGTCTCGTTCATCTCAGTGTCGCCGTGTGACAGATTGGAGGGTGCTGATGCAGTTAAAGCTGAACAACATTTATCAGCTTTCATAGACTGAGATTCAGATTTTGTTTTACGGAAATAGATTAATGCAGTAATTGGACCACAGACCCCGACCACGGAGAATACAATGATCAAAATCCAAACTGTGAGAAAAAGAGAAAAATTAGATTGACACGCAGCAGTTACAAAACAACAACAGATCATATAGGAGTATCACATCTAAACATTAACTTACTGCGATCCCTGTCTTTAGATCCAGATTCATCATCAAAACGTGTAAAAAGAAACAAAAAACATCAGAATCATAAAGTATTGATCAGTCTCTGAATGTGTATGTTTGGAAGTGTTTCTCACCATCAGCAGACGACTGTTTGACCTCAGGAATCATCATAAACACCTCTATCTGAGGACCAGAGAGCACTCGCGCTGCACATCCAACCTCTGTGCTGTTGCCACGGTAACCAGACAGCACAGCTGTGGTGGTGACAGCGACTGTACCGTTGGTGTTGGTGACACTGACAGAGCTGTAGTTTGAGAAGTGGAGGTCTTGTTGCAGGACTCTTAATGTTACTGTGGGAGCAGGTCGACCTGTGGCCGAGCAGGACACAACTGCCTCTTCAGGAGAGTTTGATTCTCTAACATGTAGGATGGGTTCATGCAGCTCTGCACAGGACACACAGGGACACACAGCAAATTAATTACATCAGTGGAGAATGAGGCAGATTGAGATACATCAATAGAGAATGATTATTAAAAATAATACACATTTCCCTCTCTTTTTCTAGAACTGCTGCCTTGATACAGTTACTGATGTAAGTGACAAGTAAAGCCGATAGCGCCCTCTGCTGTATGAATATTTAAAATGTTCTTACCATAGACCTGGAGACAGGTTATAGCAGTGAGAGCACCATCAGGGTAGGTGTTGAACAAACATTGATAGCAGCCTTCATCCTGCTCTGTCAGGTTCCTGATAACTATGGAGTTGTTCTGCAGTCCATCATCTTTAAACTCCACTTTATCAATAAAGTCAGGAATCACTCTTGGACCAAAGTATTTGTTGTGGATGGCAATATTCTTCTCTCCCTCAGGTGAAACTTTCTGCCATGTGACTTGAACAACATCTTTATTTTGCATCAGCTGACAGTTTAAATGAGCCTCTTCTCCCACTGCTGCCATCACAGTCTGCTGTGTCTGTACCAGAGCTGTTAGACCTGCAGGAGAAGATGGTTTCAGAGGTAAGTTAGTGTGTGTGTGTGTGTGTGTGTGTGTGTGTGTGTGTGTGTGTGTGTGTGTGTCTGTGTGTGTTGTTCAGGCTGCAGTCTCAACTGTTAGCCAGAGTGAAGCACAGTGGAAATATAACTTCCCTTTTATAAATAATCTTTTTTAAATAACAATAATAATTGTAACATTTTCTGTTCGTTTCCTTCTGGATGCATTATTCTTCTGTAGCTCAACTATTAAAAATTAAGGTGAATTTGCCAATTTTACCATCAACCAGCTGAAACGTGTAAACTAAAACATTGTAAATGTCTTTCCTGCACAGTTTAGATCTTTATCCTTATCTTTATTTATTTATATTTAAATTTTTTTGGTGTGCTTTTTATGCACCAAGACAAATTCCTTGTACTTGGCAATAAACCCGATTCTGATTCTGATGAAGCGCCAACAACGTGGTTAACTTAACTGCTGAATTACAGTAAACAAAGAACAACAAAGTCTCAGTTTAATTAAAATAATTTATTTATATAAAATGACAGAAACACAAAGTATTAATCTTACCTTTCTGAAAAACTACAAACGCACAAAATAAATATAAAACTGCAGGTTGTGTCATCTTTACTGAATCTACCGCCAACTCATTGAAACTGAAAGCTGTCACTGTACGTTAACTGCGTGCGCACTTCTGTGTAAAGTGGGGAGGCGGGTGTCATAGAAACAACTATTTACCAACAATGTAGAAACACGAGCTTTTACAGTATATAGGGAACATTATACATTTATAACAAAAGCCTATAATTCAATAATAAATGGTAGATAAACTAATTCGCTGTTTAGAATACGATATAAACAGCGAGTGACGCTTATCACCCCTATAACAACACAATGGTACATCCCACTACTCAGAGATTTGGATTAGTTAATAATTAATATATTACTGTCTGACCTCTCAGTGCACTGAATGAGGGGATTTCCACATAATAAAGTTAAACTTAAGTGGTGTAAATCTGTCTGTTAAGTCAAAAGATTGGAGTAAACAGCTCAAGAGTCACAAATAAAATGTCTCAACACGTTTGAAAAGTAACTGGAAGATTTGAAGATGTGGGTTTTCTGTCTATTTAGTCTTAATCACTACATTTCAGATTGTGTTTCTCTAACTCATTCATGAATCCAGAACAGATATTTACCAGCGTGTGTAAAGTGTGAAATGTGTACCAAATTTCCCAATCAGGCATGGCTAGGGCAGCCTCTAATGCTTGTGGGGCTGCTACACACATTGTTTGTTATCTGCCAGTAAATCCAGAGAAGTTAATGGTTTGGAGCTCATGTATGTTGCCCTTGAAGCTCAGACTGTGTCCTATTAGTGCAGATAATGTGTGCATCAGGTTGTAGGCAGTGTTCATTCTGACTGCACTCACTAAACTAGCTGGACCACATGTTCAGCTGAGCCATGCAGCATCTCCACAGGGTTGGAGGCTTTTGTTTGGTTTATGGGTTAAAGCAGTGGTTCCCAACCAGAGATCACAGGGGGTGCGCACAACTTTGTCTGCTGTAAAATCCCAATAACACATCCAATTGGATAATCAAAACTCTGTATAATCCAAATTGAAACATATTTTTGGTCCACATTTAAATTCATTAAGCTATTTATTACCTATTTAGTGCGTGTATGCGGGTAGGGGTTGGGGGGGCTTCATGGAAAAAAGGTTGGGAACCACTGGGTTAATGGACCCAGAGATGTATTTGATTTAATTTGGAAGATATCACATTAAAGAAAATACGAGGATTAAACTACAAGTACCTCAAAATTATACTTAAATAAAGTAACTGAGTAAATGTATTAGACTGTACTCAGTTGTATTGTTGTAATCAGAACTTCTTACCCAGAATTTATAGAAACATGTTGATGGTTGTATTTATGTAAATACACTCAGATGTTCATTGACATCTTTAAATATCCTCTTTGTGATATCTTCCAGATTAAACTACTCAACAGTATATAAAGTAATTAAAGCAGTTTCACCTCCAGCAGCTACAACATGAAAATACAGCTTCCATAGTAATACATCAGAGTTGATAAATGCTTTAATATGATATATAATAATGTAACAATGACAGGGAGATGCACTGTGTGTTATCATGGATATTATATATTATTGTAAAATTATTCATCTTGTCTAGAAACAATCTACATATAAAAATATAAGACTAAGTTATATAACAGCATCTTTAAATATGCTCTTTGTGATATAAACCTTCGCTTACGGCCATACCACCCTGAACACGCCCGATCTCGTCCGATCTCGGAAGCTAAGCAGGGTCGGGCCTGGTTAGTACTTGGATGGGAGACCGCCTGGGAATACCAGGTGCTGTAAGCTTTACACTTCTCTGTACAGACAGCAGGGGGCGCTGCTGCTGCTGCTACACTGGAGGAAACAACTGGGAGCCGACATAACTCTTGTGACTCCTTACTGTGACCACGATACTCAAATTAACATTTCTACCAGAATTCCTCTTTATTTTGAGAAACTAGACAATATAAGTTTTTAAAATCATTAAAAGTTCAACGAAGCAGACAGTAAATCATAGTTCAGAATAACTGCGAGTTCTTATGAAACATAAAGCCTCTTTATAGGTGATATAACAATATGAAGTCATATTTCTACACAGTTCACAAGACGAATCATTTAATGATGACACAGTAATTGCAAACATAAAAGAAAATAAATGTAACAATGTGTTGAATTCACTTTATTTGTTGTTTGATTTTTGGCATTTTCAATCATCATATATGTCGCAGGTTTTATACAATAAAGCTGTTAACAGGAAACGGTTAAATAAAAGTATACAGAGCTCATTTAAAACAGTGAAATTATCATTTGTGTATTTGTAGATTTATTCTGTTATTTATGGGCCGAACATTTGTCTGTAATCTTACAATAAATTCTCTATTGTTTAGCAGAATTTGTAAATTACTGTTTAAAATCATTACAGCAAAACGTTAATTTGTTTTCCCTATTTATCTTACATAGTGCACAGGCTTTCCATTTTTACATATGATTGTAATTGCATAATTGTTTATAGTTTTACCCCTGTAGTGACAACCTATGTCAATATAGACAAACCTACAAATAACAACTGTAAAGACTCGCCCACTTGTGATTTTACGTTCTCCACGTACATTATTACAGAGGGCGTCAACTTCTTCATCATTGCTCACGATGAAGGTATTTATTGACTTGCATTCTTCTCCATGATACTCCTCGTAGTCCTCATTGATTGGCTCCATTTTTGTATCACAGTTATTGCCTGTCATCTGATTGTCGACATGCTTCTGATAGAAGTTCAGAGCCTCAGTGAGCGCTGTGGCAGAGATCAACACGAGAAGCAGACAGGCAGTTTGGATCTTCATGGTTCACTGGTGAAGGAAAAAACAAAAGATTGTTCATACAGAGAATTTAGAGCATCACAAGTGATATCTTCACAATTACTTTACCAACATATTTCATTCTTTCCCTCAAAAACTGTAACTATTCACTATAAATGTAGTATAGTGTTTTAATAGGCTAATTTTCTCCTCCCTCCCTGTATAACTCCTCTTCAATTTTTGTGAACTTTAGTTTTGTTTTTGTGTCTTTGCCTCTCACAGAAAAAACTTACATTCCTTCAGTTAAAAAATGATGCGTAAAATAATTTTTAGCTGTCAAATAATATTGAACTTCCTGGGTCCACGCTACAAGCTATATACATCAAAATACAGATCGCTATGATAGGAGCTTTTTCATATCAGGTTCCTTACCTGATGAGTGGTTTGTTGGTTTGTTGGTTGGTTGATTCACCGGCTGTGGTCCAGGCAGGAGATTGTCGGCACCAGTTGGTTAAAATGTCTTCAGTGAAGGAAATTCTCTGAAGCTGCAACCTGCTGACACTGAGTTCCTTATATAATGTCCAGAAAATACAATATACACAGGCTGTAAAGGAAGAGGCTGTCACCCGTCACAAATAGATCATACACTCCGTTTGCTGCTGCTTTGACCAAAGCGCAACTTTCTCTCCTGTGACCCAAGTTCTTGGTGTTAAAATGACAAACAGTGTCAAATACTAAGGAAACAAACAGGAAACAAATTAGACTGTGCTTTCAGCTGATTAGCACCTTTAACGTTTTTAAAACAACTTCCCACTTCATGCATAGTCTTAGTTGTATTTTTCCAGTACAACTTCCTCCTTTGAGCATACAATGCTCACACAATGAGAGAAAATCAAATACCTTAAACACATAGTTCAGAATAAGAGAAAACACAACTTGTCTAGTGTACTTACTCAGTACCATAATCATGTTCTACTCCAAATGCATACCTGCTGTCTGTGCAAATGTTGGTGGTCTTTTCTGATCCCAACGTCCAGGCTTCAGTAAGCCTGTGCTGAGAACAACACCATGTCTGGATTTTAAAATGGTGTTTCCTGTAAATAAGATCTATCTTAATACTGCAACACAGTTGGTGAGGGGAGCACAGTAGCAGAGTTACAAGTAGTACAGTGTTTAACTGTGATAAAGAATTTAAATTTTTGTGAAACCAGCGAGGTTAAACTCTAAATATGACATTAAAGTGAGAGCAGTTATTGTATTTCTCCCACTGTAAGAAGACAGTGTTATAGTCAGTGATGCCTCAGCTAGAGAAGATTCACCATGTAAAGGGCTCAGAGGTGAAACTGCTTTACAACTTATTCAGAAAGAGTTTAATACCTGGAAGATAAAACACAACCTTCATCTGAATGAAGGCAGATTGATTCAGATATCGCTTACAGACAGCTCTGTTTTTAAGATACAAGTTTACTATGATGCAAATAACTCGGGTGACTCCATACTGTATATTCAAATCAACATTTTCCCGTAATCCCTCTTTCAAGTATACGATGACCTATTTAGAAGAATATCCAAATACAATACAAGTTTACAAAATCCTTAAAAGTACAACAGAGCATTTCATGTATTTCAGTATTTCATGATGCAAAACATATCAAACAAACGATCACCGAGGCAACTGAGCTGTATGAAGTTTTGCAAACCAAAAAGAGAAAAACATTGACTTCATTTTCAAATAAATAAACATATACTGGAGTATTCAAGAAAACCTGTTTCTGAGTTATGTCAGCTCCCAGTTGTTTCCTCCAGTGTAGCAGCAGCAGCAGCAGCAGCAGCAGCAGCCCCCTGCTGTCTGTACGGAGAAGTGTAAAGCTTACAGCACCTGGTATTCCCAGGCGGTCTCCCATCCAAGTACTAACCAGGCCCGACCCTGCTTAGCTTCCGAGATCGGACGAGATCGGGCGTGTTCAGGGTGGTATGGCCGTAAGCGAAGGTTCATATCACAAAGAGGATATTTAAAGGTGCTGTAATATGATGTAGTCTTATATTTTTATTTGTAGATTGTTTCTAAACAAGATGAATAATTGTACAATAATATAAAATATCCATGATAACACACAGTGCATCTCCCTGTCATTGTTACATTATTATATATCATATTAAAGCATTTATCAACTCTGATGTATTACTATGGAAGCTGTATTTTCATGTTGTAGCTGCTGGAGGTGAAACTGCTTTAATTACTTTATATACTGTTGAGTAGTTTCATCTGGAAGATATCACATTAAAGTAGTGGAGTAGAAAATACGAGGATTAAACTACAAGTACCTCAAAATTGTACTTAAATAAAGTAACTGAGTAAATGTATTAGACTGTACTCAGTTGTATTGATGTAATCAGAACTTCTTACCCAGAATTTATAGAAATATTCTGATGTTTGTTTTTATGTAAATACACTCAGATGTTCATCGACATCTTTAAATATGCTCTTTGTGATATCTTCCAGATTAAACTACTCAACAGTATATAAAGTAATTAAAGCAGTTTCACCTCCAGCAGCTACAACATGAAAATACAGCTTCCATAGTAATACATCAGAGTTGATAAATGCTTTAATATGATATATAATAATGTAACAATGACAGGGAGATGCACTGTGTGTTATTATGGATATTTTATATTATTGTACAATTATTCATCTTGTTTAGAAACAATCTACATATAAAAATATAAGACTACATCATATATCATCATCTTTAAATATCCTCTTTGTGATATGAACCTTCGCTTACGGCCATACCACCCTGAACACGCCCGATCTCGTCCGATCTCGGAAGCTAAGCAGGGTCGGGCCTGGTTAGTACTTGGATGGGAGACCGCCTGGGAATACCAGGTGCTGTAAGCTTTTACACTTCTCTGTACAGACAGCAGGGGGCGCTGCTGCTGCTGCTGCTGCTGCTGCTGCTACACTGGAGGAAACAACTGGGAGCTGACATAACTCTTGTGACTCCTTACTGTGACCACGATACTCAAATTAACATTTCTACCAGAATTCCTCTTTATTTTGAGAAACTAGACAATATAAGTTTTTAAAATTATTAAAAGTTCAACGAAGCAGACAGTAAATCATAGTTCAGAATAACTGCGAGTTCTTATGAAACATAAAGCCTCTTTATAGGTGATATAACAATATGAAGTCATATTTCTACACACAGTTCACAAGACGAATCATTTAATGATGACACAGTAAATGCAAACATAAAAGAAAATAAATGTAACAATGTGTTGAATTCACTTTATTTGTTGTTTGATTTTTGGCATTTTCAATCATCATATATGTCGCAGGTTTTATACAATAAAGTTGTTAACAGGAAACGGTTAAATAAAAGTATAAAGAGCTCATTTAAAACAGTGAAATTATCATTTGTGTATTTGTAGATTTATTCTCTTATTTATGGGCCGAACATTTGTCTGTAATCTTACAATAAATTCTCTATTGTTGAGCAAAACTTGTAAATTACTGTTTAAAATCATTACAGCAAAACGTTAATTTGTTTTCCCTATTTATCTTACATAGTGCACAGGCTTTCCATTTTTACATATGATTGTAATTGCATAATTGTTTATAGTTTTACCCCTGTAGTGACAACCTATGTCAATATAGACAAACCTACAAATAACAACTGTAAACACTCGCCCACTTGTGATTTTACGTTCTCCACGTACATTATTACAGAGGGCGCCAACTTCTTCATCATTGCTCACGATGAAGGTATTTATTGACTTGCATTCTTCTCCATGATACTCCTCGTAGTCCTCATTGATTGGCCTCATTTTTGTATCACAGTTATTGCCTGTCATCTGATTGTCGACATGCTTCTGATAGAAGTCCAGAGCCTCAGTGAGCGCTGTGGCAGAGATCAGCACGAGAAGCAGACAGGCAGTTTGGATCTTCATGGTTCACTGGTGAAGGAAAAAACAAAAGATTGTTCATACAGAGAATTTAGAGCATCACAAGTGATATCTTCACAATTACTTTACCAACATATTTCATTCTTTCCCTCAAAAGCTGTATAACTTGGGAGCCCGGATAGCTCAGTGGGTAGAGCTGGCAACCCCGTGTACCGAGGCTCAGTCCTTGCTGCAGCTGCCCAGAGTTCAAATCCAACCTGCAGCCCTTTGCTGCGCGTCATCCCCTGTCTCTGTCTGTCTTCACCTGTCACTATAATAAAGGCAGTGTAGTGTTTTAAGTTTATGTATATAATAGTTCTTCCCTACTGTCCATGTCCTGCACACAGACTGGCTCATTTTATCCTCCCTGTATAACTCCTCTCCTCTGCCTTACTGAAAATGTCAGTCGGCCTCGATTAACTTTCATTTTGTGTTTGTGTCTTTGCCTCTCACAGAAAAACATAAATTCCTACAGTTAAAAAATGATGCATAAAATAATCTTTAGCTGTCAAATAATATTGAACTTCCTGGGTCCACGCTACAAGCTATATACATCAAAATACAGATCGCTATGATAGGAGCTTTTTCATATCAGGTTCTTACCTGATGAGTGGTTTGTTGGTTTGTTGGTTGGTTGATTCACCGGCTGTGGTCCAGGCAGGAGATTGTCGGCACCAGTTGGTGAAAATGTCTTCAGTGAAGGAAATTCTCTGAAGCTGCAACCTGCTGACACTGAGTTCCTTATATAATGTCCAGAAAAGACAATATACACAGGCTGTAAAGGAAGAGGCTGTCACCCGTCACAAATAGATCATACACTCTGTTTGCTGCTGCTTTGACCAAAGCGCAACTTTCTCTCCTGTGACCCAAGTTCTTGGTGTTAAAATGACAAACAGTGTCAAATACTAAGGAAACAAACAGGAAACAAATTAGACTGTGCTTTCAGCTGATTAGCACCTTTAACGTTTTTAAAACAACTTCCCACTTCATGCATAGTCTTAGTTGTATTTTTCCAGTACAACTTCCTCCTTTGAGCATACAATGCTCACACAATGAGAGAAAATCAAATACCTTAAACGCACATAGTTCAGAATAAGAGAAAACACAACTTGTCTAGTGTACTTACTCAGTACCAAAATCATGTTCTACTCCAAATGCATACCTGCTGTCTGTGTAAATGTTGGTGGTCTTTTCTGATGCCAACGTCCAGGCTTCAGTAAGCCTGTGCTGAGAACAACACCATGTCTGGATTTTAAAATGGTGTTTCCTGTAAATAAGATCTATCTTAATACTGCAACACAGTTGGTGAGGGGAGCACAGTAGCAGAGTTACAAGTAGTACAGTGTTTAACTATGATAAAAAATTTCAATTTTTGTGAAACCAGCGAGGTTAAACTCTAAATATGACATTAAAGTGAGAGCAGTTATTGTGTTTCTCCCACTGTAAGAAGACAGTGTTATAGTCAGTGATGCCTCAGCTAGAGAAGATTCACCATGTAAAGGGCTCAGAGGTGAAACTGCTTTACAACTTATTCAGAAAGAGTTTAATACCTGGAAGATAAAACACAACCTTCATCTGAATGAAGGCAGATTGATTCAGATATCGCTTACAGACAGTTCTGTTTTTAAGATACAAGTTTACTATGATGCAAATAACTCGGGTGACTCCATACTGTATATTCAAATCAACATTTTTCCCATAATCCCTCTTTCAAGTATACGATCACCTATTTAGAAGAATATCCAAATACAATACAAGTTTACAAAATCCTTAAAAGTACAACAGAGCATTTCATCTATTTCAGTATTTCATGATGCAAAACATATCAAACAAACGATCACCGAGGCAACTGAGCTGTATGAAGTTTTGCAAACCAAAAAAGAGAAAAACATTGACTTCATTTTCAAATAAATAAACATATACTGGAGTATTCAAGAAAACCTGTTTCTGAGTTATGTCAGCTCCCAGTTGTTTCCTCCAGTGTAGCAGCAGCAGCGCCCCTGCTGTCTGTACAGAGAAGTGTAAAGCTTACAGCACCTGGTATTCCCAGGCGGTCTCCCATCCAAGTACTAACCAGGCCCGACCCTGCTTAGCTTGCTTAGCGACATCGGGCGTGTTCAGGGTGGTATGGCCGTAAGCGAAGGTTCATATCACAAAGAGGCTATTTAAAGATGCTGTTATATGATGTAGTCTTATATTTTTATATGTAGATTGTTTCTAAACAAGATGAATAATTGTACAATAATATAAAATATCCATGATAACACACAGTGCATCTCCCTGTCATTGTTACATTATTATATATCATATTAAAGCATTTATCAACTCTGATGTATTACTATGGAAGCTGTATTTTCATGTTGTAGCTGCTGGAGGTGAAACTGCTTTAATTACTTTATATACTGTTGAGTAGTTTAATCTGGAAGATATCACATTAAAGTAGTGGAGTAGAAAATAAGAGGAACTACAAGTACCTCAAAATTGTACTTAAATAAAGTAACTGAGTAAATGTATTAGACTGTACTCAGTTGTATTGATGTAATCAGAACTTCTTACCCAGAATTTATAGAAATATTCTGATATTTGTTTTTATGTAAATACACTCAGATGTTCATCGACATCTTTAAATATGCTCTTTGTGATATCTTCCAGATTAAACTACTCAACAGTATATAAAGTAATTAAAGCAGTTTCACCCTCCAGCAGCTACAACATGAAAATACAGCTTCCATAGTAATACATCAGAGTTGATAAATGCTTTAATATGATATATAATAATGTAACAATGACAGGGAGATGCACTGTGTGTTATAATGGATATTTTATATTATTGTACAATTATTCATCTTGTTTAGAAACAATCTACATATAAAAATATAAGACTACATCATATAACAGCACCTTTAAATATCCTCTTTGTGATATGAATCTTCGCTTACGGCCATACCACCCTGAACACGCCCGATCTCGTCCGATCTCGGAAGCTAAGCAGGGTCGGGCCTGGTTAGTACTTGGATGGGAGACCGCCTGGGAATACCAGGTGCTGTAAGCTTTTACACTTCTCTGTACAGACAACAGGGGGCGCTGCTGCTGCTACTACTACACTTAATAAACACAGAAGATTTATTTTTCTTCTTTAAAAGGTCGAACAAAAAGTTAGGCTACAAATGGAGTCACTCATTAATCAGTTACATAAAATACAAATGTCAACTTAATCTCACTATTGTCAGCAGTTGTGCTTCAGATTAATTTACACAGAAATACAGAAATAAATTAGAAAATAGATTTATAGATATTTATGTTTTATGTTTAATTACCAACTTTTATTAATGTATTTGTACATTTAATAATGGATTATTTGTTTCTGGGAAAGTAAAGATATATATCACACTATTTTATTTTTACATAGATATACAAATAACAAAAACAATTATAATAAACATCAATATTAAGGCTATTATTATTATTATTATTATTATTATTATTATTTAGCTTTAAATAAAACTACGTATAACTAACATCAGTTTCTGGTTGTCTGTCTTTATGCTGGTGGAGTTGTTTGCTGCCCTCCAGTGGTCACAGTGAGGAACTACAACAAAGCGACACTCAAGTTAGACATGATCACATAATGATAACACTTCCGGCCACTGCTTTCAAAATAAATCCACAACCCAACTGAAAAAATCAGTAACTGATGAAATACCAGAAATTATTGATGTCTCTACACAAGAGGTGTCCGCATATTGTCCAAATATGTCTTTTAAATGAAGATACACCACTCTATATCATTATTAATGTTTGGTAAGATAAGTATCGGGCTGTATTTTTACCGGTAATAAAAAGAAGAACAGAGTGAAACGTCTGTTCTCCATAAACAACCTTTGTGATAACGTTAGCTAACTGTTAGCGAGCAGAAAACGTAAGATGGAAAGTTGTCTGACAAACAGCTGGTTTAACAGTTTATCATATTATTTTTTTATCATATCATAATATTTTAAACCTGCAATTGACAAAACCCGACACTGAGATCAACGTTGACGTCAGTAAAACAGTATGTCCCAAACAGGTATCCGTATTTGAGTCTGTCCGGTTGTCTGACGCTAAAGTTAGCTCAACCAGCTACAGAGAAATTGGTCCCATTTTTAAAGAAATTGGTTAAATTATCACTTACTACAGCTTAAGAAACATCTGAAGTGCAATAAAAAAAATGCAAGTACGATATACAAATGATTAATCTTTCACTACAACAGAAAAAAATATTAATTCTGTTCGTTTCTAATTGTGTTTGGTAACAGATTTATTTTGAAAGCTTTAACCGGAAGTTGTAGCATTGTTGTCATCTTATAATGTCTAACTTAACTTGATCACCTTGGTGTAGTTCCTCATTGTGGCCACTGGAGGGCAGCAGATACTCTTCTTCTTATTCAAGGGATCGTTAACAGTCAACAAAACGCAATACATTAGTACTAATACTTATGCTACATAAGTCATTTGTAATAATAACACTAATATTGACTTGTACACTTAAATATGAATAAAAGGCTGAGATTGTTAAATTATTCCTCAATAATTCAACTTTTTTTTGTCTTTTTTTTTTTTTAAAGTACCATAAAGGGAATTATATCTGAATTTAATCCGACAGCCTTTGCGTTATAAAGGACAATAAAATAACGTTGAATCTTTGTAATAAACCAGATTTATTGTAGTGTTGTAGTTCCTCGTTATGACCACTGGAGGGCAGCAAACACACGTTTCTAAATACGGTCAGTGTCAGCGGTCAGATCCAACAGTGTAAAGACAGACACAACACCATACAAACGTTTCCGGTAAACCCTTTCAAACTAAAACAACTGACAATAGTAAAACATAATCAACATTAATATTTAGGGTATTATTATTATAATTATTATTAATAATAACACAACACCAAGAGACTAAACACAGAAGCCCTTGAACCAAGAAGACACCAATGTCTCAAGAGTGTGTCACTGAATTGTGTAGATGGACGTTCAGAGGAAAGACTATAAAGCTCTAGAAAGGAGGGTCACAGTGTCTCTCTCTGTGGCTCCTGGTATAAGAAGTTCAATCCCTTTCAATGCTGTAAAGGACGAGAGGAAAAGGGAGAGAAACTGGAGGAAAATAAGATGAAGAACTGAAGTTTCTTGTGAGTTGTAAGGTCACTGAGAGGCTGAAAGGCCAAACAAACAAACAATCGGTCAAATTCACTCGAGTTACATGAGGTGAAAATAAAAGATTATTGTGAGAAGGAACATGGTGTTTTAAACTGTTGTTGTTGTTTTCTTGCTGTTATTGTCAGAGGAAATCAACGCCACCTGTTGATGAACATTCAGTGAAAGCGACAAGCGAACAGCCTCTCGAACAACAAAGCAGTCCCTTCAGAAAAACGCGATTATGCGATCACATAATTCAATGCATAATCAGCCAAAATACGCATATTTATGCGGGGGCTGCATTTTTTCAAATTCGCCGCATAAATTGCCGATTTCTGCGCAAAATGTTGGCTTGCATGATTTCATAATCCCTGCATTTTCGTTGCAAAAAAGTCACATATATCTTAGCAGAAAGTTGAAAAATTTTGCGTTTACTTCAAACAAGAGCAGCCATTTTCCCCTGTTGCCATGGGAACATTATGAAGTGACATAATTACGTGACGTGAACATCATCGAAAAGCTGCAAACCCCGCGATGAAGCCATGATGAAGCCCGCAAATCAGTCTCATTTTCCAACAAAAAGATTGCACTTTTTTGTTACCAGTGGGATAAATCATACTAGTTTCAAAAACCTTACAGTTGTAAGTATATTAGTAGTATGTAAATGTACGTTACAGTAAGAGATTGCACTTTGTGCATTGGAAGCACTTATTTTAACAGAAGATGTCTGTTTTGTATAGCTACCTCTGTAAAACAGGAAGCACACATTTTTTTTTTTATATTTTATTTATTCATTTTTACAGAAGTTGGAGCATATTCCTTTTGTAAAGCTACAGAACTTGTTTGACTCATCAATGTTTTGTAAGTTTGAGCCATGTGTTTATTAAGGTCTGAAATAAAACAAGATGAGAACTTAAATATTCCCAGCACTTTCTGTGATGTAGTATGCTTGCTCATAGGAAGTAAAAAGAAATGACTCTTTACATTAAGGTAGTAGCCTAGTGAAACAGGGTGTTGGGGGAATCACTTTTTTTTTCTCTTTTTCATCAAACCGCAGTTTTTGAAAGTTCCCGCATATTCCATCGCATTTTTTAAGAAAACGTGCTGCATAATCAAGGATTTTTGCCCGCAACAGTCACAAAAAAACTCTGCATTTTTCTGGAAGGACTGTATAATATATATAATTTAGTGAAGTGATGACCCCTGCTTGGGGACATATTTGATGGGTATTTCATATTAGAATTAAAACTACAATAAACCCACAATAAAAGTGTATACTTTTCAATTCAATTCAATTCAATTCAATTTTATTTGTATAGCGCCAATTCATAACAGAAGTTATCTCAGGACACTTTTCAAATAGAGCAGGTCTAGACCGAACTCTTTAACATTAATTACAGAGACCCAACAGTACCACCATGAGTGACTTTTCTAGCACCTGTTTAAGTTGCGACACCCTGTGAAGCTTTGGCGACCCCTAGTGGGGGTCCCGGGCTCCAGGTTGGGAACCGCTGTAGCGAAGAATACAGTAAAGAGTGAGATGAAAGAAGTTGAGCTCCGTTTATATTCATAATCGTGGCCTTCACGATCCCTCGGCCGAGAAGACGACATGCTGCGGTAGCCGTTTTAAAAATTCCCGCTCCCGTCAAAAAGGCCTACAGTGTCTACAAAAAGCACATTAGGATGACTTAAATGTGTGTTAGACTATACAGGAGTAATGTAAGACACATACCGCAGCAGCACGGTGCAAGATGGCTACAGCAGCGTCTGATTGTCCGGGGGCCGTGGCTGGCGGGTTTTGGGTCAGGGGAGCCTCAGGGTCCGCGGTCTGTGGCTGGCTGCAGAATTTCTTTCTGTAATTTCTGTGAAAACAAGTCAATTTAATAGTGATTTTTATTTAAGATGTAAATTTCAAAGACGTGAAGACAGACTATGTTCTCTGCCAAACAGTCTGTTTGTTAAAACAAGTTGAGACTGTCACAAACCGCAGCCGGAGCTCCGAGGAACCAAAGCAGAGCACGTTAAGTGTACAGTACATGCGCTGTTATTCTTTATGACGCAGACAATGTATGTTTGCTGCTCACTTGGAGTTCAA
This sequence comes from Dicentrarchus labrax, assembly GCF_905237075.1. NCBI lineage: Eukaryota > Metazoa > Chordata > Actinopteri > Moronidae > Dicentrarchus > Dicentrarchus labrax. The sequence goes on from NW_026136716.1 coordinate 6,772,865, forward strand.
TCAGACCGTAATTAGGAGGCAGTGCTAAATGCTATTGTTTGTTTGTTTTATTCAATGTAAATGAATTGTTTGGTCAATATAAGAAAGACAATCTATCAATCAATCTCTGGGTCCTTTAACCCACCAGCCAAACAAAGGCCTCCAACCCTGTGGAGATGCTGCATGGCTCAGCTGAACATGTGGTCCAGCTAGTTTAGTGAGTGCAGTCAGAATGAACACTGCCTACAACCTGATGCACACATTATCTGCACTAATAGGACACAATCTGAGCTTCAAGGGCAACATACATGAGCTCCAAACCATTAACTGTGCAAGAAATGAACAAGTTTGAACAACACTTACTTCTCTCATGAAAGAAATACCTGGCTCTTCTTCTTCTTCTTCTCTGGATTTACTGGCAGATCACAAACAACCTCAGGGTGCACGTTGCCACCTACGGCACAGGAGTGTGTAGCAGCCCCACAAGCATTAGATGCTGTCCTAGCCATGCCTGATTGGGAAATTTGGTACACATTTCACACTTTACACACGCTGTTAAATATCTGTTCTGGATTCATGAATGAGTAAGAGAAACAGAGTGTTGCCAAAATCTGAAATGTAGTGATTAAGACTGCATAGACAGAAGTGTAGACAGGAGATGACTACTGGAGCACAGTAGTTGGAGCACATGAGGATTGTTTGGCGTTAGACTTGCCAGAAAACTGTGACGGGCAAAATATAAGCTCATTAAATCAAAAAGAGGATTTTCAGCAAAAAGACAATGTCAGGTTCAACTCATATTATTCCATTATACATTATATCAGAATAAATTCTTAGAAGAGTATCCAATGAGGGTTTCATGTATAAATAACACATTCGTTCTTCAAATAGCTCTGTGTTTAGGCCAGCAGGTGACCTCAAAGTCCTTTAACGTTCAGTGAGCTTAGCTCTGTGGCACAGTAACAGTGATAATACCACAATCCTCCAATGACGGAGGATGGAGATTACTGTTCCACTTACAAATGTACCTGAGGATTTATTAGTGATAATGTAAATCAGCAGCGATATGCAATACAGATATTCAGCTCACCTCACTGTCAAAGGTTGTTATTGACCTTTTTGCAGAAAATCCTTAATTTATCATTCCTTAAATAAAGAAATAATAAACATCACTGTATAAAACTATATAAGCAATTACCAAATACTATTAAAACAATCATATTAACAAGAAATGGTAGAAAACATTTTGTTTATGTGAGTTTTTTATGAAAGGCAATCATTTTCCAGATGTATGTGAATACTTAAAAGGAATTAGTTAGTTGTTCTTATGCGACACAGCTGAAATAATAAAGACAGAAACAGACATACAGATGAAAACAAGGACACCAAAACTGAACATAGATAAATAAGATAAACAGAAAAAGAAAGTCTTCTTGCTGTTGAAGTTGACACCTTTGGGTTGTCGCTTGTTTGATTTTTCTCAGGTGTCAGTTGTCTGATCTTCTCCTGCTTGAGGTAAAGTTTCTGGAACCTTGAGCTTTAAAAAAAAGACAATGTCAGGTTCAACTCATATTTTTCCATTATAAATTATATCAGATTAAATTCTTAGATGAGTACCCAATGAGGGTTTCATGTATAAATCACACATTAAATTTGCAAACAACACAATAGAGAGAAGTTACTTGTGAGTGCAGAGTCTTACTGTTTGATTGTCTTGTCTTTCTTTTTTTCTTCACAGGACATGCTGAGGTATTTATAAAAAGACAAAGACGAAGAAACCTGAATTAGTCATTTATTCACGGCTGCTGTTTGAACAGATCTGTCAGGATTCAGGATGCTACATGTTACCTCTAATGTATTTGGCAGACAGGATGATGATGAGTGCAACAAGACAATAAAAGGCCACTATCAGGAGCAAAATCATGTCGGGTTCTGTGAGAAAAACATTCATAAAGCAAAATAAATACTGAAAAAAGACAATACTGAATTGAGACCATCTAAACATTCACTTACTGTGATCACTCTTATCAGTCCCAGATACCTTAGCAAAACCTGGAGAATAAAAAAACAAACAATCATAAAGTATTGATCAGTCTCTGAATGTGTATGTTTGGAAGTGTTTCTCACCATCAGCAGACGACTGTTTGACCTCAGGAATCATCATAAACACCTCTATCTGAGGACCAGAGAGCACTCGCGCTGCACATACAACCTCTGGGCTGTTGCCACGGTAACCAGACAGCACAGCTGTGGTGGTGGCAGCGACTGTACCGTTGGTGTTGGTGACACTGACAGAGCTGTAGTTTGAGAAGTGGAGGTCTTGTTGCAGGACTCTTAATGTTACTGTGGGAGCAGGTCGACCTGTGGCCGAGCAGGACACAACTGCCTCTTCAGGAGAGTTTGATTCTCTAACATGTAGGATGGGTTCATGCAGCTCTGCACAGGACACACAGGGACACACAGGGACACACAGCACATTAATGAAGGTGTTACAAAGGCACAAAAGTCACTTGTTACTGCTGAGGTGCACAAAACGACCAATGAACAGTGTTGGAGCTAGAACAAATACTCAAGGAGGGACACAAGGCTTTTAGCAGGGCAGCATCAAATTACTGGAAACTTGATGTAGTAAGTGAAAGTGAAAACATTCTGCGGTATGGTGCCACATAAAATTCAAATAATCTGACTAAAAACACAAGGACTAATAACTCAGTTGTAAATAAAGGCCATTTTACACTGACTGAACAGCATCAAACCGGCTCATTGAGGGCAGTCAACTGTCACCCACTCTCTAAAATCCCTGGCTGCTAATAGGATGTAAATATTCAGCTATAGCTCGACTAAATTAAACCTACAAACAACCTCTTAAAGTTTTTAATTCCCACTTAACTTGTAAAACATTACTTAACATCAGTCTGTTACAACATTGAGAAAACACTGACTGTTATACAAATGAGGGGGCACAGTGAATGAAGTTGGAGGGCACTGCCACCTGGTGCCCCCTCAAAGAGCCGACTCTGGCAATGAAACAGGTTAAAGTTGTAATTTAGAGGAAGTGTTTGTTCCACTGCACTACAGAAGAGATTATTAATTTGGAAATGTCTCTGATAATGCATAAAGGTTCTTACCATAGAGTTTGATGCAGGTTGTACCTGTGAGACGACCTTCAGGGGTGTTAAACAAACAGTGATAGCAGCCTTCATCCTGCTCTGTTAGGTTCCTGATAACTATGGAGTTGTTCTGCAGTCCAGCATCTTTAAACTCCACTTTATCAATAAAGTCAGGATTCACTCTTGGACCAAAGAGTTTGGAGTAGGTAGCAACATTTTCCTCCGTCCCAGGTGAACCTTTCTGCCATGTGACTTGAACAACATCTTTATTTTGCATCAGCTGACAGTTTAAATGAGCCTCTTCTCCCACTGCTGCCATCACAGTCTGCTGTGTCTGTACCAGAGCTGTTAGACCTGCAGGAGATGAAGCAACAGAGAAGTTTCTTCAGCTGAGGGTGCATGTACACTTTCATACTGGAAGTCCAACTTAAGTCTGATTTTTTGTTGATGCATTTCTTCTTTGCAAATATGATATGAAATATAAATTTAACTATGTTAGCGCCTTTTTGCCGCAATGTAAGATTAAATTATTCCCAAATCACAGTGTATTTTTGTACTAACAGTGCACCAGTACAGTATGTAACAGCAGGTACGAGGAAACACGATGTTAAGTTAGGAAATATGGAGGAAACTAATTGCTCTGTACCTATTCTAATATGAAGGGGTACATGAGCGTCTTTGCACACAGGTCTTAAACACTGACACATGCTGGTAAAATTTGCCCCTTTTCCAGTAAACCAGCTGACTTTCTCACAGCTGCTTCTTCCTGTCTGCTCAGCTGACAGTCGAAATTGTCTGCAGATAGCTTAGAAGATATGTGCTGAGTTTAAAGTCATGATATCACCTATAGCTCGCTGTATTATATTTTAGAGTCATATTTAAAGTTTTTCAACGTTTGCATACAGTACATACGAATAAGTTGATCTTCCTCTTCAACTTCCTCTGCTGCAAGTTGAACACACTTCTCTTTCGCTGTATTTCCTGGAGACAACTGCAACGTTGTTTTGTGCCACAGTGAGCAACATTCAACAACAAAAGCTGAACAATCTCAGGCTGCTTAAGTCCCCTTATGGAGAATAATGTTGTGTTAGAGCTCTCACATTGTGACACAAAGCAGAGACTAGACTGCTACTCTAATATAATACAAGCTACACAATTCTCACTTCAACAGTATGGAGCCCCTATGAGGCAAGTTTCTCGTGCTCACAAGAAAGTCTTCCTTGCAAAAGACTATTATAACTCATCTTACTTTAAAGATTGGCAGCAGAGGTGGATATTCTGTGACATTTTGCCTGGTGAGTCCCTGACTACTAGACTTCAAGCTTGTGGACAAAGCAGGTGGGAAACTTTGTTGTTCTGTCTCTTTGTTGATCTCCTGTGCTTCCAGCTCTATGGGCAGCACCATATCCACCTCTTTATATCCGGAGATATCAGTGTGTGTTTCTACTGCTACTCCACTTCCCCTTCCAGATGTGATTAATGACCTTTGTGGATGTGAGTCATTGGTTAGGTATGTAGGATGAGTGTGTTGATGCAGGAAGAGAAAGTAGAAGATTAACTATTGAACTATTATTGTTTATAAACTATTATTATTAGACACTGCTTTGCTTTTTTCACCCACAGAAACTCCCTTACGTGCTCCTGAACTATCACCTCTTTAAAGCAGTGAACTCCCATATGAAAGGGCAGTAAGGTGCAGAAAAAGTACCCCAAATCTTTTATAAAAAGACAACTATGTAATTTGAATTTCCTCTTTTGTTCTTGTCTGTCCCTCTGCAGTGTTAGTAAGGCGTTAGGCTGTATGATTTGTGTGTAGCCTTCCCACTGGATTTACACCCTTGGTACAAAATTTGATTGCAAACTGGGAAGAAAGCTGTACGCATGTAAGAAAAATAAATGACACAGAAGTCATTATGTTCTTACCTTCCTTGAAGAGAAAACTGAAGAACAGGAAAGGGAAACCTTTAAATGCAGAGTGTATCATCTTCCCACCATCTTTGAGTTCAACCTCAAAAGAAGTAAGAAATGAAACATCAACTCACACAATAAGCTTTTTCTTTCTTTTTTTAACCATTTAAAAATAACCACATATTGTTGTAATCTATATTGAGGCTGAAAAAACAAAAAAACAGCTTAAGTTTGGATTCTTACTGCAATGTAGTATATTCAATAATATTTGTATAATCTGTTTTATGAAAATGTAAAAAACCCCCCCCAAAAAACAGAAGTTTGATCACATTTACAATTTTTTGCTATTTAGAAAAAAGGAATGATGCTGACCAAAGATAAATCCTGGTTTTAGTGGCTGATCAAGATAACAGTTTTACTCATAGTGATAGTCAAAACAAACACAGATCAATTGAATGTGTACAAAGTTATTCTCCCACTGAATTAAAACCAACCTGTGTTGAACTCCTTCTGCCTTCCTTGAGTTTTAAAAGTGTCCGGTTGTCGCCTCCAACTAAGTCTTTGTTGTGTAAAGTTTGGTTTCACTTGCCACCCTCTATGGTTTGTAGGGTCAGATATCTGCTTTAATTCAATGTCAACGCCCTCCTCCGATGGCTCATCATCTCCACAGTAAATCAAACAGCGACCTCCAGTGGTCATCAGACATCTGCAGCTAACCTTGAGGCACAGCTGGGAATAAATCACATCTAAATATGACCATTACTGTTGTTGTTGTTGTTGTTGTTGTTGTTGTTGCTATAATTAGAGGCAGTAGAAAACACGATAGCAGTGACAGCACTGCCAGTAAGTTTAATTAAATTTAATTCATTCTTAATTTATCAATAAAGTAAGGATGCACTCTTGGACCAAAATGTAGGTGGCAATATCTATTTACCAACAATAAGGCAACCAAACATATATATGGACCTCATTATAAAATTATGACATAGGACTTTTTTTTTTATTTAATAAGAGACATAAACAGCATTTACTGCCCCTAATACCTCTGCAATGGCACATCCGGACCAATCAGAGAGAGGCATTTTCTCTCTGTAATATTGTGGCAGACAGTAAATGAGCATTTAAGTTAATAATTCACCACATTTTGGTCCCCTCAAAAAGTTTTGTTTTTGTTTGTTTTGTATCCAATGATATATATTATTAATAATTAAAGGTTCCTATCACTATCACCCCCATACATATGAATGAAATTAGTCAAATCAATCTCCTCTCAGAATGAGCCTGTATTTGTATATTTATGATCAGTTTTTCCTCTTTCTTAAAAATATATTTATCCAGTTTTTACAGCAGGTGTGATTCAGTTGTTGTTATTGTTCTGCTGTGAGGAGCCTTAATTCTTTTAGATATAATCAAGGACAACAAGGACATTGAACACAAGTGAAATCACAACATTAAGACGTCATGTTTTAATGAAGTGAACAAAAATAAATAAATATATAAATAATAAATTATTAAAAAACTAAGAGAGTAGATCACAGAAATCATGAAGGACCTCCATGAAAATCATGCACAGGTTAATATTCCCAGTGTTTGACAGGGATTAGCACACTGATGCAAAACAGTATTAAATGCACAGCCAGCACAGTTACAGTCATACAGTTGTCATATCTGAGGGTAATAATAAATAACATTTGTAAACAGAAACACTGAACATTTTAGTGCAAAACAAATACACATAATATTATGCAGACAATAATATGTCTAATATGTCACATATTATGTCTAATTTAAACTTTATAGATCCATATAAATGGTTATAGAGCTTCTCATTTTGTAATATAACCTGACTGCTTCATATCATATTTATAGATCTATAGATAGACTGAAACATTTTGCAAAGAGTAAAAACGGAAGAGTCTCCTCAAAGTGAGACTGAACAATAAAGTATAAATCTTCTTCATCTGAAGAAAAGTCAGTGTTGAACAAACATTTATCAATGATTATTGGTATTATTTGTTATTATCTGAAAAGATCTCAGTCAGTCATTACCAACTGGGAAATGCAGTACAGCAGTTTAAAAGACGTTGGTTCATCTGATCTTGAACTGGTTGCCTTTATTCTTAGATAGGAAAAGGCAGGGAGAGAGAGAGAGAGAGAGAGAGAGAGAGAGAGAGAGAGAGAGAGAGGGGATGACACACAGCAAAGGGCCTGATGTTGTCTTTTGAGCAGGAATGTGATGACTGCAACACAAACACAAACAAAGGACACTACCATGAACAACACAATGATGAAAATGAAATCTGTGAAAAAAGAGGAAAATTAGTGACAAACACTCAACATTCATAAAGAAACTACAGATCAAAAGGTAATAACTGAGAACACTTAGAGGTTAACTTACTGAAATAAATGTGATCAGACCCAGATTCCTGAAACCTGAAAACCAAAAAAGACATGAGCTATATAGTATTGATCAGTCTCTGAATGTGTATGTTTGGAAGTGTTTCTCACCATCAGCAGACGACTGTTTGCCCTCAGGAATCATCATAAACACCTCTATCTGAGGACCAGAGAGCACTCGCACTGCACATCCAACCTCTGTCCTGTTGACATGGTAACCAGACAGCACAGTAGTCGTGGTGACAGCGACTGTACCATTGGTGTTGGTGACACTGACAGAGCTGTAGTTTGAGAAGTGGAGGTCTTGTTGCAGGACTCTTAATGTTACTGTGGGAGCAGGTCGACCTGTGGCCGAGCAGGACACAACTGCCTCTTCAGGAGAGTTTGATTCTCTAACATGTAGGATGGGTTCATGCAGCTCTGCACAGGACACACAGGGACACACAGGGACAGACAGGGACACACAGGGACACACAGGGACAGACATCACATTAATGAAGGTGTTACAAAGACATCAGCTTCTGACAGGATACTTTTTATCCAGTATGTAAGTTTTAGAAGAGATTAATATTGGAAATGTCTCTAATAATGAATAAATGTTCTTACCATAGAGTTTGATGCATGTTACACCAATAAGAGCACCTTCAGGGTAGGAATTAAACAAACATTGAAAGCAGCCTTCATCCTGCTCTGTCAGGTTCCTGATAACTATGGAGTTGTTCTGCAGTCCAGCATCTTTAAACTCCACTTTATCAATAAAGTCAGGATTCACTCTTGGACCAAAGGGTTTGCTGGAAGTAGCAAGAGTCTTCTCTCCCTCAGGTTTCTGCCATGTGACTTGAACAACATCTTTATTTTGCATCAGCTGACAGTTTAAATGAGCCTCTTCTCCCACTGCTGCCATCACAGTCTGCTGTGTCTGTACCAGAGCTGTTAGACCTGCAGGAGAAGATAGTTTCAGAGATGTGGCTTCAACTGAGTGTGTGAGGTAATAACCAACCAGGCTGATGTGTGTATTTCCCTCCAAGATTTTACTTTTGGGGTGGATTGTTGCAACCTAAAATGGCAGCCAGCATTTTGACGATTATTGGTTGAATTTGCACTCGATGTATGATTCATCACTAAATTAACAATCACAATGTGGTTGTAACAACTGTGGACAAAGCCAGTCTGTTTACTGATCTGCTTTTAGCACTATGGACAGCGCAACACCTGTCAGTGGCATCAACAGATGTGGTTATTGAGTTTTCTGGATATAAGGTTTATGTGTGTGAGATTGAGAGAGAAAGAGAAAGTTAGGATGCTGCTTTGTCTCCTCACCCACCCTCCCCAACACACAATGTTGACCCATGACTGCAAGCCTCATGATCAGCACCATGAATGAGGCATTGAGATGTGATAGGAGGCTACCCGCAGGAGAAATCGGTTACAGGAACAATTCAAGTAAAATGTATTAATATATCAATATATTAAAAGTAAGGCAACGCAGCAGCACAAGGACAGAAATAGAGTGCAGTCGGCTACACAGTACAGATCAATATAGGGTGTAAAATAAATAAATAATACAGGCATCTAAAACCAAAATAGGAAGAGTAAGAGTGACTGTAACTACTGTGAATATTTAGAAAAACTGTAGTGAATATAAAGGTGTTTCCCTTCAACTCAGCATCACTTACCTTTAAATAAGCCAATAAATATGTACATCTGCAACATCCTTCTCTTCTCCACTGCTGCAACAAAGAACACTTTCAGTTTCACTTGTGAGACGACGTAGATATAAAGCGATAGAAAGAAAGAGGGATGGAGGGGAGTGGTTGGTGGGAGAGGTTTCCTCTGGGGTTCTTTAAATGACCACATATCTGGGAATCAGAGATGGATTCATGTTGTCATTTCATTTACGATGCTGGACTATCAAGGTAAAATAAATAAAGGAAAAGGGCAAAAGTATTTTAGAAAAAAAAGTGTATCTCAATTAGATTCAGTCAGCAAGTCTATTACACATGTTTTATAATCCTCCTCTACAAGATATTTAATAAACCCTAACCCTAACCCTGTTGCCATCTTTCCTTCTGTGTGGCAAACACTCACTGTGGACAGGTAAGTTCCAGGTAGACGATAGCCTGTTGGTCACCGTGGCTGCCATAAACACTATTAACCGAACATATAAAAATATGGGCTTCAGTTTTATAGAATCACAAAAGACTCTTTCTTAATAAGAAATTGCTAATTAGTTGTTTAAAATGAAATATAAACAGCGCGGGACTGTGACTAGCTACCTAAAAAAGCGGACCGCAGTGAATATAAAGGCGTCGCCCTCAGATCAGCATCACCTACCTTTAAATAAGCCAGTAAATATGTAGACCTGCAACAACTTGCTCCGTTCCTCTGCTGCACCAGGAACACTTTCAGTTTAGCCTCTGAGAAGCCTTTTAAATATGTGAGACTGAAAGTGATAGAGAGAGAGAGAGAGAGAGAGGGAGGGGGGGGGTGGTGGTGGTGGTGGTGGTGGTGGGTAGGTGGGGGGGGTGATGGTGGTGGGTAGGTGGGAGGGGGTTCCTCTGGGGTTCTTTACCTGACTACATATCTGGGAATCAGGGATGGATTCATGCTGTTTCAATTCAACTGAACTGGGGTCACATTTCAGGACTTAAAGGAAGAGTACGCTGAATATATTTTTACATGACAAACGGATCACATTTATGATGCTGGACTACATCAAGGTAAAGTAAATTTAATTTACTTTGACTTTAAATTTAACAAGACTAATGTGTATTAACATTAGTCTAACTGATGTCATTATTACTGACAAAGAAACAAAACTCATCAGAATCATAAAGTATTGATCAGTCTCTGAATGTGTATGTTTGGAAGTGTTTCTCACCATCAGCAGACGACTGTTTGACCTCAGGAATCATCATAAACACCTCTATCTGAGGACCAGAGAGCACTCGGGCTGCACATCCAACCTCTGTGCTGTTGCTACGGAAACCAGACAGCACAGCTGTGGTGGTGACAGCGACTGTACCGTTGGCGTTGGTGACACTGACAGAGCTGTAGTTTGAGAAGTGGAGGTCTTGTTGCAGGACTCTTAATGTTACTGTGGGAGCAGGTCGACCTGTGGCCGAGCAGGACACAACTGCCTCTTCAGGAGAGTTTGATTCTTTAACATGTACGATGGGTTCATGCAGGAAGAAAGAGGGATGGAGGGGAGTGGTTGGTGGGTGGGGGGTTCCTTTGGGGTTCTTCACATGACCCCATATCCGGGGAATCAGAGATGGATTCATGTTGTCATTTCATTTACGATGCTGGACTATCAAGGTAAAATAAATAAAGGAAAAAACAAGGAAAAAGGCAAAAGTATATGTAAAAAAAGAGTATCTCAATTACATACAGTCATCAAGTCTATTACAAATGTTTTATAATCCTCCTCTAATACAAGATATTTAATAAAACATGTCTTACCAGCCTCTTGAAGTATCTCAGTAACACAAACTCAGTGTTTAAATCGTCTTAAACTCTTGTGTTTACTAGTTCTTCATTATCTGCACATCCCCGTTAACAGCTCTAAAATAACCTCCATGTTATTCTTTGTACACCAGAGGGATTCATAGTTAAGTTTAAAAAGTCTTTATATGATACGTTTGTGGGATTAACCCCATTTACAGGCACAAAAATGACCAATATAGAGGATTTACACAAGTTCACAAGTTTAATTCTTACTTGTTATTTTAACAAAGCCATAATATAACACTATTCATGTTTAGGCACCCTTTGAATGCTTCTTTGGCATAATTAGATGACACAAGTTACAAATACTCAAAATACTTCACATATTGTCAAGTCACAAGAAAGGAACAACACTACATACTAGTGTTGTCTTGAGTATGTACATACACTGGTTAATGTAGTATAATGGTGTGTTCACAACTGAAAAAATATAACATATAAAAACATGTACACACTAAATTATATAAAAATGGTATAAAACAGTATAAAAATCAGAGAAGCTGCCATAAAGTTATAATAATTGTCACAAACGATGACGAAACAATGTACAGGGACGAGATATTTTACCTGCAAAGCTCTGATACATCTTTTGTGTTATTTTGAGGCTCAACATATTGAACAGTAATCACCTCCTCCCACAATGACAATGAAACTGTGTCAGTCAGATTCATTCTACAGTTGTACTGATGTTGAAGGTGATGGATTCAGGTTATCACTTGGTTCAGTCTTCACAGGCGACGGCCGTTGTCTGACCCCATCGCTCTCCTGTGTGACCGAAGATGTTTCGGCCCTTCAGATACAAACAGTGTTTCATTACTATATGAATACTGCATAAATAAAGTAATCTGAACAGGTTATACACACACAGTGATCAGAATTTACTTTACACATGCAGTAAAGATTAATAGGTAGATATATAGACACAATGTGACAATATACAACAGAGAGAAGACAAATAATGTTGAGTTACAAGTGAAGAATGACAGTATAAAGAGTGTCTTACTTCTGAGTGTCGTTGGTTGTCGTCTCGTTCATCTCAGTGTCGCCGTGTGACAGATTGGAGGGTGCTGATGCAGTTAAAGCTGAACAACATTTATCAGCTTTCATAGACTGAGATTCAGATTTTGTTTTACGGAAATAGATTAATGCAGTAATTGGACCACAGACCCCGACCACAGAGAATACAATGATCAAAGTCCAAACTGTGAGAAAAAGAGAAAAATTAGATTGACACGCAGCAGTTATAAAACAACAACAGATCATATAGGAATATCACATCTGAACATTAACTTACAGAGATCCCTGTCTTTAGATCCAGATTCATCATCAAAACGTGTAAAAAGAAACAAAAAACATCAGAATCATAAAGTATTGATCAGTCTCTGAATGTGTATGTTTGGAAGTGTTTCTCACCATCAGCAGACGACTGTTTGTCCTCAGGAATCATCATAAACACCTCTATCTGAGGACCAGAGAGCACTCGCGCTGCACATCCAACCTCTGTGCTGTTGCCACGGTAACCAGACAGCACAGCTGTGGTGGTGACAGCGACTGTACCGTTGGTGTTGGTGACACTGACAGAGCTGTAGTTTGAGAAGTGGAGGTCTTGTTGCAGGACTCTTAATGTTACTGTGGGAGCAGGTCGACCTGTGGCCGAGCAGGACACAACTGCCTCTTCAGGAGAGTTTGATTCTCTAACATGTAGGATGGGTTCATGCAGCTCTGCACAGGACACACAGGACACACAGGGACACACAGGACACACAGGGACAGACAGGACACACAGGGACACACAGGACACACAGGAACAAACAGGACACACAGCAAATTAATTACATCAGTGGAGAATGAGGCAGATTGAGATACATCAATAGAGAATGATTATTAAAAATAATACACATTTCCCTCTCTTTTTCTAGAACTGCTGCCTTGATACAGTTACTGATGTGAGTGACAAGTAAAGCCGATAGCGCCCTCTGCTGTATGAATATTTAAAATGTTCTTACCATAGACCTGGAGACAGGTTATAGCAGTGAGAGCACCATCAGGGTAGGTACTGAACAAACAGTGATAGCAGCCTTCATCCTGCTCTGTCAGGTTCCTGATAACTATGGAGTTGTTCTGCAGTCCATCATCTTTAAACTCCACTTTATCAATAAATTCAGGAATCACTCTTGGACCAAAGTATTTGTTGTGGATGGCAATATTCTTCTCTCCCTCAGGTGAACCTTTCTGCCATGTGACTTGAACAACATCTTTATTTTGCATCAGCTGACAGTTTAAATGAGCCTCTTCTCCCACTGCTGCCATCACAGTCTGCTGTGTCTGTACCAGAGCTGTTAGACCTGCAGGAGAAGATGGTTTCAGAGGTAAGTAAGTGTGTGTGTGTGTGTGTGTGTTGTTCAGGCTGCAGTCTGACCTGTTAGCCAGAGTGAAGCACAGTGGAAATATAACTTCCCTTTTATAAATAATCTTTTTTAAATAACAATAATAATTGTAACATTTTCTGTTCGTTTCCTTCTGGATGCATTATTCTTCTGTAGCTCAACTATTAAAAATTAAGGTGAATTTGCCAATTTTACCATCAACCAGCTGAAACGTGTAAACTAAAACATTGTAAATGTCTTTCCTGCACAGTTTAGATCTTTATCCTTATCTTTATTTATTTATATTTTAATTTTTTTGGCGTGCTTTTTATGCACCAAGACAAATTCCTTGTACTTGGCAATAAACCCGATTCTGATTCTGATGAATCGCCAACAACGTGGTTAACTTAACTGCTGAATTACAGTAAACAAAGAACAACAAAGTCTCAGTTTAATTAAAATCATTTATTTATATAAAATGACAGAAACAAAAAGTATTAATCTTACCTTTCTGAAAAACTACAAACGTACAAAATAAATATAAAACTTCACGTTGTGTCATCTTTACTGAATCTACCGCCAACTCATTGAAACTGAAAGCTGTCACTGTACGTTAACTGCGTGCGCACTTCTGTGTAAAGTGGGGAGGCGGGTGTCATAGAAACAACTATTTACCAACAATGTAGAAACACGAGCTTTTACAGTATATAGAGAACATTATACATTTATAACAAAAGCCTATAATTCAATAATAAATGGTAGATAAACTAATTCGCTGTTTAGAATACGATATAAACAGCGAGTGACACTTATCACCCCTATAACAACACAATGGTACATCCCACTACTCAGAGATTTGGATTAGTTAATAATTAATATATTACTGTCTGACCTCTCAGTGCACTGAATGAGGGATTTCCACATAATAAAGTTAAACTTAAGTGGTGTAAATCTGTCTGTTAAGTCAAAAGATTGGAGTAAACAGCTCAAGAGTCACAAATAAAATGTCTCAACACGTTTGAAAAGTAACTGGAAGATTTGAAGATGTGGGTTTTCTGTCTATTTAGTCTTAATCACTACATTTCAGATTGTGTTTCTCTAACTCATTCATGAATCCAGAACAGATATTTACCAGCGTGTGTAAAGTGTGAAATGTGTACCAAATTTCCCAATCAGGCATGGCTAGGGCAGCCTCTAATGCTTGTGGGGCTGCTACACACATTGTTTGTTATCTGCCAGTAAATCCAGAGAAGTTAATGGTTTGGAGCTCATGTATGTTGCCCTTGAAGCTCAGACGGTGTCCTATAGTGCAGATAATGTGTGCATCAGGTTGTAGGCAGTGTTCATTCTGACTGCACTCACTAAACTAGCTGGACCACATGTTCAGCTGAGCCATGCAGCATCTCCACAGGGTTGGAGGCCTTTGTTTGGTTTATGGGTTAAAGCAGTGGTTCCCAACCAGAGATCACAGGGGGTGCGCACAACTTTGTCTGCTGTAAAATCCCAATAACACATCCAATTGGATAATCAAAACTCTGTATAATCCAAATTAAAACCTATTTTTGGTCCACATTTAAATTCATTAAGCTATTTATTACCTATTTAGTGTGTGTATGCGGGTAGGGGATTAAACTACTAAGTACCTCAAAATGATACTTTAATACAATAATTGAGTAAATGTATTAGACTGTACTCAGTTGTATTGATGTAATCAGAACTTCTTACCCAGAATATAAATATTCTGATATTTGTTTTTATGTAAATACGCTCAGATGTTCATCATCACCTTTAAATATCCTCTTTGTGATATCTTCCAGATTAAACTACTCAACAGTATATAAAGTAATTAAAGCAGTTTCACCTCCAGCAGCTACAACATGAAAATACAGCTTCCATAGTAATACATCAGAGTTGATAAATGCTTTAATATGATATATAATAATGTAACAATGACAGGGAGATGCACTGTGTGTTATAATGGATATTTTATATTATTGTACAATGATTCATCTTGTTTAGAAACAATCTACATATAAAAATATAAGACTACATCATATATCATCACCTTTAAATATCTTCTTTATGATATGAATCTTCGCTTACGGCCATACCACCCTGAACACGCCCGATCTCGTCCGATCTCGGAAGCTAAGCAGGGTCGGGCCTGGTTAGTACTTGGATGGGAGACCGCCTGGGAATACCAGGTGCTGTAAGCTTTTACACTTCTCTGTACAGACAGCAGGGGGCGCTGCTGCTGCTACACTGGAGGAGACAACTGGGAGCTGACATAACTCTTGTGACTCCTTACTGTGACCACGATACTCAAATTAACATTTATCCCATAATTCCTCTTTATTTTTAGAAACCAGATGATAACATATTCAACAGATGATCCAAAAACAATACAAGTTTTTAAAATTATTAAAAGTTCAACGAAGCAGACAGTAAATCATAGTTCAGAATAACTGCGAGTTCTTACGAAACATAAAGCCTCTTTATAGGTGATATAACAATATGAAGTCATATTTCTACACACAGTTCACAAGACGAATCATTTAATGATGACACAGTAAATGCAAACATAAAAGAAAATAAATGTAACAATGTGTTGAATTCACTTTATTTGTGGTTTGATTTTTGGCATTTTCAATCATCATATATGTCGCAGGTTTTATACAATAAAGCTGTTTACAGGAAACGGTTAAATAAAAGTATAAAGAGCTCATTTAAAACAGTGAAATTATCATTTGTGTATTTGTAGATTTATTCTGTTATTTATGGGCCGAACATTTTTTTTTCAAAGATTGTTCATACAGAGAATTTAGAGCATCACAAGTGATATCTTCACAATTATTTAAGCAACATATTTCATTCTTTCCCTCAAAAGCTGTATAACTTGGGAGCCTGAATAGCTCAGTGGGTAGAGCTGGCAGCCCCGTGTACCGAGGCTCAGTCCTTGCTGCAGCTGCCCAGAGCTCAAATCCAACCTTCAGCCCTTTGCTGCGGTCATCCCCTCTCTCTGTCTGTCTTCACCTGTCACTATAATAAAGGCAGTGTAGTGTTTAAAGTTTATGTATATAATAGTTCTTCCCTACTGTCCATGTCCTGCACACAGACTGGCTCATTTTATCCTCCCTGTATAACTCCTCTCCTCTGCCTTACTGAAAATGTCAGTCGGCCTCGATTAACTTTCATTTTGTTTTTGTGTCTTTGCCTCTCACAGAAAAACATAAATTCCTACAGTTAAAAAATGATGCATAAAATAATCTTTAGCTGTCAAATAATATTGAACTTCCTGGGTCCACGCTACAAGCTATATACATCAAAATACAGATCGCTATGATAGGAGCTTTTTCATATCAGGTTCTTACCTGATGAGTGGTTGGTTGGTTTGTTGGTTGGTTGATTCACCGGCTGTGGTCCAGGCAGGAGATTGTCGGCACCAGTTGGTGAAAATGTCTTCAGTGAAGGAAATTCTCTGAAGCTGCAACCTGCTGACACTGAGTTCCTTATATAATGTCCAGAAAATACAATATACACGGGCTGTAAGGGAAGAGGCTGTCACCCGTCACAAATAGATTATACACTCTGTTTGCTGCTGCTTTGACCAAACCGCAACTTTCTCTCCTGTGACCCAAGTTCTTGGTGTTAAAATGACAAACAGTGTCAAATACTAAGAAAACAAACAGGAACCAAATTAGACTGTGCTTTTAGCTGATTAGCACCTTTAACGTTTTTAAAACAACTTCCCACTTCATGCATAGTCTTAGTTGTATTTTTCCAGTACAACTTCCTCCTTTGAGCATACAATGCTCACACAATGAGAGAAAATCAAATACCTTAAACACATAGTTCAGAATAAGACAAAACACAACTTGTCTAGTGTACTTACTCAGTACCATAATCATGTTCTACTCCAAATGCATACCTGCTGTCTGTGTAAATGTTGGTGGTCTTTTCTGATGCCAACGTCCAGGCTTCAGTAAGCCTGTGCTGAGAACAACACCATGTCTGGATTTTAAAATGGTGTTTCCTGTAAATAAGATCTATCTTAATACTGCAACACAGTTGGTGAGGGGAGCACAGTAGCAGAGTTACAAGTAGTACAGTGTTTAACTGTGATAAAGAATTAAAATTTTTGTGAAACCAGCGAGGTTAAACTCTAAATATGACATTAAAGTGAGAGCAGTTATTGTATTTCTCCCACTGTAAGAAGACAGTGTTATAGTCAGTGATGCCTCAGCTAGAGAAGATTCACCATGTAAAGGGCTCAGAGGTGAAACTGCTTTACAACTTATTCAGAAAGAGTTTAATACCTGGAAGATAAAACACAACCTTCATTTGAATGAAGGCAGATTGATTCAGATATCGCTTACAGACAGCTCTGTTTTTAAGATACAAGTTTACTATGATGCAAATAACTCGGGTGACTCCATACTGTATATTCAAATCAACATTTTCCCGTAATCCCTCTTTCAATTATACGATGACCTATTTAGAAGAATATCCAAAAACAATACAAGTTTACAAAATCCTTAAAAAGTACAACAGAGCATTTCATGTATTTCAGTATTTCATGATGCAAAACATATCAAACAAACGATCACCGAGGCAACTGAGCTGTATGAAGTTTTGCAAACCAAAAAGAGAAAAACATTGACTTCATTTTCAAATAAATAAACATATACTGGAGTATTCAAGAAAACCTGTTTCTGAGTTATGTCAGCTCCCAGTTGTTTCCTCCAGTGTAGCAGCAGCGCCCCTGTTGTCTGTACAGAGAAGTGTAAAAGCGTACAGCACCTGGTATTCCCAGGCGGTCTCCCATCCAAGTACTAACCAGGCCCGACCCTGCTTAGCTTCCGAGATCGGACGAGATCGGGCGTGTTCAGGGTGGTATGGCCGTAAGCGAAGATTCATATCACAAAGAGGCTATTTAAAGGTGATGATGAACATCTGAGTGTATTTACATAAAAACAAATATCAGAATATTTCTATAAATTCTGGGTAAGAAGTTCTGATTACATCAATACAACTGAGTACAGTCTAATACATTTACTCAGTTACTTTATTTAAGTATAATTTTGAGGTACTTGTAGTTCCTCTTATTTTCTACTCCACTACTTTAATGTGATATCTTCCAGATTAAACTACTCAACAGTATATAAAGTAATTAAAGCAGTTTCACCTCCAGCAGCTACAACATGAAAATACAGCTTCCATAGTAATACATCAGAGTTGATAAATGCTTTAATATGATATATAATAATGTAACAATGACAGGGAGATGCACTGTGTGTTATCATGGATATTTTATATTATTGTACAATTATTCGTCTTGTTTAGAAACAATCTACAAATAAAAATATAAGACTACATCATATAACAGCATCTTTAAATATCCTCTTTGTGATATGAATCTTCGCTTACGGCCATACCACCCTGAACACGCCCGATCTCGTCCGATCTCGGAAGCTAAGCAGGGTCGGGCCTGGTTAGTACTTGGATGGGAGACCGCCTGGGAATACCAGGTGCTGTAAGCTTTACACTTCTCTGTACAGACAGCAGGGGGGCGCTGCTGCTGCTGCTGCTGCTGCTACACTGGAGGAAACAACTGGGAGCTGACATAACTCTTGTGACTCCTTTCTGTGACCACGATACTCAAATTAACATTTATCCCATAATGCCTCTTTATTTTTAGAAACCAGATGATAACATATTCAACAGATGATCCAAAGACAATATGCGTTTTTAAAATCATTAAAAGTTCAACGAAGCAGACAGTAAATCATAGTTCAGAATAACTGCGAGTTCTTACGAAACATAAAGCCTCTTTATAGGTGATATAACAATATGAAGTCATATTTCTACACACAGTTCACAAGACGAATCATTTAATGATGACACAGTAAATGCAAACATAAAAGAAAATAAATGTAACAATGTGTTGAATTCACTTTATTTGTGGTTTGATTTTTGGCATTTTCAATCATCATATATGTCGCAGGTTTTATACAATAAAGCTGTTTACAGGAAACGGTTAAATAAAAGTATAAAGAGCTCATTTAAAACAGTGAAATTATCATTTGTGTATTTGTAGATTTATTCTGTTATTTATGGGCCGAACATTTGTCTGTAATCTTACAATAAATTCTCTATTGTTTAGCAGAATTTGTAAATTGCTGTTTAAAATCATTACAGCAAAACGTTAATTTGTTTTCCCTATTTATCCTACATAGTGCACAGGCTTTCCATTTTTACATATGATTGTAATTGCATAATTGTTTATAGTTTTACCCCTGTAGTGACAACCTATGTCAATATAGTCAAACCTACAAATAACAACTGTAAAGACTCGCCCACTTGTGATTTTACGTTCTCCACGTACATTATTACAGAGGGCGTCAACTTCTTCATCATTGCTCACGATGAAGGTATTTATTGGCTTGCATTCTTCTCCATGATACTCCTCGTAGTCCTCATTGATTGGCTCCATTTTTGTATCACAGTTATTGCCTGTCATCTGATTGTCAACATGCTTCTGATAGAAGTCCAGAGCCTCAGTGAGCGCTGTGGCAGAGATCAGCACGAGAAGCAGACAGGCAGTTTGGATCTTCATGGTTCACTGGTGAAGGAAAAACAAAAGATTGTTCATACAGAGAATTTAGAGCATCACAAGTGATATCTTCACAATTACTTTACCAACATATTTCATTCTTTCCCTCAAAAGCTGTATAACTTGGGAGCCTGAATAACTCAGTGGGTAGAGCTGGCAACCCCGTGTACCGAGGCTCAGTCCTTGCTGCAGCTGCCCAGAGTTCAAATCCAACCTGCAGCCCTTTGCTGCGCGTCATCCCCCTTTCTCTGTCTGTCTTCACCTGTCACTATAATAAAGGCAGTGTAGTGTTTTAAGTTTATGTACGTGTATATAATAGCTCTTCCCTACTGTCCATGTCCTGCACACAGACTGGCTCATTTTATCCTCCCTGTATAACTCCTCTCCTCTGCCTTACTGAAAATGTCAGTCGGCCTCGATTAACTTTCATTTTGTGTTTGTGTCTTTGCCTCTCACAGAAAAACATAAATTCCTACAGTTAAAAAATGATGCATAAAATAATCTTTAGCAGTGAAACAATATTGAACTTCCTGGGTCCACGCTACAAGCTATATACATCAAAAAACAGATCGCTATGATAGGAGCTTTTTCATATCAGGTTCTTACCTGATGAGTGGTTGGTTGGTTTGTTGGTTGGTTGATTCACCGGCTGTGGTCCAGGCAGGAGATTGTCGGCACCAGTTGGTGAAAATGTCTTCAGTGAAGGAAATTCTCTGAAGCTGCAACCTGCTGACACTGAGTTCCTTATATAATGTCCAGAAAATACAATATACACAGGCTGTAAGGGAGGAGGCTGTCACCCGTCACAAATAGATCATACACTCTGTTTGCTGCTGCTTTGACCAAAGCGCAACTTTCTCTCCTGTGACCCAAGTTCTTGGTGTTAAAATGACAAACAGTGTCAAATACTAAGAAAACAAACAGGAAACAAATTAGACTGTGCTTTCAGCTGATTAGCACCTTTAATATTTTTAAAACAACTTCACACTTAATGCATAGACTTAGTTGTATTTTTCCAGAACAACTTCCTCCTTTGAGCATACAATGCTCACACAATGAGAGAAAATCAAATACCTTAAACACATAGTTCAGAATAAGAGAAAACACAACTTGTCTAGTGTACTTACTCAGTACCATAATCATGTTCTACTCCAAATGCATACCTGCTGTCTGTGTAAATGTTGGTGGTCTTTTCTGATGCCAACGTCCAGGCTTCAGTAAGCCTGTGCTGAGAACAACACCATGTCTGGATTTTAAAATGGTGTTTCCTGTAAATAAGATCTATCTTAATACTGCAACACAGTTGGTGAGGGGAGCACAGTAGCAGAGTTACAAGTAGTACAGTGTTTAACTGTGATAAAGAATTAAAATTTTTGTGAAACCAGCGAGGTTAAACTCTAAATATGACATTAAAGTGGGAGCAGTTATTGTATTTCTCCCACTGTAAGAAGACAGTGTTATAGTCAGTGATGCCTCAGCTAGAGAAGATTCACCATGTAAAGGGCTCAGAGGTGAAACTGCTTTACAACTTATTCAGAAAGAGTTTAATACCTGGAAGATAAAACACAACCTTCATCTGAATGAAGGCAGATTGATTCAGATATCGCTTACAGACAGCTCTGTTTTTAAGATACAAGTTTACTATGATGCAAATAACTCGGGTGACTCCATACTGTATATTCAAATCAACATTTTTCCCATAATCCCTCTTTCAAGTATACGATGACCTATTTAGAAGAATATCCAAATACAATACAAGTTTACAAAATCCTTAAAAGTACAACAGAGCATTTCATGTATTTCAGTATTTCATGATGCAAAACATCAAACAAACGATCACCGAGGCAACTGAGCTGTATGAAGTTTTGCAAACCAAAAAGAGAAAAACATTGACTTCATTTTCAAATAAATAAACATATACTGGAGTATTCAAGAAAACCTGTTTCTGAGTTATGTCAGCTCCCAGTTGTCTCCTCCAGTGTAGCAGCAGCAGCAGCAGCAGCAGCGCCCCCTGCTGTCTGTACAGAGAAGTGTAAAAGCTTACAGCACCTGGTATTCCCAGGCGGTCTCCCATCCAAGTACTAACCAGGCCCGACCCTGCTTAGCTTCCGAGATCGGACGAGATCGGGCGTGTTCAGGGTGGTATGGCCGTAAGCGAAGATTCAAATCACAAAGAGGCTATTTAAAGGTGCTGATATATAACTTAGTCTTATATTTTTATATGTAGATTGTTTCTAAACAAGATGAATAATTGTACAATAATATAAAATATCCATGATAACACACAGTGCATCTCCCTGTCATTGTTACATTATTATTTATCATATTAAAGCATTTATCAACTCTGATGTATTACTATGGAAGCTGTATTTTCATGTTGTAGCTGCTGGAGGTGAAACTGCTTTAATTACTTTATATACTGTTGAGTAGTTTAATCTGGAAGATATCACATTAAAGTAGTGGAGTAGAAAATACGAGGATTAAACTACAAGTACCTCAAAATTATACTTAAATAAAGTAACTGAGTAAATGTATTAGACTGTACTCAGTTGTATTGATGTAATCAGAACTTCTTACCCAGAATTTATAGAAATATTCTGATATTTGTTTTTATGTAAATACACTCAGATGTTCATCATCACCTTTAAATATCCTCTTTGTGATATGAACCTTCGCTTACGGCCATACCACCCTGAACACGCCCGATCTCGTCCGATCTCGGAAGCTAAGCAGGGTCGGGCCTGGTTAGTACTTGGATGGGAGACCGCCTGGGAATACCAGGTGCTGTAAGCTTTTACACTTCTCTGTACAGACAGCAGGGGGCGCTGCTGCTGCTGCACTTAATTAATAAACACAGAAGATTTATTTTTCTTCTTTAAAAGGTCGAACAAAAAGTTAGGCTACAAATGGAGTCACTCATTAATCAGTTACATAAAATACAAATGTCAACTTAATCTCACTATTGTCAGCAGTTGTGCTTCAGACTAACTTACACAGAAATACAGAAATAAATTAATGTGGGTGTAGAAATAGATTTGTAGTTATTTATGTTATGTTTAATTACCAACTTTTATTAATGTATTTGTACATTTAATAATGGATTATTTGTTTCTGGGAAAGTAAAGATATATATCACACTATTTTATTTTTACATAGATATACAAATAACAAAAACAATTATAATAAACATCAATATTAAGGCTATTATTATTATTATTATTATTATTATTATTATTATTAATATTATTTAGCTTTAAATAAAACTACGTATAACTAACATCAGTTTCTGGTTGTCTGTCTTTATGCTGGTGGAGTTGTTTGCTGCCCTCCAGTGGTCACAGTGAGGAACTACAACAAAGCGACACTCAAGTTAGACATGATCACATAATGATAACACTTCCGGTCAGTGCTTTCAAAATAAATCCATAACCCAACTGAAAAAATCAGTAACTGATGAAATACCAGAAATGATTCTGTTTATTGATGTCTCTACACAAGAGGTGTCCGTATATTGTCCAAATATGTCTTTTAAATGAAGATACACCACTCTATATCATTATTAATGTTTGGTAAGATAAGTATCGGGCTGTATTTTTTACCGGTAATAAAAAGAAGAACAGAGTGAAACGTCTGTTCTCCATAAACAACCTTTGTGATAACGTTAGCTAACTGTTAGCGAGCAGAAAACGTAAGATGGAAAGTTGTCTGACAAACAGCTGGTTTAACAGTTTATAATATTATCTTTTATCATATCATAATATTTTAAACCTGCAATTTAAAAAACCCGACAGTGAGATCAACGTTGACGTCAGTAAAACAGTATGTCCCAAACAGGTATCCGTATTTGAGTCTGTCCGGTTGTCTGAAGCTAAAGTTAACTCAACCAGCTACAGAGAAATTGGTCCCTTTTTTAAAGAAATTGGTTAAATTATCACTTACTACAGCTTAAGAAACATCTAAAGTGCAATAAAAAAATGCAAGTACGATATACAAATGATTAATCTTTCACTACAACAGAAAAAATGATTATTTCTGTTCGTTTCTAATTGTTTTTGGTAACAGATTTATTTTGAAAGCCTTAACCGGAAGTTGTAGCATTGTTGTCATCTTATAATGTCTAACTTAACTTGATCACCTTGGTGTAGTTCCTCATTGTGGCCACTGGAGGGCAGCAGATACTCTTCTTATTCAAGGGATCGTTAACAGTCCACAAAACGCAATACATTAGTACTAATACTGATGCTACATAATATTTGTAATAATAACACTAATATTGACTTGTACACTTAAATATGAATAAAAGGCTGAGATTGTTAAATTATTCCTCAATAATTCAACTTCTTTTAGTCTTTTTTTTTTTTTTTAAGTACCATAAATATCATATCAATATCATATCTGAATTTAATCCGACAGCCTTTGCGTTATAAAGGACAATAAAATAACATTGAATCTTTGTAATAAACCAGATTTATTGTAGTTTTGTAGTTCCTCGTTATGACCACTGGAGGGCAGCAAACACACGTTTCTAAATACGGTCAGTGTCAGCGGTCAGATCCAACAGTGTAAACACAGACAACACCATACAAACGTTTCCGGTAAACCCTTTCAAACTAAAACAACTGACAATAGTAAAACATAATCAACATTAATATTTAGGGTATTATTATTATAATTATTATTAATAATAACACAACACCAAGAGACTAAACACAGAAACCCTTGAACCAAGAAGACACCAATGTCTCAAGAGTGTGTCACTGAATTGTGTAGATGGACGTTCAGAGGAAAGACTATAAAGCTCTAGAAAGGAGGGTCACAGTGTCTCTCCCTGTGGCTCCTGGTGTAAGAAGTTCAATCCCTTTCAATGCTGCAAAGAACGAGAGGAAAAGGGAGAGAAACTGGAGGAAAATAAGATGAAGAACTGAAGTTTCTTGTGAGTTGTAAGGTCACTGAGAGGCTGAAAGGCCAAACAAACAAACAACAGTCAAATTCACTCGAGTTACATGAGGTGAAAATAAGAGATTATTGTGAGAAGGAACATGGTGTTTTAAACGTGTTGTTGTTGTTGTTGTTGTTGTTGTTGTTTTCCTGCTGTTGTTGTCATAGGAAATCACGCCACCTGTTGATGACCATTAGAAAAAAACGCGATTATGCGATCACATAATTCAATGCATAATCAGCCAAAGTACGCATATTTTTTCAAATTCACCGCATAAATTGCAGATTTCTGTGCAAAATATGCAAGGTTGGCATGATTTCATAATCCCCGCATTTTCGTTGCAAAAAAGTCACATATATCTTAGCAGAAAGTTGAAAAATGTTGCGTTTACTTCACACAAGAGCAGCCATTTTCCCCTGTTGCCATGGGAACGTTATGAAGTGACATAATTACGCGACGTGAACATCGAAAAGCTACAAACCCCGCGATGAAGCCATGATGAACTCAAGGATTTTTGCCCAAAACAGTCACAGAAAAACTCTGCATTTTTCTGGAAGGACTGTATAATATATATAATTTAGTAAAGTGACGACCCTTGCTTGGGGACATATTTGATGGGTATTTCATATTAAAATTAAGAACTACAATAAACCCACAATAAAAGTGTATACTTTTCTAGCACTCTGTATTAAATTGCGACACCTTGTGGAAGCTATTGAACGACCCCTTAGTAGGGGGTCCCGGGCTCCAGGGGTTGGGAACCGCTTTGTAGCGAAGAATACAGTAAAGAGTGAGATGAAAGAAGTTGAGCTCCGTTTATATTCCTAATCGTGGTCTTCACGATCCCTCGGCCGAGAAGACGACGTGCTGCGGTAGCCGTTTTAAAAATTCCCGCTCCCGTCAAAAAGGCCTACAGTGTCTACAAAAAGCACATTAGGATGACTTAAATGTGTGTTAGACTATACAGGAGTAATGTAAGACACATACCACAGCATCACAGTGCAAGATGGTTACAGCAGCGTCTGATTGTCCGGGGGGCCGTGGCTGGCGGGTTTTGGGTCAGGGGAGCCTCAGGGTCCGCGGTCTGTGGCTGGCTGCAGAATTTCTTTCTTTAATTTCTGTGAAAACAAATAAATTTAATAGTGATGTTTATTTAAGATGTAAATTTCAAAGACGTGAAGACAGACTATGTTCTCTGCCAAACAGTCTGTTTGTTAAAACAAGTTGAGACTGTCACAAACCGCAGCCGGAGCTCCGAGGAACCAAAGCAGAGCACGCTAAGTGTGCGGTACATGCGCTGTTATTCTTTATGATGCAGACAATGTATGTTTGCTGCTCACTTGGAGTTCAATCAGACCGTAATTAGGGAGGCAGTGCTCAATGCTATTGTTTGTTTGTTTGTTTGTTTTATTCAATGTAAATGAGTTGTGTGGTCAATATTACAAAGACAATCTATCAATCAATCTCTGGGTCCTTTAACCCACCAGCCAAACAAAGGCCTCCAACCCTGTGGACATGCTGCATGGCTCAGCTGAACATGTGGTCCAGCTAGTTTAGTTAGTGCAGTCAGAATGAACACTGCCTACAACCTGATGCACACATTATCTGCACTAATAGGACACAATCTGAGCTTCAAGGGCAACATACATGAGCTCCAAACCATTAACTGTGCAAGAAATGAACAAGTTTGAACAACACTTACTTCTCTCATGAAAGAAATACCTGGCTCTTCTTCTTCTTCTCTGGATTTACTGGCAGATCACAAACAACCTCAGGGTGCACGTTGCCACCTACGGCAGTGGAGTGTGTAGCAGCCCCACAAACATTAGATGCTGCCCTAGCCATGCCTGATTGGGAAATTTGGTACACATTTCACACTTTACACACGCTGTTAAATATCTGTTCTGGATTCATGAATGAGTAAGAGAAACAGGGTGTTGCCAAAATCTGAAATGTAGTGATTAAGACTGCATAGACAGAAGTGTAGACAGGAGATGACTACCGGAGCACAGTAGTTGGAGCACATGAGGATTGTTTGGCTTTAGACTTGCCAGAAAACTGTGACGGGCAAAATATAAGCTCATTAAATCAAAAAGAGGATTTTCAGCAAAAAGACAATGTCAGGTTCAACTCATATTTTTCCATTATACATTATATCAGATGAAATTCTTAGAGTATCCAATGAGGGTTTCATGTATAAATAACACATTCGTTCTTCAAATAGCTCGGTATTTAGGCCAGCAGGTGACCTCAAAGTCCTTTAACGTTCAGTGAGCTGAGCTCTGTGGCACAGTAACAGTGATAATACCACAATCCTCCAATGACGGAGGATGGAGATTAATGTTCCACTTACAAATGTACCTGAGGATTTATTAGTGATAATGTAAATCAGCAGCGATATGCAATACAGATATTCAGCTCACCTCACTGTCAAAGGTTGTTATTGACCTTTTTGCAGAAAATCCTTAATTTATCATTCCTTAAATAAAGAAATAATAAACATCACTGTATAAAACTATATAAGCAATTACCAAATACTATTAAAACAATCATATTAACAAGAAATGGTAGAAAAATTTTTGTTTATGTGAGTTTTTTATGAAAGACAATCATTTTCCAGATGTATGTGAATACTTAAAAGGAATTAGTTAGTTGTTCTTATGCTACACAGCTGAAATAATAAAGACAGAAACAGACATACAGATGAAAACAAGGACACCAAAACTGAACATAGATAAATAAGATAAACAGAAAAAGAAAGTCTTCTTGCTGTTGAAGTTGACACCTTTGGGTTGTCGCTTGTTTGATTTTTCTCAGGTGTCAGTTGTCTGATCTTCTCCTGCTTGAGGTAAAGTTTCTGGAACCTTGAGCTTTAAAAAAAAGACAATGTCAGGTTCAACTCATATTTTTCCATTATAAATTATATCAGATTAAATTCTTAGATGAGTACCCAATGAGGGTTTCATGTATAAATAACACATTCGTTCATCGAATAGTTCGGTGTTTGACTCATTGATCGGTCACTGGTTGGGCCAGCAGGTGAGCTCAAAGTCCTTTAACATTCAGTGAGCTGAGCTCCATCCCTCGGAGTGAAAAGATCAGTGAGTGAGTCCTCACACATTAAATTTGCAAACAACACAATAGAGAGAAGTTACTTGTGAGTGCAGAGTCTTACTCTTTGATTGTCCTGTCTTTCTTTTTTTCTTCACAGGACATGCTGAGGTATTTATAAAAAGACAAAGACGAAGAAACCTGAATTAGTCATTTATTCACGGCTGCTGTTTGAACAGATCTGTCAGGATTCAGGATGCTACATGTTACCTCTAATGTATTTGGCAGACAGGATGATGATGAGTGCAACAAGACAATAAAAGGCCACTATCAGGAGCAAAATCACGTTGGGTTCTGTGAGAAAAACATTCATAAAGCAAAATAAATACTGAAAAAAGACAATACTGAATTGAGACCATCTAAACATTCACTTACTGTGATCACTCTTATCAGTCCCAGATACCTTAGCAAAACCTGGAGAATAAAAAACAAAGAATCATAAAGTATTGATCAGTCTCTGAATGTGTATGTTTGGAAGTGTTTCTCACCATCAGCAGACGACTGTTTGACCTCAGGAATCATCATAAACACCTCTATGTGAGGACCAGAGAGCACTCGCGCTGCACATACAACCTCTGGGCTGTTGCCACGGTAACCAGACAGCACAGCCCTGGTGGTGACAGCAACTGTACCGTTGGTGTTGGTGACATTGACAGAGCTGTAGTTTGATAAGTGGAGGTCTTGTTGCAGGACTCTTAATGTTACTGTGGGAGCAGGTCGACCTGTGGCCGAGCAGGACACAACTGCCTCTTCAGGAGAGTTTGATTCTCTAACATGTAGGATGGGTTCATGCAGCTCTGCACAGGACACACAGGGACACACAGGGACACACAGCACATTAATGAAGGTGTTACAAAGGCACAAAAGTCACTTGTTAATGCTGAGGTGCACAAAACGACCAATGAACAGTGTTGGAGCTAGAACAAATACTCAAGGAGGGACACAAGGCTTTTAGCAGGGCAGCATCAAATTACTGGAAACTTGATGTAGTAAGTGAAAGTGAAAACATTCTGCGGTATGCTGCCACATAAAATTCAAATAATCTGACTAAAAACACAAGGACTAATAACTCAGTTGTAAATAAAGGCCATTTTACACTGACTGAACAGCATCAAACCGGCTCATTGAGAGCAGTCAACTGTCAAATATTCAGCTATAGCTCGACTAAATTAAACCTACAAACAACCTCTTAAAGTTTTTAATTCCCACTTAACTTGTAAAACATTACTTAACATCATTCTGTCTGTTACAACATTGAGAAAACACTGACTGTTATACAAATGAGGGGGCACAGTGAATGAAGTTGGAGGGCACTGCCACCTGCTGCCCCCTCAAAGAGCCGACTCTGGCAATGAAACAGGTTAAAGTTGTAATTTAGAGGAAGTGTTTGTTCCACTGCACTACAGAAGAGATTATTAATTTGGAAATGTCTCTGATAATGCATAAAGGTTCTTACCATAGAGTTTGATGCAGGTTGTACCTGTGAGACGACCTTCAGGGGTGTTAAACAAACAGTGATAGCAGCCTTCATCCTGCTCTGTCAGGTTCCTGATAACTATGGAGTTGTTCTGCAGTCCAGCATCTTTAAACTCCACTTTATCAATAAAGTCAGGATTCACTCTTGGACCAAAGTGTTCGGAGTAGGTAGCAACATTTTTCTCCGTCCCAGGTGAACCTTTCCACCATGTGACTTGAACAACATCTTTATTTTGCATCAGCTGACAGTTTAAATGAGCCTCTTCTCCCATTGCTGCCATCACAGTCTGCTGTGTCTGTACCAGAGCTGTTAGACCTGCCGGAGATGAAGCAACAGAGAAGTTTCTTCAGCTGAGGGTGCATGTACACTTTCATACTGGAAGTACAACTTAAGTCAGATTTTTTGTTGATGCATTTCTTCTTTGCAAATATGATATGAAATATAAATCTAACTATGTTAGCGCCTTTTTGCCGCAATGTAAGATTAAATTATTCCCAAATCACAGTGTATTTTTGTACTAACAGTGCACCAGTACAGTATGTAACAGCAGGTACGAGGAAACACGATGTTAAGCTAGGAAATATGGAGGAAACTAATTGCTCTGTACCTATTCTAACATGAAGGGGTACATGAGCGTCTTTGCACACAGGTCTTAAACACTGACACATGCTGGTAAAATTTGCCCCTTTTCCAGTAAACCAGCTGACTTTCTCACAGCTGCTTCTTCCTGTCTGCTCAACTGACAGTTGAAATTGTCTGCAGATAGCTTAGAAGGTATGTGCTGAGTTTAAAGTCATGATATCACCTATAGCTCGCTGTATTATATATATATATATATTAGAGTTATAGTTAAAGTTTTTCAACGTTTGCATACAGTACATACAAATAAGTTGATCGTCCTCTTCAACCTCCTCTGCTGCAAGTTGAACACACTTCTCTTTCGCTGTATTTCCTGGAGGAAACCTCAACTGCAACTGTTGTTTTCTGCCACAGTGAGCAACATTGAACAACAAAAGCTGAACAATCTCAGGCTGCTTAAGTCCCCTTATGGAGAATAATGTTGTGTTAGAGCTCTCACATTGTGACACAAAGCAGAGACTAGACTGCTACTCTAATATAATACAAGCTGCACAATTCTCACTTCAACAGTATGGAGCCCCTATGAGGCAAGTTTCTCGTGCTCACAAGAAAGTCTTCCTGGCAAAAGACTATTATAACTCATCTTACTTTAAAGATTGGCAGCAGAGGTGGATATTCTCTGACATTTTGCCTGGTGAGTCCCTGACTACTAGACTTCAAGCTTGTGGACAAAGCAGGTGGGAAACTTTGTTGTTCTGTCTCTTCGTTGATCTCCTGTGCTTCCAGTGTTACATCCACCTCTTTATATCCGGAGATATCAGTGTGTGTTTCTGCTGCTACTCCACTTCCCCTTCCAGATGTGATTAATGACCTTTGTGGATGTGAGTCATTGGTTAGGTATGTAGGATGAGCGTGTTGATGCAGGAAGAGAAAGTAGAAGATTAACTATTGAACTATTATTGTTTATAAATTATTATTATTAGACACTGCTTTGCTTTTTTCACCCACAGAAACTCCCTTATGGGCTCCTGAACTATCACCTCTTTAAAGCAGTGAACTCCCATATGAAAGGGCAGTAAGGTGCAGAAAAAGTACCCCAAATCTTTTATAAAAAGACAACTATGTAATTTGAATTTCCTCTTTTGTTCTTGTCTGTCCCTCTGCAGTGTTAGTAAGGCGTTAGGCTGTATGATTTGTGTGTAGCCTTCCCACTGGATTTACACCCTTGGTACAAAATTTGATTGCAAACTGGGAAGAAAGCTGTACGCATGTAAGAAAAATAAATGACACAGACTTCTTCATTATGTTCTTACCTTCCTTGAAGAGAAAACTGAAGAACAGGAAAGGGAAACCTTTAAATGCAGAGTGTATCATCTTCCCACCATCTTTGAGTTCAACCTCAAAAGAAGAAGTAAGAAATTAAACATCAACTCACACAATAAGCTTTTTCTTTCTTTTTTTAACCATTTAAAAATAACCACATATTGTTGTAATCTATATTGAGGCTGAAAAAACAAAAAAACAGCTTAAGTTTGGATTCTTAGTGCAATGTAGTATATTCAATAATATTTGTATAATCTGTTTTATGAAAATGTAAAAAAAAAACCCCAAAAAACAGAAGTTTGATCACATTTACAATTTTTTGCTCTTTAGAAAAAAGGAATGATGCTGACCAAAGATAAATCCTGGTTTTAGTGGCTGATCAAGATAACAGTTTTACTGATAGTGATAGTCAAAACAAACACAGATCAATTGAATGTGTACAAAGTTATTCTCCCACTGAATTAAAACCAACCTGTGTTGAACTCCTTCTGCCTTCCTTGAGTTTTAAAAGTGTCCGGTTGTGAAGATCTCAGCACTTCTGTCGACTCCAACTAAGTCTTTGTTGTGTAAAGTTTGGTTTCACTTGCCATCCTCTATGGTTTGTAGTGTCAGATATCTGCTTTAATTCAATGTCAACGCCCTCCTCCGATGGCTCATCATCTCCACAGTAAATCAAACAGCGACCTCCAGTGGTCATCAGACATCTGCAGCTAACCTTGAGGCACAGCTGGGAATAAATCACATCTAAATATGACCATTACTATTGTTGTTGTTGTTGTTGTTGTTGTTGTTGTTGCTATAATTAGAGGCAGTAGAAAACACGATAGCAGTGACAGCACTGCCAGTAATAAGTTTAATTAAATTTAATTCATTCTTAATTTATCAATAAAGTCAGGATGCACTCTTGGACCAAAATGTAGGTGGCAATATCTATTTACCAACAATAAGGCAACCAAACATATATATGGACCTCATTATAAAATTATGACATAGGACTTTTTTTTTTTTATTTAATAAGAGACATAAACAGCATCTACTGCCCCTAATACCTCTGCAATGGCACATCCGGACCAATCAGAGAGAGACATTTTCTCTCTGTAATATTGTGGCAGACAGTAAATGAGCATTTAAGTTAATAATTCACCACATTTTGGTCCCCTCAAAAGTTTTGTTTTTGTTTGTTTTGTATCCAATGATATATATTATTAATAATTAAAGGTTCCTATCACTATCACCCCCATACATATGAATGAAATTAGTCAAATCAATCTCCTCTCAGAATGAGCCTGTATTTGTATATTTATGATCAGTTTTTCCTCTTTCTTAAAAATATATTTGTCCAGTTTTTACAGCAGGTGTGATTCAGTTGTTGTTATTGTTCTGCTGTGAGGAGCCTTAATTCTTTTAGATATAATCAAGGACAACAAGGACATTGAACACAAGTGAAATCACAACATTAAGACATCATGTTTTAATGAAGTGAACAAAAATAAATAAATCTATAAATAATAAATTATTAAAAAACTAAGAGAGTAGATCAGAGAAATCACGAAGGACCTCCATGAAAATCATGCACAGGTTAATATTTGACAGGGATTAGCACACTGATGTAAAACAGTATTAAACGCACAGCCAGCACAGTTACAGTCGTACAGTTGTCATATCTGAGGGTAATAATAAATAACATTTGTAAACAGAAACACTGAACATTTTAGTGCAAAACAAATTACACATAATATTATGCAGACAATAATATGTCTAATATGTCACATATTATGTCTAATTTAAACTTTATAGATCCATATAAATGGTTGTAGAGCTTCTCATTTTGTAATATAACCTGACTGCTTCATATCATATTTATAGATCTATAGATAGACTGAAACATTTTGCAAAGAGTAAAAACGAAAGAGTCTCCTCAAAGTGAGACTGAACAATAAAGTATAAATCTTCTTCATCTGAAGAAAAGTCAGTGTTGAACAAACATTTATCAATGATTATTGGTATTATTTGTTATTATCTGAAAAGATCTCAGTCAGTCATTACCAACTGGGAAATGCAGTACAGCAGTTTAAAAGACGTTGGTTCATCTGATCTTGAACTGGTTGCCTTTATTCTTAGATAGGAAAAGGCAGGGGAGAGGGGGGAGAGAGAGAGAGAGAGAGAGAGAGAGAGAGAGAGAGAGAGAGAGAGGGGATGACACACAGCAAAGGGCCTGATGTTGTCTTTTGAGCAGGAATGTGATGACTGCAACACAAACACAAACAAAGGACACTACCATGAACAACACAATGATGAAAATGAAATCTGTGAAAAAAGAGGAAAATTAGTGACAAACACTCAACATTCATAAAGAAACTACAGATCGAAAGGTAATAACTGAGAACACTTAGAGGTTAACTTACTGAAATAAAAGTGATCAGACCCAGATTCCTGAAACCTGAAAACCAAAAAAGACATGAGCTATATAGTATTGATCAGTCTCTGAATGTGTATGTTTGGAAGTGTTTCTCACCATCAGCAGACGACTGTTTGCCCTCAGGAATCATCATAAACACCTCTATCTGAGGACCAGAGAGCACTCGCACTGCACACCCAACCTCTGTCCTGTTGACATGGTAACCAGACAGCACAGTAGTCGTGGTGACAGCGACTGTACCATTGGTGTTGGTGACACTGACAGAGCTGTAGTTTGAGAAGTGGAGGTCTTGTTGCAGGACTCTTAATGTTACTGTGGGAGCAGGTCGACCTGTGGCCGAGCAGGACACAACTGCCTCTTCAGGAGAGTTTGATTCTCTAACATGTAGGATGGGTTCATGCAGCTCTGCACAGGACACACAGGACACACAGGGACACACAGGGACACACAGGACACACAGGACATTAATGAAGGTGTTACAAAGACATCAGCTTCTGACAGGATACTTTTTATCCAGTATGTAAGTTTTAGAAGAGATTAATATTGGAAATGTCTCTAATAATGAATAAATGTTCTTACCATAGAGTTTGATGCAGGTTGTACCAGTGAGAGCACCTTCAGGGTAGGAATTAAACAAACATTGATAGCAGCCTTCATCCTGCTCTGTCAGGTTCCTGATAACTATGGAGTTGTTCTGCAGTCCAGCATCTTTAAACTCCACTTTATCAATAAAGTCAGGATTCACTCTTGGACCAAAGGGTTTGCTGGAAGTAGCAAGAGTCTTCTCTCCCTCAGGTTTCTGCCATGTGACTTGAACAACATCTTTATTTTGCATCAGCTGACAGTTTAAATGAGCCTCTTCTCCCACTGCTGCCATCACAGTCTGCTGTGTCTGTACCAGAGCTGTTAGACCTGCAGGAGAAGATAGTTTCAGAGATGTGGCTTCAACTGAGTGTGTGAGGTAATAACCAACCAGGCTGATGTGTGTATTTCCCTCCAAGATTTTACTTTTGGGGTGGATTGTTGCAACCTAAAATTGCAGCCAGCATTTTGACGATTATTGGTTGAATTTGCACTCGATGTATGATTCATCACTAAATTAACAATCACAATGTGGTTGTAACAACTGTGGACAAAGCCAGTCTGTTTACTGATCTGCTTTTAGCACTATGGACAGCGCAACACCTGTCAGTGGCATCAACAGATGTGGTTATTGAGCTTTCTGCATATAAGGTTTATGTTTGTGAGTTTGAGAGAGAAAGAGAAAGCAAAACGCTGCTTTGTCTCCCTACCCACCCTCCCCAACACACAATGTTGACCCATGACTGCAAGCCTCATGATCGGCACCATGAATGAGGCATTGAGATGTGATAGGAGGCTACCCGCAGGAGAAATCGGTTACAGGAACAATTCAAGTAAAATGTATTAATATATGAATATATTAAAAGTAAGGCAACGCAGCAGCACAAGGACAGAAATAGAGTGCAGTCGGCTACACAGTACAGATCAATATAGGGTGTAAAATAAATAAATAATACAGGCATCTAAAACCAAAATAGGAAGAGTAAGAGTGATTGTAACTACTGTGAATATTTAGAAAAACTGTAGTAAATATCCTTTATATTTACTACAGTTTTTCTAAATATTCACAGTAGTGTTTCCCTTCAAATGAGCATCACTTACCTTTAAATAAGCCAATAAATATGTACATCTGCAACATCCTGCTCTTCTCTACTGCTGAAGCCAGGAACACTTTCAGTTTCACTTGTGAGACGACACAGATATAAAGCGATAGAGAGAAAGAGGGATGGAGGGGAGTGATTGATGGAAGGCGTTCTTTAAATGACCACATATCCGGGAATCAGAGATGGATTCATGTTGTCATTTCATTTACGATGCTGGACTATCAAGGTAAAATAAATAAAGGAAAAAGGCAAAAGTATTTTAGAAAAAAAAGAGTATCTCAATTAGATTCAGTCAGCAAGTCTATTACAAATGTTTTATAATCCTCCTCTAATACAAGATATTTAATAAAACATGTCTTACCAGCCTCTTGAAGTATCTCAGTAACACAAACTCAGTGTTTAAATCGTCTTAAACTCTTGTGTTCACTAGTTGTTTCTCATTATCTGCACAGCCCCGTTAACAGCTCTAAAATAACCTCCATGTTATTCTTTGTACACCAGAGGGATTCATAGTTAAGTTTAAAAAGTCTTTATATGATATGTTTGTGGGATTAACCACATTTACAGGCACAAAAATGACCAATAAAGAGGATTTACACAAGTTCACAAGTTTAATTCTTACTTGTTATTTTAACAAAGCCATAATATAACACTATTCATGTTCAGGCACCCTTTGAATGCTTCTTTGGCATAATTAGATGACACAAATTACAAAAACTCAAAATACTTCACATATTGTCAAGTCACAAGAAAGGAACAACACTACATACTAGTGTTGTCTTGAGTATGTACATACACTGGTTAATGCAGTATAATAGTGTGTTCACAACTGAAAAAATATAACATATAAAAACATGTACACACTAAATTATATAAAAATGGTATAAAAAAGTATAAAAAGGTATTAAAAAAAAAGTATAAAATGATATAAAACAGTATAAAAATCAGAGAAGCTGCCATAAAGTTCTAATAATTGTCACAAACGATGACGAAACAATGTACAGTGAGGAGATATTTTACCTGCAAAGCTCTGATACATCTTTTGTGTTATTTTGAGGCTCAACATGTTGAACACTAATCACCTCCTCCCACAATGACAATAAAACTGTGTCAGTCAGATTCTTTCTACAGTTGTACTGATGTTGAAGGTGATGGATTCAGGTTATCACTTGGTTCAGTCTTCACAGGCGACGGCCGTTGTCTGACCCCATCGCTCTCCTGTGTGACTGAAGATGCTTCGGCCCTTCAGATACAAACAGTGTTTCATTACTATATGAATACTGCATAAATAAAGTAATCTAAACAGGTTATACACACACAGTGATCAGAATTTACTTTACACATGCAGTAAAGATTAATAGGTAGATATAGAGACACAATGTGACAATATACAACAGAGAGAAGACAAATAATGTTGAGTTACAAGTGAAGAATGACAGTATAAAGAGTGTCTTACTTCTGAGTGTCGTTGGTTGTCGTCTCGTTCATCTCAGTGTCACCGTGTGACAGATTGGAGGATGCTGCTGCAGTTAAATCTGAACAACATTCATCAGCTCTCAGAGACTGAGACTCAGATTTTGGTTGAGAGAAGAACCTGTTCTGATTTTTGTGTTTAACTAGGAAATAGAGGAATGCAGCAATGTGACCAAAGACCCCGACAACGGAGAATACAATGATCGAAATCCAATCTGTGAGATCAAAAGCACAATTAGTTTGACACACTCAGCAGTTATAAAGCAACAACAGATCATATAGGAATATCACATCTGAACATTAACTTACAGAGATCCCTGTCTTTAGATCCAGATTCATCATCAAAACCTGTAAAAAGAAACAAAAAACATCAGAATCATAAAGTATTGATCAGTCTCTGAATGTGTATGTTTGGAAGTGTTTCTCACCATCAGCAGACGACTGTTTGACCTCAGGAATCATCATAAACACCTCTATCTGAGGACCAGAGAGCACTCGCGCTGCACATCCAACCTGTGTGTTGTTACCACGGAAACCAGACAGCACAGTAGTCGTGGTGACAGCAACTGTACCGTTGGTGTTGGTGACATTGACAGAGCTGTAGTTTGAGAAGTGGAAGTCTTGTTGCAGGACTCTTAATGTTACTGTGGGAGCTGGTCGAGCTGTGGCCGAGCAGGACACAACTGCCTCTTCAGGAGAGTTTGATTCTCTAACATGTAGGATGGGTTCATGCAGCTCTGCACAGGACACACAGGGACACACAGGGACACACAGCACATTAATGAAGGTGTTACAAAGACATCAGCTTCTGACAGGATACTTTTTATCCAGTATGTAAGTTTTAGAAGAGATTAATATTGGAAATGTCTCTAATAATGAATAAATGTTCTTACCATAGAGTTTGATGCAGGTTATAGCAGTGAGAGCACCATCAGGGTAGGAATTAAACAAACAGTGATAGCAGCCTTCATCCTGCTCTGTCAGGTTCCTGATAACTATGGAGTTGTTCTGCAGTCCAGCATCTTTAAACTCCACTTTATCAATAAAGTCAGGATTCACTCTTGGACCAAAGGGTTTGCTAGAAGTAGCAAGAGTCTTCTCTCCCTCAGGTTTCCACCATGTGACTTGAACAACATCTTTATTTTGCATCAGCTGACAGTTTAAATGAGCCTCTTCTCCCACTGCTGCCATCACAGTCTGCTGTGTCTGTACCAGAGCTGTTAGACCTGCAGGAGAAGATGGTTTCAGAGGTGTGAGTTGGTATTGTTAAAGGTTTTTACTGAAGTGTATGGAGGATAAGCAGAACATACTCGAACCATCTTTAGCCCCTTGGCATATTTATTTAACAATATGGCTCACACAGAACTGGCGCTCACTGGGAGCGTGGTGACATCATGTCCTGTACGTACCGTAAACCTTATACAATACAGCAGTACAGTATATCAGTCTACCATAATACAGGGAGTAAGGGCGCCATTAAATTACTACACTTAACAGGTATTAAAGGAGCTATAATACAGTCCTACCGAACGCTGAAGTTGGTTTTCGATTCGGCTGTTCAAGGAAAACTTGAGGGATATTTAACTTAAAGTGCTGAGCGACCGATCCTCAGTGTTTTGCTCCTCTTACTGCTGTAAAAGCTTTCAGTAAAGCCCTAACACTCTCTGAAACCCACTTTAGACTTGTCAAATCCGGACTAGAAATAGTCACTAATTTACAAAATAAAAGACCATAACATCAGTTCACACACACACACACACACACACACACACACACACACACACACACACACACACACACACACACACACAAGCCTCCACATGCATTTGCAGATCAGCTATGGCAGAAGTGAAGCAACAGTCACTGAGCTGTAACCGATCAACTGTCTGTATTATAATAATAATTAAAATTAAAAAAAGTTTGATTCTGAGTGAAACACACTGATTCTTCTCTAACTCACCTTTCTGAAAGACTCCCAGCACACACAGCACATGTATGACTGCACGGTGGCTCATCTCTGCCGCATTGTTCATCTACCGCCAATATTCAAAGGTGACAATAAAAGCCAGGTAACTGCCAGGTAAGTTCTTCATCAGGTTAATGGCTGAAAAACCAGCATATAGGTGTATCACCGCCACCTGCTGGGTGGAGTGTGGAGCAGGAGATTGGCAGGAAAAAAACAACCAAACTAAATTCTGTTAATCCTGTTATTCTTAAATAATTATTATATTATTATTATCTACTTTCTATGATTTATTTCCAAGTAGATTCTCTAGTGTATTATTATGTATATTATTAGACCTGTATAATTACGTTAGAAACACACTACTACCTCCTTACATTTCTGAAAGACTCCCAACGCACAAAGTAAATATATAAATGCACATTTTGTACCATGATTTAAGGATTTTCTTTTATTCAATAAGAAATCACTAATTAGGTGTTTGAGATATAAACAGCATGTGACATCTAATTCACATCAAACAGAGACATTGAACACAGATGAAATCACAACATTAAAGGCATTATATTTTAATGAAATGAACAAAAATAAATAAATATATGGACATAGTTTTAATAATTTATTCTCTAAGTAGTTCACAGAAATCATGAAGGACGTTCATCAAAATTATTCAAAGGTTAATAATCCAGTGTTTGACAGGGAATTAGCACATTGATGAAAAACAATATTAAACACACAGGCAGCACAACTACAACCATACAGTTATGTCTCAGGCTCCATTTAACAATAAATAACATTTATGAACACAAACATTGAGCATTGAAGTGCAAAACTGCAAGAAAAGTGCTAAATTATGTATAAAAAAACATACAATCTGCAGAAAATTATTATTATACAATTATATATTATGTCTATTATGTAATATATTATGTGTCAATTAAACTTTTTCAATAAATATAAATAAGAATTTTGGAATAAAACCTGATTGCTTCACATGTCATATTTATAGATCACACAATCTTTATTGCCATATGTCTCTCTCCGCTAGTTCACCATAAAGTCCACTAGATGGCACTGTGACATTACTGCCTCACACAGGTCCTCCTTTTCAACTCCCTTCTGTCACCAAAACACATCAGCTTGTTCTAATCTGCCAGAAGAAAAGCTTCACTATTGCACAGTCACCCTGAATAAGAGTAAATTGATTAAAAGTTGTACATGTTGATTAATTCTGCTTCAATGTAAACTCTCATGTATTTGCTTCACCTCACAGTTGCTTGAAGCCAGTCTTGTAATACTCCTATGAAACATCGGTCACAGTCCCTGTACTTTTACATTCGGTAAAGCCTGAAGCAACACTTTGCTTAAAGCTCCATGAACAAAGTTAAAGTGCTGAGGTTTTACTATTTAAAAGAAATGTGAATTAGTTAGTTTTCAAAACACTATTATGTGCTGTGATGACCTGTGGAAAATGGATCCTAGCTTAATTCACTGTTACATAGCTAAAGTATTTGGATAATGCTTGCGTGCTTGAATATTCACTGTGATGACTACAGGAAAGGTCAAATGCATGTTTCATTTGTTTTGTTGCATTTTAACCTCAAAGAGCAGAACTGCTGCTCTGGTGAGGATCTCAGACGACAGATGACGACAGTTGCGTGCAAGTATTGTTTTGTTGTGTGTTGCCCTTTGACCTGACAGGGAGAGAGAAAGAGTTTATTATACTGCATGCAGATAATTACACATAGATGAGATATTATGTCACTGGGGTTATATTCGCCCATAAGGAGAATTGCACCGTCTTACCTTTTAAACTTAGTTCCAGCAACAACAGCGATGCAGGAAATTAACAGCATGGCACAAACTATAACTGCGACCCCTGACTGAGACAGTCCTTTCACTGGAGAAAAAACAGCACATGGTCAGTGTGTACAGCAATAAAGTGAATTACTTTTACCTAAAAAGAGGAAGGTGGGGAATTTTTTTTACTGTAACACTCTTACTATTACATGCAGAGACTTCACTTCCCTGACAGATTTGACAGATTACCTCCCCAGAGAGCTAATATTTATCACTCTCTGTACAGTGACACAGGTTTTTTCTTGAAATGAAACCTAACAAGAAGTGAAACTGAATGTAATGCGTCACTGCCCAGCTGACGCACAGGGACATGCACAATCCTTTGCTCTTGGTCACACTGAGGGGAATACACATTCATACAGTGCATTCGATACAATTCCCAA
Organism: Dicentrarchus labrax; assembly: GCF_905237075.1. NCBI lineage: Eukaryota > Metazoa > Chordata > Actinopteri > Moronidae > Dicentrarchus > Dicentrarchus labrax. The sequence goes on from NW_026136716.1 coordinate 6,813,957, forward strand.
ACTACCTATCGAACTGGGTTCCAGGGACTTTCCTGCTTCCTGCTTCAGTAAACAATGTCATTCATGTGTTACCAGAATGTGGACTACAAAGGAAATCATTACCATTTATTACAGCATCATTGGATGGATTCACTTTGTCTAAACAAACCATTGTATTCATAATTTAAACTCTACTCCAGACACTTGGAGAACAATCCTGCAAAACAGGATGTTTGGATGACTTTTTTTCCTGAGAAACTATCATTTTTTTCATTTTTCCAAAATCAAATCTTATATGATTATAAACTCCTTATCACAAAATCCCTTCCAGTCAGTGAGGATAACTAAAGCTGGGAATTTGCTGTGACAGGCAGTGGGACTTCCTACACAGGTCACTTCCTATAGATCCAGAGACAGGTTGTACCGACTCTGTCACTTCCTTCCACTGTTTAACAATCAGTTCCTGTCAGTAAGCATGGTTTGTAAAGATACTGGGAGTTTTCTCGGTAACCAATCTTTTCAGTACGCTAGAATAATATTTACACTGGGACTTCCTGGGTGGTTCTTTTACTAATGAGCCAGAAACCAGTTTGAGACACACCCTATGTAACTCTACAGCTACATTAATACACACACTAGTGATTGTTATATATAAATTGACTGATATACATACCCTCCTGTTTAATGTTCCGGAGACTTGGAGAAAAGGGGATCCTCTCCCTCCTTTGTCCAATCATTCCCCTGTTCAGCATGCAATCCACATGTCCCTTCCAGTCAAGAGGTACTTTCAGAGTGATGTTGCGGGAGCTGGTAAATGTGTGGTCACTGTTGGCTACTGTAGACTGTAGTTGGTCTTCTTTGGTGGCGCCAGTTGAGAAGACCCACTCAATGGTTGGTGCTGGTTTTCCTGTTGCAGAGCAGCTGAACACAACCTCCTCCTGGTCTCTCTCCTCGTCTTCGCTCCTGAGGAGTTGCACTCCTGTATTCACCTTGGATATTCCTTCATAGAGAGTAAAACCTTGTCAGTATGAGATGTTCTGACAAAGATTATTTGATAACTTGAATGTTTCAGTTCCAAAATGATCAGAACTAGAAGGAAAAAGTCTACATTTTGGGCTTCAAAGACCTAATATCATGTTACAGTTTACCTTGCACTGTGAGGCAGGTCTTCTTTCTTTTGGACCCATCTGGATACACATTGAAGGAGCAGATGTAGCAGCTTTCATCTTCCCATGTGACATTCTTTACAAGGATGGATGTTGAAGTGAGGGACGCTTCTGCTAAGATCACTTTCCCAACGTAGGGCTCATTTACTTGCAGTCCAAACCGCTTGCTGTAGGTTGCTAAATTCTCAATGGAGTCATCCTTGAAAAGCCTCTGCCACGTGACCTGGAGCACACCTGGTGGGACACAGTAATCCTCCAATCAGTATGTACTGTAACACAGCTAAAAATGTAACTAAGTTACTCTAGTACTGTATTTAAGTACAAATGAGTAGTGTATTTGTACTTTCTTCTAATGCCACCTTCTATTTCTACTCCAACACATCTCAGAGAGAATTATTGTACTTTATGTTCATCTGAAAGCTTTAGTTACTAGTTTCTTTATAAATTGATTTAATTAAATACATTGTGCATATTAAACCTATGAACAGCTTAAACAATTACTCTATTAATCAATAAGTCCATTGACAGAACATTAACTGACAGCTATGGTAGCCAACTGGCAGCTGGCTTTTCTATCAAATATTTCAATAATCATAATTTATTTTGAATAATTTTGAATTTTAGTCTTTTGGTTGTACAAAACCATGTTCGTGAAGGGCTCTGGCTCATCATTTCTTACTATTTTCTAATTTTAAAATATTAACCAATTAATAACATAACATAATGAAAATAATCAATTGTCACATACAAAATAGTTGAAATGAGCTCCACCTCAACCAACAGTAAAATCCTGCTTTTACACTGATGCATGAATATTAATAATCCATTAATATAATTCTCATTCTATTTACAAACTTGTACTTCAGTAACATTTTCATTGCAGGCAAAAATACTTTAACTTCCTAACAGAGTATTTTTTTACAGTGTGGTAGGATGTGAATCCTTCCTGCGCCGCTGGTTGCACCTTCACTGTACAAAAAACAAAACAAAACAAACAAAACAAAAAAAAACCAGTTGATTGCGCACCTGTTGGATCTGCTAATACGCATTTATATCGCACCTCCCCGCCGTAGCCAGCTGTTCCATTTCCATAACCGGTGATCTGAGACGCTGAGGCTGAAAATAAAGAAGTGTCGGTAAGTCAGTTTGTTATCTTACATCAATTAATACCAAAATGGATAAAACTGTGACTATGAATGAAATATATATTGGGATTTTTGGATTTTTAATAACATCCAAGACATCTGAACATAGACAAAACGAAACATATTGTTTGTTTATAAAACCCCCATTACATATCGATATAAAGATACAGGATAAGGTGTTATTGCTCCCCTGAGGGCGAAGTCAGGAATACAGGACAGAAATACAGTACAGTGCATAGATAAATATAGAAAGCAAAAAAATAAATAATAATAAATAAATACCAGAATAAGTAAAAAAAAATACAAAAAATAAATAAAGTCTCAATTATAAGGTAAGAGTGACTGTAACTACTGTAACTATCTTAAAAAACAGACTGCAGTGAATATAAAGGTGTTTCCTTTCCAGTGTCACTTACCTTTAAACAACAAGCCAATGAGTATATAAATCTGCAACATCTTGCTCTACTCCACTGCTGTCACAGTAACACTTTCAGTTTAGCCTCTGAGAAGCCTTTTAAATATGTGAGACTGAAAGTGATAGAGAGGGAGAGAGAGAGAGAGGGTGGGAGGGGGTGGTGGTGATGGTGGTGGGTAGGTGGGAGGGGGTTCCTCTGGGGTTCTTTACCTGACTACATATCTGGGAATCAGGGATGGATTCATGCTGTTTCAATTCAACTAAACTGGGGTCACATTTCAGGAAACGTACGCTGAATATATTTTTACATGACAAACGGATCACATTTATGATGCTGGACTACATCAAGGTAAAGTGAATTTAATTGACTTTAACCTTAAATTTAACAAGACTAATGTGTATTAACATTAGTCTAACTGATGTCATTATTACTGACATCAGTTAATGAGAATACATGAGATAGTGGTGTGCTGTAAAGGGTTATTATGCAATAATAAATGCCAAGAAGCAGAATTTGTCATATATTTATTTTAACCTCATTCACACTCTTATTGTTAAAATAACTAATATCACTACTGCAAGGTCCAGTAAATTGTGCACATACTGTGCTTACAACAACTCCAGTAATCACAGGCGGTTAAAAAAAATCCCAGAAGCAGAAGTTCCCTGGTGTAATGAGGTTTGTAGTGTGAAACCATTTCCCCGTGGACTGCATGGTCTTGTTCTTATGTGCGATAACAAACATGTGATATCTGACATGTGTTGCGCCAGCAAACTTGACCTGACACCCCAAAAGTGGACTGGGGAAGTCCACCCTGATGAGAATACAGCCTGTGTGCATCAAGCACAACAGAAGGGAACAAACTTCTCAAAACTAATGAGTCATGTTGATGATCGGGAACAGTCAGTTACGTAATCGTAAAGTATCACAATAATTAATTGATTATTTTACTGTTACTTTTTATGTAAACTTAGAAAAGAAACTGGAAGATTTTAGTGTCCTCTGCTCTGTTTTATTAAAGAAAAACTGATGTATTTTAACATCATCCTGCTAATAATCCCCATTTTACCTGTAATCTCATTATGTCTTTTTATACACAACTCAGTTACATGTAATCCATTACTTCCCAAGCTTGCCTACAGCACAGAGAAAGTACTACACCTGGGGTCAACCTTTATTATCCAGAGAGACACCCCCACCCCCACCCCCCGCCCAAAAAAAGAGAAAAATCTGTGTGGAGCTGCAAATCACACGTGAGCCTTATTATGCAAATTTCTCACCACAGTTCAAACACAGCCAGTATCGTTGTTGGTGAAAGCAAACTAATCTCTCCACGCACTATTAAATTCTCTATTTTCCTCCCAGACTTTTCTTTCTTTGGAGTTGGAATCCAGAGCCAATGAGACTCAAGACTTGGAGCGACCGCTCTTAAAATACATAGGAAACAGCCCCAGATAGGGACGCAATGTTTGAATATGTATATTTTTGTTTGCAAAATGTGATGTTATGTTATTTGGTGTGTTATGGCTTCACATTGTTACAGCTTGAATGTAAGAATACAATGATGTTAAATAAAAATTGTCCATATACATTTATGTCAAAGCCACAGGGAGCCACTGGAGGGGGGCTAAAAGGCCATAGGTTGCTGACTCCTGTACTATACTGTGTGATACTTTACATCCTCCTTTACAAATTCTACATCAGGTTGTGGAAGTGTTAATATCCCATAACGGGTTTATTACCGTCTCTACCTCAAATCGGCTGCTTTGCCCATCCTCTGTTATAACACATTTGCATTTTCTGGGCCACTAATTGCAAATATTCCACATGTTAAAGTGTATTTTAATATGGGGTTAATAGCAAATAGAAAGCTATTGCTGCTTATTATTAACCTCTCTGTCCAAGGAGACTTCATCTTGGCCATGGGTGACTACTGGCAACCCATCCCCTTATGATTCAGGCGCCTTACCTGCAGTCCATCTGGTTTTATCCTGAGCACAATAAATGTGAAACTTATCAGGGAACTGGTTTTATTGGGAATTGTATCAATGGTACAGTCATTCTATTTAGAGTTAATGTTCTCTGGAAACACCACAGCCCAACAGGAAATAATGACAGTGGGATGCTAACAGATGCAGGATTTCAACCCATGTGTCTACATGGGATATTTGTTGTGCAATAGACAGGGTTGTTTATCTCTGTTGTAAGATCTTGTGTACAAAACAGCATATAGAGGAAGTTATTGCATAATTAGTCCTTGGAGTTCAGGAAAGAACCTAACAGCTTTGTAGAAGGGTTACTATAGTACCTTTACTGCCAGATACTTCAAGATGGTACAGGGGCGCCCAGACAGCTCACCTGGGGCCCTTTGCTGTGTGTCATCCCCTCTCTCCTGTTATTCTTCAGCTGTCACTATCAATTAAAGGCAATAAACTAAAAAAAATAACTGCTAATACTGTATGGAGATTTAGAAATAGCACTTCTTTGTAGTAATTATCTGAGTCATTTTCATTTTCTATATTACATTTAATCAATAAATGTGTGAATCATTGGGATTACACAATTCCAAAGTTTGGTTGCACATATGGGTTTATTGTTTTAGTGCACTTGCTTCCTTCCTTCCTGGATAATATGACTCAGTAGTGAATCCTATTATGGAAATTTCTGAAAAATATTAATTTCATGTGGGAAGTACCAGTGCTACCTGGCAGCTGACACCTGTAATTTTAAACCAGAATGCGACGCTAAAGGCATAGCTAGTGGCTTGTGGTTAAGTAATATTACCATGTGTGCAAACACTAAAACCACAGCAGTAAGATCCAGATTAGACCAGCAAGCTGCTATTATTTTCGGTCACATAAGCCACTTCTCTGATCTTCAGCCTTATCTTTGGGCACCAGCTGTAGTATACTGTCAGTCACAAAACTTCAGCTTTCTTGGTTTTAATGTTGAATTTTCCTGATTTGAGTCTTGTTGTCTCTGGAAGAGAGAATTGAAAGTTCAAATGAATTTCTCTTCTCTCTTATTTTATAAAGGACTTGACATTTATAAATAAGCTACACAATAAAATTTGCAAAAAGTTGGATTTGTATCAGGCTGTGCTTTAATAAACCTACTGAGCCCTTCATTCGTTAATCCTGATTAAAGGACCAGTATGTAACATTTAGGATGATTTAACTGGAATATAATATTCATAGGTATGTTATCAATAGTGCATAAACACCTGAATATAGGAATTATTGTGTTTTTGTTACATTAGAATGAACCTTTTATATCTACAGACATTGCAGATCCGCCATGTTTCTACGGTAGCTCAGAAGGGACAAACACTGGCTCTAGATAGCGGGTGTTCACTGCCACCATAGTTTCTCCTTTTACACTTGGAAGTTGAGGGTGAAGCGACAGAGTTGCAGTCTACAACTACACTACTAGATGTCACTAAAACCTACAACCCGGACCTTTAACTCCCACCTACACAAAGAGCAGATATTCAGCTCAGGCTAACCTGCAGCCACCATCACAGTTTATTTAGTTCCTCTACTCTCACCAATAGTCACTACTTAATGGAAGGGATTAAGGAAAGGTTAGAAATTGTTCACTGGTCCTTTAAATGTACTGTAGCAGTGGTAAAATGTATGTTAGAGTATCAAAAGCAGAAATAGTCATTAGGCAGACTGCCCCCTGGCCCTGTCAGTGCTGCATCCTACATCATATCTGATTATTATTGCTGCATTAAAACTACCTTCAGGTTGTGGGTAAACCAATAGCACGGGATCAACTTCATCTGTGTTACCTGATCCACTTCAATGTCCACTTCAACAGTAGGACAACTGAACACCATAAACTGAAAGTGATCACCTCACTACCTTACATCATATCAGTCAGTCAATCCTAATCATCAGTCACATTACAGGCAGCATGCACCATATTATGAAGTTCCTCATCTAGGTTACACAACAGAATACACATTTATTTTTGCATTAACCATTAATTAACTTGTAATGTAACTTGTTTGCATGTAGATTATTTCAATAAACCTGAAAAAAATAATGCACAAAATAAAACTTGACAGAAATAAATCTAATTTTACACCAGTAAGCAGCATTTTAACTATGGGGTTGGTCACTGTGTTGCTAATGTTAACTTCTGTATATACTGTCTGTGTTAATAGTGTAAAATCTTAATCTGAAAAGTAACCAGCAACTATAGCTGTCAGAAACATGCAGTGGAGAATAAATTACAATATTTCCCTCTGAAAAGTAGTGCAGACAAAGTAAAGTCAACATTGCACATCAAAATATGTCTGTGTGATCATGATTAGTAGTTTAAACAAAAAAAGAGGGTGTTTTAAATCTCTTTATGCTCATTAGATGGGTATAGTAAAGTGGAAAGTGAAATTCCAAATGGAGAAGTACTTTTTTTATTATCATCATATTCCTTGATTTCAAAATCAACGTGTGAGAACGCGCTTCACTTGATTTAAGCTAAATCAAAGTGAGGGCATTATTGGTCTGTCCAGAACTCTCACTGTCATCAGTCTTTGTTCTGGCTCCAATGCAAACATAGACTTGTTTGTTTCATTAAATTGAATTGCATGCAGTTGGAAAATGCAAACCTTGTAACATAGATGCTGAATTTGCTGTCCCCATCAGCTGACTCATTTCCCTTGAATCTCCCTGAATGGTGCTGAGGGAATCTGTTCTCTTGACCCTGAATAAGATCTGCTGCAAAGGGCCTGCCCGAAACTCTGATATGTAATCAAAAACAGAAAAAGAACTTCGGTAAATGCAAATTAATTGCACGCAGGCTTAACTTAAGAGTGTAGAAAATAGCAATACAGACCTAGCTGTACTTCCTCAGTAAATAAAAAGAAGTGCTTGTAGGGGAACGCCAGAGAGAAAAACAATAACAACCAAGGGTGCAACATCTGACCAAATGTAGAAAATCTTCCTTGTTCTTTGTAACAAAACAAATCAAGGTCACACAGGGGATCTTTTCATCAAAAAGTGAAAACAGTGAAAGATAATAGTGCATCCCTGATTCATGAGACACTTTTACAGACACAATTTAGCAATATTTGTTCTTTTAACTGGATGTGTTTGTTATACCATTTGCGCCATAGTTCAAGATCAAAATCCATATAGAAACTAAATTTATACATCAAAACAAATGTAAAAATAAGGTAACTGTCAGATAGCATCAGGCTGCAATATATAATTGACCTTTAAGGCACTTATTCTGAATGAGTAATAAAATGTCTTTAATTGTAAAACCCATGTAAATTAGCTCAGTTATAAACGACAAAACAAAAGCAGTAGTATTACTGCAGATAAAAGCAACAGTCCCCTGCTGCAATGAAAGCTGGATTGCATTTATTATTTTAATCAATTAAAAATGGCCACATTGCAATTCAGAGGCAAAACCTTGATATGAAAATAACTCTTTGTTAATTATTCTAATTGCAATGTGTTTATATTCAGAATATATTAAAGAGGTTGTTCTAGATGAAACCCAGAAATTTAAAAAATCACAAAGTAACAACTTTTATTTTAATTGTTTAATTAATTGATTCCGATCATCATTTACATCAGCAGTTACTTTGATATACATTATTCCTGTTTGAGGAGAATACTGAAGTTGGTACAAAGCATAACGGCGCCACCTTGTGGACAACAGGCACTGTCACACAGTTCAACATGCATCATTGCTGCAACAGATGGAAGTCTACAAAAACTTCCTGCTATGTGTGTCCTCTCCGGTAGACATGTTTGAATAATTGGCATTAGTGTTGACTCTGACAGTAGAGTAAAGCCCACTCTCTCTCCTCATGAAGGTGCTGTACGGCTCGATGTCCTGAAGCTCCTGCAGAAAGATGTAAAGTATGTATTTAAATAAATGATTCAAGTTAAATGAACTGTATAAATGAAGAGGATTTATTATTTTTCTGTACTGTACCGAGTTTGCAGGACTACTCTGTGGTACTGGATGTTTTCTGTTGGGTTAGATAACAATGCATATGAGTGTTTATTGACTCGGCGCTGTGGAGTCTATTTTCATAGACAAGACAGGAAATGAAACACCATATCTTGAGTCATCTGAAACTAGTCAAGATCCTCATAGATAGAGTATGTAGTTCATTTTAAGTCTTATAAACAATCAGATAAATATTTCATAGTTCACATATATTAAATGACTGCATGAAATTGATTGAAAATGGATTTGATTGAATAATTCTTCACTCGGAGACACAGGACCAACTCTTGGTGTGGACGAGGCTGCATGTAACTCAAGGTAACATTATAGTTGTTTAAGAGCATTCAATTAAGTTATAAAGCATTCCTAAAAATTATTATGTATGTATGTATGAAGAACATGAGTTATGCATATTAGAGAAGCCTCTCACCCAAGACGTATTCTTCTGTAGATTAATCCCAGAATAACTACAGTTATTATGGTGACTGTAGTTACACCAATCAAAACATGTAGAGTTAATGTTGAATTTCTGGCGTCTTCATCTTCTACAACATCTAAAAGAGAAAATCTGTTAGAAAAATAACACAGGTATTTGCTCTAAATGTAAATAAACCTTAAGAGGCAACTGTCTGTACACAGTAAAATGTAATATTGTATATTAAACTGACTTTTATTGCTTTAATTGCTGCATGCTTTGATAAACCTGCAAACTATAATTAACAATATAATACAGTTGTAGCATGGTTGAAAATAATAATATAGTTTAAGTATAAGGAAAAATACATAAAATATGTTTACCTTCCACAGTGATATTCAGATAGAGAGTAAATGTTCCACCAGGAAAGGAACACTCACAGGTGAAGTTCCCACTATCCACTGGTGTTAAACTGGTCAGGTGGAGAAACATAGTTTGATTCTCCATCATAAGTGTGAATCTGGAGTCACATTCAGGTATAAAACCCTTTCCAAGATAATATGTCAGACGACACTCTTCTCCTCTCATCTGTGTTCTGATCTTACAAACTACAAGTGTGATGATCTGCTGTGTTTCATTGGTGCAGATTGGAGTCACATCTGGTTTGTTCCCAATGGTTTTCACAAGAGTCTCTGCAATCAATCACAATCAAAAATCAACATGAAACACTGAGTTAGCGATTGCTGTATTTTTGCAATTTTTTTTGCACATTTTTAATTCCACTATAAAATTACAATGTTTAGTTGTTGTCTTCAAACCAACAACAGGAAGATGAGAGAAAAACAACGTTTACATGATGAGAACTAGTTTCTGTGCATTACCTTCAGCGTCAGAACTCACAGTTAGTGGCAGAAGAAGAACAAAGAACAGTCTCAGTTTTGCCATATTGGTCAAGAAACAACTGCTGCTGGTAGAGTAGAACATGTTGTACTGAAGGGAGGACACACAGACCTCTTTGCTCTGTTTTCTGTAACACAAACCTCAAAGTCTCACAGCTACGAGCTGGTGTGAACTCTCCTATAAAGGAAGTGCTGCAACAGGAGCTTCTGCTTTCATATTAAGACTCTAAAAGGTAAAACAGCAGCAAATTAATGAATACAGACAGAAAACATTCAGACTGAGAACATTTCACTGACTTCAGTGACTTTAAAGAAAACTTTAAGTGTTTTCTTTGGTTAAACTAAACTAAATTGTTATGTTTGGAAGTAAGAAAAACTTTTCATGTCTATGTTATGTGTGTCTGCCATATGAGTCATAAAATAAATATGAACTACTTCCTGCACTGCCTACAATTACAATAGGATGCTAAAATTGATATGCATGCTTCTGTATTAGAGGCCTGAGCTTGAGCTGTAAATAGAAAGTTGCATGTTCTCTGCAGCTCAAAACCACTATCTTATTCACACAGCACTGTGATAACTTGGTACAATTGTAAGTGACAAAAACACTTCTCACTTTGTGCAAGTTCACCGACATCTTTTAAATTTATATATAACTATATTATTAATGCCCCACTGCATGCAACAATGGCAGCTCTCCTGGTCACAAATGTTCCTGTAAAAACAGTTCAGTAAAATATGTTTCTGAAAGATTGCAGGAGAGAAATAGTCAACACAGTAATAACATCTTGATTCATATTTGATCAGCACTGTCTAGTTTGCAGTTTGTGTTAATCTGCACGGACTCACTGAGAATGACCTGTCAATCACAATGTAGCCACATCCTAAAGCATACCCTGCTTTATTGTCTGTTTAACTCTAAAAGGGACCATCATTTACTCAATGAACATCAGGCTGTGTGGAAGAAGACTTGTTTTTTGCAGCTCATGGAGCTCCCCCTGCTGGCCATGAGAAAGAGAGACATCCACGTTGGTTTCACTTCACAGACACAGAAACTCTGTCCACTGATGATAAAATGTCAAAGGCCATTACAGCTCTATGTCATATAGAAAACAAGGTATGTATGTTAGGAAATGTAAATGGTCCACAAGAGGCTTTATAGTTTATTACTTATTAACCACTGCAGTGATTTTAAACAGAGCAGATTATTGTGTACATAAAATATACGTTTACATGCAGATGTGCTTTAACAAACTTTAATCTCAGAATTTTTTATCACAAAAACCTTTACATTAAATTGTAATAATGTTGGATATCCTCAAGAACTGAAGGCCAGCAACCATCAGCAGCTACAGTGTCAATAAGTAAAGAACATCCACATATTACACAGCTCTGTCATATCTATTCTTTGGTTGAAATGTTTTCATAGATATCCCAACTTGAATCAGTCTCTCCTCCGTTTATTTCCTGGTTATCGACGGGGACAGTCATTAATATTCTGGCTGGATTTGAGATAGTTTGGTATAGATCACTTTCTGGTTGCTGAAGGCTTGTGTAGAGGTCATCAGGGTCAGCAAGGTCCTATTAAAAGAAATATCTTAATGGATCATGTATTAAAAGTATGATTAAGTAATGTTGAACAAAGGCTGAGACACTCAAGAGTCAATACATTTATTGTCTCCACTGAATTAAATACACTGATCTTCAAACTCTGTACATCCTTTGTATTTTTAGAACATAGATACACATATAAATGTATATTTATGTATTTATTATTACAAACATTAAACTGGCTGCTTTCTGAGTTTATACATACTTGCGAATACATTACTCACCAGAGAGCCAGGAGGTTCACACACAGATAATCCAGATGTTGTTGACCTTGAACAGCTTCTTTAAATAAGAGGAGAAAAAATATGTAGAAGAATTAAAGCTTATCTTCATCTTCTAGAAATGTGCAATAATTAAATAATAATAACTGTCAGGAAAAGGAGTTAAATAGTGTAAAACAAACATCTACTCTGAGTGAAATATACAGTAAATGCACCAGACTATATTTACATTTAGGAAAAATGTTTTTCCACATAAAAGTAATAATACAAATTGAGTTGGATCCAAAAACATGTGAAGTATTGCAATCATAAAATTCTCTCACCCATTAAATTTTGTCCTGTAGATTAAACCCAGAATAACTCCAGTTATTATGGTGACTGTAGTTACACCAATCAAAACACTTAAAGTTAATGTTGCATTTCTGACGTCTTCATCTTCTACAACATCTAAAAGAGAAAATCTGTTAGAAAACTAACACAGGTATTTGCTCTAAATGTAAATAAACCTTAAGAGGCAACTGTCTGTACACAGTAAGATGTAACATTGTATATAAATTAAAGTGAAGAAATGAACAAAGATAAAAACAAACCTAATTATATATTATATATATAGCTGTATACTCTGATAAAGGTATAAACTATAATTAACAATATAATACAGTTGTAGCATGGTGGAAAATAATAATATAGTTTAAATATTAGGAAAAATATATAACGTGTGTTTACCTTCCACAGTGATATTCAGATAGAGAATATATGTTCCACCAGGATGTGTACACTCACAGGTGAAGTTCCCACTATCCACTGGTGTTAAACTGGTCAGGTGGAGAAACATAGTTTGATTCTCCATCATAAGTGTGAATCTGGAGTCACATTCAGGTATAAAACCCTTTCCAAGATAATATGTCAGACGACACTCTTCTCCTCTCATCTGTGTTCTGATCTTACAAACTACAAGTATGATGATCTGCTGTGTTTCATTGGTGCAGATTGGAGTCACATCTGGTTTGTTCCCAATGTTTTTCACAAGAGTCTCTGCAATCAATCACAATCAAAAATCAATATGAAACACTGAGTTAGCGATTGCTGTATTTTTGCATTTCATAAACATTAAAATCACATTTTTAATTCCACTATAAAATTACAGACAGTGTTTAGTTGTTGTTTTCAAACCAACAACAGGAAGATGAGAGAAAAACAACGTTCACATGATGAGAACTAGTTTCTGTACATTACCTTCAGTGTCAGAACTCACAGTTAGTGGCAGAAGAAGAACAAAGAACAGTCTCAGTTTTGCCATACTGGTCAAGAAACAACTGCTGCTGGTAGAGTACAACATGATGTACTGAAGGGAGGACACACAGACCTCAATACACTGTTCTCTGGTTCATAAACCTCAAACCCTCGCAGCTATGAGCTGGTGTGAACTCTCCTATAAAGGAAGTGCTGCAACAGGAGCTTCTGCTTTCATATTAAGACTCTAAAAGGTAAAACCAAAGCAAATTAATGAATACAGACAGAAAACATTCAGACTGAGAACATTTCACTGACTTCAATGTATTTTTAAACAACTCTAAGTGTCTTGTTTGGTTAATACACAATTGTTTGGAAGCAAGAAACACTTTTCATGTCATATTTGTCTGCATAAGCTGTCAGATCATCAAACATCAGGTCTTCAGACAACAGTTTGAGCTAGATCCACTAAGGGTCCAACCAATATTAACTACTGCCTGCACTGCTTACAATCTGCGTGACTAGCGAGATTTAAATGTCACGTAGGATGCTAAAACCTTTGTATTTAGAGGCCTAAGCTTGAGCTGTAAATAGAAAGTAGCATGTTCTCTGCAGCTCACCACTATCTTATTCAAACAGCACTGTGATAACTTGTTATAACCTGATACAAAGTGACAAAAAAAACCTCTCACTTGCTGCAAGTTAACCGACATCTTTTAAATTTAATCTTAACCAGAATTTTGAACTATATCAATAATGCCCCACTGCATGCAACAATGGCAGCTCACCTGGTCATAAATGTTTTAGTATAAACAGTTCAGTAAAATATGTTTCTGAAAGATTTTAGGACAGAAATAGTCAACACAGTAATAATATCTTGATTATATTTGATCCGTCTAGTTTGCAGTTTGTGTTGATTTGCACAGACTCACTGAGAATGACCTGTCAATCACAATGTAGCCACATCCTAAAGCATACCCTGCTTTATTATCTATTTAACTCTAAAAGGGACCATCATTTACTCAATGAACATCAGGCTGTATGGAAGAAGACTTGTTTTTTGCAGCTCATGGAGCTCCCCCTGCTGGCCATCAGAAAGAGAGACATCCACGTTGGTTTCACTTCACAGACACAGAAACTCTGTCCACTGATGATAAAATGTCAAAGGCCATTACAGCTCTATGTCATATAGAAAACAAGGTATGTGTGTTAGGAAATGTAAATGGTCCACAAGAGGCTTTATAGTTTATTGGTTATCAACCACTGCAGTGGTTTTATACAAAGCAAATTATTTTGTACATAAAAGATACGTTAACATACAAACGTGTTTTAACAAACTTCAATCTCAGTATTTTATATCACAAAAACCTTTACATTAAATTGTAATAATGTTGGATATCTTAAAGAACTGAAGGCCAGCAACCATCAGCAGCTACAGTCTCAGTAAGTAAAGAACATCCACATATTACACAGCTCTGTTATATTGATTCTTTGGTTGAAATGTTTTCATAGATATCGCAACTTGAATCGGTCTCTCCTCCGTTTATTTCCTGGTTATCGGCGGTGACAGTCACCATTTTGCTGGCTGGATTTGAGATAGTTTGATAGAGATCACTTTCTGGTTGCTGAAGGCTTGTGTAGAGGTCATCAGGGTCATCTTGGTCCTAATAAAAAAAAATGCATCTGACTTAATAATGTTGAACAATGGTTGAAACACTGTCTGCCCTGAATCAAATACACTGATCTTTAATATCTTTGCATCCTTTGCATTCACACACATACAAATCAGGAGTATCACTGAGGTTGGATTAGATAAAATCATCATCAAGTCCTGAATCTAAAAATCTTGACTTCCTTTGTATTTATATTCATGCAAAATGAAGTAGACAAACTGCCCCCACAGTGCAAACCAAGAAGATTATTGTGGTCAGACTGAACATTAAAATGGGCAGGAATTGTATGTACGAATGTAGTTAGTCTGGAAGAGATTATCAACTAAAGACCAGAAATATAATGCATATTGATGGATATATTACTACAAACATTAAACTGGCTGCTATCTGAGTTGACAGGTACAGGTACAGGTACTTGTAGAAGAGTATAAGTACCTGGGGGTCTACTTTAGTTATAAGTTGGACTGGACTAGAAACGCCGAGGCGGTCTACAAAATGGGCCAAAGCCGACTCTTTTTCCTAAGGAGGCTGAGGTCCTTTAACATCTGCCGGACGATGCTGAGGATGTTTTATGAGTCTGTTGTGGCCAGTGCTATCTTCTTCGCTGTCACATTGCTGGGGCAGTGGGCTGAAGGTCACAGATACCAACAGACTTAACAAACTGATCAGGAGGGCCGGTGATGTCGTGGAGGAGGAGCTGGACACTCTGACGACCGTGGCAGAGGAGGATGCTGTCCAGGCTACAGTCCATCTTGGACAATGTCTCACACCCTCTCTACGACACACTGGCCCAGCAGAGGACTACCTTCAGCAGAAGATTCCTCTCACCCAGAGCGCCACAGGAAATGATTCCTGCCTGTGGTCATTAAACTTTACAACGCCTCCCTCAGAGATTCAGACACCCCCTCTCTGTAATCTGACTCCAACATAGACAATCATTTTTTGCACTTTTTGCACATTATTACTGTACATTTGATCTATATATATATATATATATATATATATATATATATATATATTGTTCTTAACATATGTTGTTTGTATAATATATGTTGTTTGTATATCTGGAGTTTGTAACAAAAATAATTTCCCCCTGGGATTATTAAAGTATTTCCTATTCTTATTCTGATTGATACAGAACATAAGAATACATTACTCACCAGAGAGCAAGGAGGTTCACACACAGATGATCCAGATGTTGCTGACCTTGAACAGCCTCTTTAAATAAGAAAAGATATCGATAGAGTTAGTGGAACATAAAACACAAAGAAAAATCAAGGTATCTTGTTTTTATTTTCTACTTATTGCACTGCTTACAATTTACATGGTTAGTGACAATAAAGATCACATGCTTAAATTTGTGTATGCGTTTGTGGTGATCACATATTTAGAGGCCTGAGCTTGAGCTTTAATTAGAAAGCAGCATGTTGTTTGCAGCTTGAAACCAGTGTCTTATTCACACAGCACTGTTATAACTTGATGAACTGAACTGTAGTGACAAAGTGATGAAAGTGAATTAACTTTGTTGAAATGAAGAAACAAACTGTATCAATTTGTGTGAATGCAATGCAATAAAAAATATGTTATTTACGTTCAAAATGTAAGTATCATCATACAGATCTAATAACTGAATTTTATTCTGAAATTCCAATAATTTATCACTGATAATCCAAGTTGTACAAATCATGGTCAAAAGACTCAAACTCTTCTCTTTGTATAGTTTTAAGGACATTATCTGGAAATTATTATATTATTATTATAGATATCTGTGTTAAACAATGAAAATGGTCCCACAAGAGGCATTATATTTTAAATATTTTATTACATTTCTTCACTTGTCGACCACTACAATAGTTTTATACAGAGCTTTAATTAACAAACTGGCCAAACCGAGCAACAACTTAAAGGAATTGGAGGAGTTGAGGTTAAATATGATTTGTCATTGGAGAATACTCATCCTATCTGATAGATGACACATGCAATAATAACACAACATCTTAAAGAATGTGACAAGAGAACTGATAATGAAACAGCATGCAGTCATTATCCAGCTTAAACACAAGCCACAGTGTTTAAGAAGATGTTCTGTGTACTCTCTGATACTGACTGATACCACAATATATTAAATACCCTTCTGGCCAAACACAGCATCTTCTCCGAGCCCTGTTCTTCTGCTGAGGAGAGTTTATTTCCTGTATATCAACTATAAAACAGTTACTGTCATCACATTACAGGAAATTGTTATTAGTTTGGATATCTTAAAGAACTCAAGGCCAGCAACCATCAGCAGCTACAGTCTCAGTAAGTACACAACTTGAATCAGTCTCTCCTCTGATTATTTCCTGGTTATCGATGGGGACAGTCACTAGTTTGCTGGCTGGATTTGAGATAGTTTGGTAGAGATCACTTTCTGGTTGCTGAAGGCTTGTGTAGAGGTCATCAGTGTCATCTTGGTCCTAATAAAAAAAATATCTTAATGGATCACGTTTTTAACGTCTGACTACATTATGTTGAACAAAGGTTGAGACACTCAAGAGTCAATACATTTACTGTCTCCACTGAATTAAATACACTGATCTTCAAACTCTATACATCCTTTGTATTTTTAGAACATAGATACACATATAAATGTATATTTATGTATTTATTATTACAAACATTAAACTGGCTGCTTTCTGAGTTTATACATACATACGAATACATTACTTACCAGAGAGCCAGGAGGTTCACACACAGATAATCCAGATGTTTCTGACCTTGAACAGCTTCTTTAAATAAGACGAGAAAAAAATATGTAGAAGAATTAAAGCTTATCTTCATCTTCTAGAAATGTGCAATAATTAAACAATAATAACTGTCAGGAAAAGGAGTTAAATAGTGGAAAACAAACATCTACTCTGAGTGAAATATACAGTAAATGCACCACACCATATTTACATTTAGTAAAGATGTTTTTCCACATTAAAGTAATAATACAAAATGAGTTGGATCCAAAAACATGTGAAGTATTGCAATCATAAAATTCTCTCACCCATTACATTTTGTCCTGTAGATTAAGCCCAGAATAACTACAGTTATTATGGTGACTGTAGTTACACCAATCAAAACACTTAAAGTTAATGTTGAATTTCTGTCATCTTCATCTTCTACAACATCTAAAAGAGAAAATCTGTTAGAAAAATAACACAGGTATTTGCTCTAAATGTAAATAAACCTTAAGAGGCAACTGTCTGTACACAGTAAGATGTAACATTGTATAGAAATTAAAGTGAAGAAATGAACAAAGATAAAAACAAACCCTATTATATATTATATACATAGCTGTATACTCTGATAAAGGTATAAACTATAATTAACAATATAATACAGTTGTAGCATGGTTGAAAATAATAATATAGTTTAAATATTAGGAAAAATATATAAAATATGTTTACCTTCCACAGTGATATTCAGATAGAGAGTAAATGTTCCACCAGGAAAGGAACACTCACAGGTGAAGTTCCCACTATCCACTGGTGTTAAACTGGTCAGGTGGAGAAACATAGTTTGATTCTCCATCATAAGTGTGAATCTGGAGTCACATTCAGGTATAAAACCCTTTCCAAGATAATATGTCAGACGACACTCTTCTCCTCTCATCTGTGTTCTGATCTTACAAACTACAAGTGTGATGATCTTCTGTGTTTCATTGGTGCAGATTGGAGTCACATCTGGTTTGTTCCCAAGGGTTTTCACAAGAGTCTCTGCAATCAATCACAATATGCTGTATTTTTGCATTTCATAAACATTAAAATCACATTTTTAATTCCACTATAAAATTACAGACAATGTTTAGTTGTTGTCTTCAAACCAACAACAGGAAGATGTGAGAAAAACAACTTGCAGGGATTTTACATGATGAGAACTAGTTTCTGTACATTACCTTCGCTGTCAGAACTCACAGTTAGTGGCAGAAGAAGAACAAAGAACAGTCTCAGTTTTGCCATACTGGTCCCAAAACAACTGCTGCTGGTAGAGTACAACATGTTGTACTGAAGGGAGGACACACAGACCTCAATACTCTGTTCTCTGGTTCATAAACCTCAAACCCTCACAGCTAAGGACAGGTGTGAACTCTCCTATAAAGGAAGTGCTGCAACAAGAGCTTCAGCTTTTATATTAAGTCTCTAAAAGGTAAAACAGCAGCAAATGAATGAATACAGACAGAAAATAGTGTTATATGTGTCTACAGTAATATTTCAGATCATCAAACATCAGGTCTTCAGACTACAGTTTGAGCTGGATCCATTAAGAGTCCAACCAATATTAACTACTTCTTGCACTGCTTACAATTTACATGGTTAGTGAGAATAAAGATCACATGACCTGCTTAAACTTGCATATGTGCTTGTGGTGATCACATATTTAGAGGCCTGAGCTTGAGCTTTAATTAGAAAGCAGCATGTTGTTTGCAGCTTGAAAGTGTGTCTTATTCACACAGCACTGTTATAACTTGATACAACTGTAAGTGACAAAGTGATGAAAGTGAATTAACTTTGTTCAAATGAAGAAACAAACTGTATCAATTTGTGTGAATGCAATGCAATGAAAAATATGTGATTTATGTGCAAAATGTAAGTATTATGAGGTTTTGGAATATTTACTCTTTAATTAGTAATCATACAGATCTAATGACTGAATTTTATTTTGAAATTCCAATAATTTATCACTGATAATCCAAGTTGTACAAATCATGGCCAAAAGACTCAAACTCTTCTCTTTGTATAGTTTGAAGGATATTATCTGGAAATTATTGTGAGATATATGTGTTAAAAAAGGAAATGGTCCTACAAAAGACACTATATTTCATATATTGTATTACATTTCTACACTTGTCGACCACTACAATAGTTTATACAAAGCTTTAATTAACAAACTGGACCAACCGAGCAACAACTTAAAGGAATCAGAGGAGTTGAGGTTAAATACAATGTGTTATTGGAGAATACTCATCCTATCTGATAGATGACACATGCAATAATAACACAACATCTTAAAGAATGTGACAAGAAAACTGATAATGAAACAGCATGCAGTCATTATCCAGTTTAAACACAAGCCACAGTGTTTAAGAAGCTGTTCTGTGTAAGATACTCTGACTGATACCACAATGTATTAAACACCCTTCTGGCCAAACACAGCATCTTCTCCGAGCCCTGTTCTTCTGCTGAGGAGAGTTTATTTCCTGTATATCAACTATAAAACAGTTACTGTCATCACATTACAGGAAATTGTAATTATTTGGACATCTTAAAGAACTGAAGGCCAGCAACTATCAGCAGCTACAGTCTCAGTAAGTAAAGAACATCCACATATTACACAGCTCTGTTATATTGATTCATTGGTTGAAATGTTTTCATAGATATCGCAACTTGAATCAGTCTCTCCTCCATTTATTTCCTGGTTATCGACGAGGACAGTCACTATTGGCTGGATTTGAGATAGTTTGGTAGAGATCACTTTCTGGTTGCTGAAGGCTTGTGTAGAGGTCATCAGGGTCATCAGGGTCCTATTAAAAAAATATCTTAATGGATCATGTTTTTAACGTCTGACTACATTATATTGAACAAAGGCTGAGACACTCAAGAGTTAATACATTTACTGTCTCCACTGAATTAAATACACTGATCTTCAAACTCTTTACATCCTTTGTATTTTTAGAACATAGATACATATATAAATGTATATTTATGTATTTATTATTACAAACATTAAACTGGCTTCTTACTTTAAAGATACAGAACATACGAATACATTACTCACCAGAGAGCCAGGAGGTTCACACACAGATAATCCAGATGTTGCTGACCTTGAACAGCCTCTTTAAATAAGAAGAGGAAAAATTATGTAGAAGAATTAAAGCTTATCTTTATCTTCTAGAAATATGCAATAATAATAATAATAATAATAATAATAATAATAATAATAATAATAGAAATAGAACAGTCCGGAAAAGGAGCTAAATAGTGTAAAACAAACATCTACTCTGAGTGAAATATACAGTAAATGCACCACACTATATTTACATTTAGGGAAATGTTTTTCCACATAAAAGTAATAATCCAAAATGAGTTGGATCCAAAAACATGTGAAGTATTACAATGATAATATTCTCTCACCCATTACATTTTGTCCTGTAGATTAAACCCAGAATAACTCCAGTTATTATGGTGACTGTAGTTACACCAATCAAAACACTTAAAGTTAATGTTGAATTCCTGTCGTCTTCATCTTCTACAACATCTAAAAGAGAAAATCTGTTAGAAAAATAACACAGGTATTTGCTCTAAATGTAAATAAACCTTAAGAGGCAACTGTCTGTACACAGTAAGATGTAATATTGTACATCAAACTGACTTTTATTGCTTTAATTGCTGCATGTTTTGATAAACCTGCAAACTATAATTAACAATATAATACAGTTGTAGCATTGTATTGCAATATAGCAACAAGTATAAAAATATAGAACATGTGTTTACCTTCCACAGTTATATTCAGATGGAGAATATATGTGTCACCAGGATGTGTACACTCACAGGTGAAGTTCCCACTATCCACTGGTGTTAAACTGGTCAGGTAGAGAAATATAGTTTGATTTTCCATCATAAGTCTGAATCTGGAGTCACATTCGTGCACAAAGTCCTGTCCATATCGAAACAGCAGACGACACTCTTCTCCTCTCATCTGTGTTCTGATCTTACAAACTACAAGTGTGATGATCTGCTGTGTTTCATTGGTGCAGATTGGAGTCACATCTGGTTTGCTCCCAATGGTTTTCACAAGAGTCACTGCAATCAATCACAATCAAAAATCAGCTATAAAATTACAGACAGTGTTTAGTTGTTGTCTTCAAACCAACAACAGGAAGATGAGAGAAAAACAACTTGCAGGAATTTTACATGATGAGAACTAGTTTCTGTACATTACCTTCAGTGACAGAACTCACAGTTAGTGGCAGAAGAAGAACAAAGAACAGTCTCAGTTTTGCCATATTGGTCAAGAAGTAACTGCTGCTGGTAGAGTACAACATGTTGTACTGAAGGGAGGACACACAGACCTCTTTGCTCTGTTCTCTTTTATATGAACCTCAAACTCTCACAGCTACGAGCTGGTGTGAACTCTCCTATAAAGGAAGTGCTGCAAAAGGAGCTTCTGCTTTCAAATTAAGTCTCTAAAAGGTAAAACAGCAGCAAATAAATGAATACAGATGAAAAACTGTGTTATATGTGTCTACGGTAAGATTGCAGATCATCAAACATCAGGTCTTCAGACTACAGTTTGAGCTGGACCCACTAAGAGTCCAACCAATATGAACTACTTCCTGCACTGCTTACAATTTACATGGTTAGTGACAATAAAGATCACATGACCTGCTTAAACCGACGTATGTGTTTGTGGTCATCTCATATTTAGAGGCCTGAGCTTGAGCTTTAAATAGAAAGCAGCATGTTGTTTGCAGCTTAAAACCACTATCTTCTTCACACATCATTGTTATAACTTGATACAACTGTAAGTGACAAAAACTCGTCTCACTTTCTGCAAGTTTATGAACATCTTTTAAATTAAACCAGAATTTTATATTAGAGAACTATATTATTAATGCCCCACTGCATGCAACAATGGAGGCTCACCTTATCACAAATGTTCTTGTATAAACAGTTCAGTAAAATATGTTTCTAAAAAATAATTTAGGACAGAAATAGTCAACACAGTAATAAAATATTGATTCATATTTGATCAGCACTGCCTAGTTTGCAGTTTGTGTTGATCTGCATGGACTCACTGAGAATGACCTGTCAATCACAATGTAGCCACATCCTAAAGCATACCCTGCTTTATTGTCTATTTAACTCTAAAAGGGACCATCATTTACTGAATGACCATCAGGCTGTACAGAAGAAGACTTGTTTTTTGCAGCTCATGGAGTTCCCCCTGCTGGCCATCAGAAAGAGAGACATCCACATTGGTTGTACTTCAGACACAGAAACTCTGTCCACTGATGATAAAATGTCAAAGGCCATTACAGCTCTATGTCATATAGAAAACAAGGTATGTGGGTTAGAAAATGTAAATGGTCCACAAGAGGCTTCATATTTTATTACTTATCAATCACTACAGTGGTTTTATGCAGAGCAAATTATTGTGTACATAAAAGGTACGTTTACATACAGATGTGTTTTAACAAACTTTAATATCAGTATTTCATATCACAAAAACCTTTACATTAAAATGTTATAATGTTAGATATCTTAAAGAACTGAAGGCCAGGTACCATCAGCAGCTACAGTCTCAGTAAGTAAAGAACATCCACATATTACACAGCTCTGTTATTTTGATTCTTTGGTTTAAATGTTTTCATAGATATCGCAACTTGAATCAGTTTCTCCTACGTCTATTTCCTGGTTATCGACGGGGACAATCCCTATTTTGTTGGCTGGATTTGAGATAGGTTGGTATAGATCACTTTCTGGTTGCTGAAGGCTTGTGTAGAGGTCATCAGGGTCAGCAAGGTCCTATTAAAATAAATATCTTAATGGATCATGTATTAAAAGTATGATTAAGTAATGTTGAACAAAGGCTGAGACACTCAAGAGTCAATACATTTACTGTCTCCACTGAATTAAATACACTGATCTTCAAACTCTTTACATCCTTTGTATTTTTAGAACATAGATACACATATAAATGTATATTTATGTATTTATTATTACAAACATTAAACTGGCTGCTTTCTGAGTTTATACAGAACATAAGAATACATTACTCACCAGAGAGCCAGGAGGTTCACACACAGATAATCCAGATGTTGCTGACCTTGAACAGCTTCTTTAAATAAGAAGAGAAAAAATTATGTAGAAGAATTAAAGCTTATCTTCATCTTCTAGAAATGTACAATAATTAAATAATAATAACTGTCAGGAAAAGGAGTGAAATAGTGTAAAACAAACATCTACTCTGAGTGAAATATACAGTAAATGCACCGCACCATATTTACATTTAGGGAAATGTTTTTCCACATAAAAGTAATAATCCAAAATGAGGTGGATCCAAAAACATGTTTAAAAATACATTGAAGTCAGTGAAATGGTTTCAGTCTGAATGTTATCTGTCTGTATTCATTTATTTGCTGCTGTTTTACCTTTTAGAGTCTTAATATGAAAGCAGATGCTCCAGTTGCAGCACTTCTTTTATAGGACAGTTCACACCTGTCCTTAGCTGTGAGGGTTTGAGGTTTATGAACCAGAGAACAGAGTATTGAGGTCTGGTAAATGGTCCACATATTGTATTACTTATCAACCACTGCAGTGGTTTTATACAGAGCAGATTATTGTGTACATAAAAGATACGTTTACATACAAACGTGTTTTAACAAACTTTAATCTCAGTATTTTATATCACAAAAACCTCAAATATATTAGACAAAAACATTCAAACAGAAATTGTAATAATGTTGGATATCTTAAAGAACTGAAGGCCAGCTACCATCAGCAGCTACAGTCTCAGTAAGTAAAGAACATCCACATATTACATAGCTCTGTTATTTTGATTCTTTGGTTAAAATGTTTTCATATATTTTTCAACTTGAATCAGTCTCTCCTCCGTCTATTTCCTGGTTATCCAAGTGGACAGTCACTAATGTTCTGGCTGGATTTGAGATAGTTTGGTAGAGATCACTTTCTGGTTGCTGAAGGCTTCTGTAGAGGTCATCAGGGTCAGCAGGGTCCTAAATAATGTTAAACAATGGTTGAAACACTGTCTGCCCTTATTCAAATACACTGATCTTTAATATCTTTGCATCCGTAGTATGTAGTGGTGTATGTATTATTGCAAATATTAAACTGGCTGCTTACTTTAAAGATACAGAACATAAGAATACATTATTCACCAGAGAGCAAGGAGGTTCACACACAGATAATCCAGATGTTGCTGACCTTGAACAGACTCTTTAAATAAAAAGAGATATCAGAGTTAGTGGAACATAAAATACACACAGAAAAATCAAGGTAGAAGAATTAAAGCTTCAGCCAGCATTCAGTGATGAACACAGTATGACTGCAGAAAAAATGTATATTCCAAATCCAAAAATACATAAACTATTACACCCGTTAGTTTTTATCCTGTAGATTAATCCCAGAATAAATCCAGTTATAATGACGACTATTGTTACACCAACCAAAACACTTTGGTATTTGTATTTTTGGCATTTGTGTTTACACTTAATTAACAGCTATCATGCTTTACTGAAGATAATATTATTCCATATTAGGCTCTTACCTATGGTGAATCTTGCTGTAGATAACTAGCAGGATAACTCCGGTTATAATGATGAATATAAATACACAAATTCCAATTCCAACATTAACTAAAGATATTTCTGTTCCTGTTGTACTGCCGGGGTCTTCATCCTCTTAAACATTGTAAAGAAAACAAAATATAGAACATCAGAAGAGCAGCTCGGGTATTCATTTAATACAGAAACACTGATTATACTCTTTGATAGTATCATGTAATAATGTATAACTGGCATGATGTTGTATTATTAGTAAGTGCAGGTATACAGATGCTGTTATTCTTTATAATGTTATCAACCAAACACACACCTGTGTCAGTAATAAGAGAAATATTGTGAGGGAAATTCACAAGATGTGAAAAACAAAAGTTCTAAAATAAATCATTTACCTTCCACAGTAATATTCAGATGGAGAATATATGTTCCACCATGATGTGAACACTCACAGGTGAAGTTCCCACTATCCTCTGGTGTTAAACTGGTCAGGTGGAGAAATAAAGTCTGATTCTCTTCCATCAGTGTGAATCTGGAGTCACATTCATGTATAAAGTCTTGTCCATGTTGATACATCAGACGACACTCTTCTCCTCTAATCTCTGTTCTGATCTTACAAATAACAAGTGCGACCATATTCAGTGTTTCATTGATGCAGATTGGAGTCACATCTGGTTTACTCCCAATGGTTTTTGAAAGCTTCACAAGAGTTGCTGCAATCAATCACAAAAACAATCACTTTGAAATACAGTCACTGAGTTAGTATTTATACATAATAACAGTTTTCACTGCACAAAAATGTTGTTCTCTTTAAACCAAAGCCAGAATGATTAACAAAACAAAAACGTCTTGTATAAGTCAAATTATAAAAGGTATCTACAGTACCTGTGCTGCTGATACAATAAGTTAGAGTCAGGAGGACAATGAACCACAGTTTCAATCTATCCATACTGTTTGAGACGTCTATACAACAATGTCACTGCTGCTGGTAGAGTACAACATGCTGTATTGAAGGGAGGACGCACAGACCTCTTTGTACTGTTCATAAACCTCAAACTCTCACAGCTAGGTGGCGTGAACTCTCCTGTTAAGGACGTGCTGCTACAGGAGGACTCTCTGTAATGTAAAACTGTAGCAAATTAATAAATACAGACAGATTACTGTGTTATATGTGTCTACAGTAAGATTACAGATCATCAAACATCAGGTCTTCAAACTATAGTTTGAGCTGGATCCATTAAGAGTCCAACCAATATTAACTACTGCCTGCACTGCTTACAGTTCACATGGTAAGTGAGAATAAAAATCACATGACCTGCTGAAACCGACGTATGCGTTTGTGGTGATCTCATACTGAGAGGCCTGAGCTTGAGCTGTACACAGAAAGTAGCATGTTGTTTGCAGCTAAAAAACCACTATCTTATTCACACAGCACTGTTATAACTTGATACAACTGTAAGTGATGAAAGTGAATAATAGTTGTTGAAATGAAGAAACAAACTGTAACGTAGTTTGTGTGACTGCAGTGCCTTTGAGATATTTATTCTTCATACAGTTCCAATGACACAGATACATTCACATACAGACGTGTTTTAACAAACTTCAGTTTCAGTATTTTGGAAAACACCTCATATAACAAATATCTTTACACAGAAATATGTACATTTTGTAACTTGAATCAGTCTCTCTTTTGTCTATTTTTCCATTTTATCCAAGTGGACAGTCACTAATATTCTGGCTGAATTTGAGATAGTTTGGTAGAGATCACTTCTTGGGTACTGAAGGCTTCTGTAGAGGTCATCAAGGTCATCTTGGTCCTAATAAAGAGGTAGAAAACTCGATGCATCTCACTAAATAATGTTGAACAATGGTTGAAACACTGTCTGCATGAATCAAATACACTGATCTCTAATATCTTTGCATCCTTTGCATTCACACACATACAAAGGAAGTAGACAAACTGCTCCCACAGTGCAAACCAAGAAGGTTGTTGTGGTTAAACTGAACATTAAAATGTGCAGGAAATGTATGTTTGAACGTAGTATGTAGTGGTGTATGTATTATTACAAATATTAAACTGGCTGCCTACTTTAAAGATACAGAACATAAGAATACATTACTCACCAGAGAGCAAGGAGGTTCACACACAGATAATCAAGATGTTGCTAAACTTGAACAGTTTCTTTATATAAAAAGAGATATCAGAGTTAGTGGAACATAAAATACACACAGAAAAATCAAGGTAGAAGAATTAAAGCTTCTGCCAGCATTCAGCGATGAACACAGTATGACTGCAGAAAAAAATATTTTACAAATCCAAAAATACATAAAGAATTACAATCATAATAATCTCTCACCTGTTAGTTTTTGTTCTGTAGATTAATCCCAGAATAACTCCAGTTATAATGACGACTATTGTTACACCAACCAAAACACTTCGAAATGGACTTTGTGTGTAACTTAGTTAACAGCTATCATGCTTTACTGAAGATTATATTATTCCATATTAGTCTCTTACCTATGGTGAATCTTTCTGAAGATAACTCCCAGGATAACTCCGGTTATAATGATGAATATAAATACACCAATTCCAATTCCAATATTAACTAAAGATATTTCTGTTCCTGTTGTACTGTCGGGGTCTTCATCCTCTTAAACATTGTAAAGAAAACAAAATATAGAACATCAGAAGAGCAGCTCGGGTATTCATTTAATACAGAAACAATGATTATACTCTTTGATAGTATCATGTAATAATGTGTAACTGGCATGATGTTATATTATTAGTAAGTGCAGATATACGGATGCTGTTATTCTTTATAATGTTACCAACCAAACACACACCTGTGTCAGTAATAAGAGAAATATTTTGAGGGAAACGCACAAGATGTGAAACACAAAAGTTATAAAATAAATTGTTTACCTTCCACAATGATATTCAGATGGAGAATAATTGTTCCACCAACATGTGAACACTCACAGGTGATGTGCCCACTATCCTCTGGTGATAAACTGGTCAGATGGAGAAACACAGTCTGATTCTCTTCCATCAGTGTGAATCTGGAGTCACATTCATGTATAAAGTCCTGTCCATGTTGATACAGCAGACGACACTCTTCTCCTCTCATCTGTGTTCTGATCTTACAAATTACAAGTGCGACCATATTCAGTGTTGAATTTGTGCAGATTGGAGTCAAATCGGGTTTGCTCCCAATGATTTTTGAAAGCTTCACAAGAGTTGCTGCAATCAATCACAAATCAAAGCAACATGAAACACAGTCACTGAGTTAGTATTTATACACAATAACAGTTTTCACTGCACAAAAATGTTGCTCTCTTTAAACCAAAGCCAGAATGATTAACAAAACAAAAACGTCTTGTATAAGTTAAATTATAAAAGGTATCTACAGTACCTGTGCTGCTGATACAATAAGTTAGAGTCAGGAGGACAACGAACCATAGTTTCCATCTATCCATACTGTTTGAGACGTCTAAACAACAATGACACTGCTGCTGGTAGAGTACAACATGCTGTACTGAAGGGAGGACGCACAGACCTCTTTGTATTGTTCATAAACCTCAAAGTCTCACAGCTAGGTGCCGTGAACTCTCCTGTAAAGGAAGTGCTGCTACAGGATGACTCTCTGAAAGGTAAAACTGTAGCAAATTAATAAATACAGACAGATTACTGTGTTATATGTGTCTACAGTAAGATTACAGATCATCAAACATCAGGTCTTCAGACTACAGTTTGAGCTAGATCCATTAAGAGTCCAACCAATATTAACTACTGCCTGCACTGCTTACAGTTCACATGGTTAGTGAGAATAGAGAAGATCACATGACCTGCTGAAACCAACGTATGTGTTTGTGGTGATCTCATACTGAGACGCCTGAGCTTGAGCTGTACATAGAAAGTAGCATGTTGTTTGCAGTTTAAAACCACTATCTTATTTACACAGCACTGTTATAACTTGATATAACTGTAAGTGACAAAGTGAATTATAGTTGTTGAAATGAAGAAACAAACTGTAACGTAGTTTGTGTGATTGCAATGCCTTTGAGATATTTATTCTTCATACAGTTCCAATGACACAGATACATTCACATACAGATGTGTTTTAACAAACTTTAGTTTCAGTATTTTGGAAAACACCTCATATAACAAATATCTTTACCCAGAAATATGTACATTTTTTAACTTGAATCAGTTTCTCTTTTGTCTATTTTTCCATTTTATCCAAGTGGACAGTCAATATTTTGCTGGCTGGATTTGAGATAGTTTGGTAAAGATCACTTTCTGGTTGCTGAAGGCTTCTGTCGAGGTCATCAGGGCCATCTTGGTCCTAATAAAAAAGTAGAAAACTCGATGCATCTGACTAAATAATGTTGAACAATGGTTGAAACACTTTCTGCCCTGAATCAAATACACTGATCTTTAATATCTTTGCATCCTTTGCATTGACAGTCATACAAATCAGGATAATCATTTAGGTTGGATTAGATAAAATCATCACCAAGGGCTGAATCTAAAAATCTTCACTGTCTTTCCATTTACACTCATGCAAAAGGAAGTAGACAAACTGCCCCCACAGTGCAAACCAAGAAGGTTATTCTGGTTAAACTGAACATTAAAATGTGTAGGAAATGTATGTTTGAACGTAGTATGGTGTATGTATTATTACAAATATTAAACTTACTCCTTACTTTAAAGATTCAGAACATAAGAATACATTACTCACCAGAGAGCCAGGAGTTTCACACACAGATAATCCAGATGTTGCTGACCTTGAACAGTTTCTTTAAAAAAAGAGATATCAGAGTTATAGAACATAAAATACACACAGAAAAATCAAGGTAGAAGAATTAAAGCTTCAGCCAGCATTCAGCGATGAACAACAAAGTATGACTGCAGACATTATTTTTTTCCAAATCCAAAAATACATAAACTATTACACCCGTTAGTTTTTATCCTGTAGATTAATCCCAGAATAACTCCAGTTATAATGATGACTATTGTTTCACCAACCAAAACACTTCGAATTGGCATTTGTGTGTACACTAAATTAACAGCTATCATGCTTTACTGAAGATAATATTATTCCATATTAGTCTCTTACCTATGGTGAATCTTGCTGTAGATAACTCCCAGGATAACTCCGGTTATAATGATGAATATAAATACACCAATTCCAATTCCAACATTAACTAAAGATATTTCTGTTACTATACGGTCGGGGTCTTCATCCTCTGAAACAATGTAAAGAAAACAAAATATAGAACATCAGAAGAGCAGCTCGGGTATTCATTTAATACAGAAACAATGATTATACTCTTTGATAGTATCATGTAATAATGTATAACTGGCATGATGTTGTATTATTAGTAAGTGCAGATATACGGCTGCTGTTATTCTTTAGAATGTTACCAACCAAACACACACCTGTGTCAGTAATAAGATAAATATTTGTGGGAAATGCACAAGATGTGAAACACAAAAGTTATAAAATAAATAATTTACCTTTCACATTGATATTCAGATGGAGAATATATGTTCCACCAACATGTGAACACTCACAGGTGAAGTTCCCACTATCCACTGGTGATAAATTGGTCAGGTGGAGAAACATAGTTTGATTCTCCGTTATAAGTGTGAATCTGGAGTCACATTCATGTATAAAACCTTTTCGAAGATCATATGTCAGACGGCACTCTTCTCCTCTCATCTCTGTTCTGATCTTACATATTACAAGTGTGATGATCTTCTCTTTTTCATTGTTGCAGATTGGAGTCACATCTGGTTTGCTCCCAATGATTTTTGAAAGCTTCACAAGAGTTGCTGCAATCAATCACAAATCAAAGCAACATGAAACACAGTCACTGAGTTAGTATTTATACACAATAACAGTTTTCACTGCACAAAAATGTTGTTCTCTTTAAACCAAAGCCAGAATGATTAACAAAACAAAAACGTCTTGTATAAGTCAAATTATAAAAGGTATCTACAGTACCTGTGCTGCTGATACAATAAGTTAGAGTCAGGAGGACAACGAACCACAGTTTCCATCTATCCATACTGTTTGAGACGTCTATACAACAATGTCACTGCTGCTGGTAGAGCACAACATGCTGTACTGAAGGGAGGACGCACAGACCTCTTTGTACTGTTCATAAACCTCAAAGTCTCACAGCTTGGTGGCGTGAACTCTCCTGTAAAGGAAGTGCTGCTACAGGAGGACTCTCTGAAAGGTAAAACTGTAGCAAATTAATAAATACAGACAGATTACTGTGTTACATGTGTCTATAAGATTACAGATTATCAAACATCAGGTCTTCAGACTACAGTTTGAGCTAGATCCATTAAGAGACCAATCAATATTAACTACTGCCTGCACTGCTTACAGTTCACATGGTTAGGGCCAATAAAGATCACTTGACCTGCTAAAACTGACGTATGTTTGTGGTGATCTCATACTGAGACGCCTGAGCTTGAGCTTTAATTAGAAAGCAGCATGTTGTTTGCAGCTTGAAACCAATGTCTTACTCACACAGCACTGTTATAACTTGCTACAACTGTAAGTGATGAAAGTGAATTATAGTTGTTGAAATGAAGAAACAAACTGTAACGTAGTTTGTGTGACTGCAATGCCTTTGAGATATTTATTCTTCATACAGTTCCAATGACACAGATACATTCACATACAGACGTGTTTTAACAAACTTCAGTCTGAGTATTTTGGAAAACACCTCATATAACAAATATCTTTACACAGAAATATGTACATTTTGTAACTTGAATCTGTTTCTCTTTTGTCTATTTTTCCATTCTATCCAAGTGGACAGTCACTATTTTGCTGGCTGGATTTGAGATAGTTTGGTAGAGATCACTTTCTGGTTGCTGAAGGCTTCTGTCGAGGTCATCAGGGTCATCTTGGTCCTAATAAAAAAGTAGAAAACTCGATGCATCTGACTAAATAATGTTGAACAATGGTTGAAACACTTTCTGCCCTGAATCAAATACACTGATATTTAATATCTTTGCATCCTTTGCATTGACAGTCATACAAATCAGGATCATCATTGTGGTTGGATTAGATAAAATCATCACCAAGGCCTGAATCTAAAAATCTTGACTGTCTTTCCATTTACACTCATGCAAAAAGAAGTAGACAAACTGCCCCCACAGTGCAAACCACGAAGGTTACTGTGGTTAAACTGAACATTAAAATGTGCAGGAAATGTATGTTTGAACATAGTATGTAGTGGTGTATGTATCATTACAAACATTAAACTGGCTGCTTACTTTAAAGATACAGAACATAAGAATACATTACTCACCAGAGAGCCAGGAGATTCACACACAGATAATCCAGATGTTGCTAAACTTGAACAGACTCTTTAAATAAAAAGAGATATCAGAGTTATAGAACATAAAATACACACAGAAAAATCAAGGTAGAAGTATTAAAGCTTCAGCCAGCATTCAGCTATGAACACAGTATGACTGCAGAAAAAAAATATTTTCCAAATTCAAGTATTACAATCACAATAATCTCTCACCGATTAGTTTTTGTCCTGTAGATTAATCCCAGAATAACTCCAGTTATAATGACAACTATTGTTACACCAACCAAAACACTTCGAATTGGCATTTGTGTGTACACTTAATTAACAGCTATCATGCTTTACTGAAGATAATATTATTCCATATTAGTCTCTTACCTATGGTGAATCTTTCTGAAGATAACTCCCAGGATAACTCCGGTTATAATGATGAATATAAATACACCAATTCCAAGTCCAATATTAACTAAAGATATTTCTGTTCCTGTTGTACTGTCGGGGTCTTCATCCTCTGAAACATTGTAAAGAAAACAAAATATAGAATATCAGAAGAGCAGCTTGGGTATTCATTTAATACAGAAACACTAATTATACTCTTTGATAGTATCATGTAATAATGTATAACTGGCATGATCTTTTATTGTTAGGAAGTGCTGATATATGGACGCTGATATTCTTTATAATGTTACCAACCAAACACACACCTGTGTCAGTAATAAGAGAAATATTTGAGGGAAATTCACAAGATGTGAAACACAAAAGTTATAAAATAAATCATTTACCTTCCACAGTGATAT
Organism: Dicentrarchus labrax; assembly: GCF_905237075.1. Taxonomy (NCBI): domain Eukaryota; kingdom Metazoa; phylum Chordata; class Actinopteri; family Moronidae; genus Dicentrarchus; species Dicentrarchus labrax. Next base: position 6,847,153 of record NW_026136716.1, read on the forward strand.
TCAGATGGAGAATATATGTTCCACCATGATGTGAACACTCACAGGTGAAGTTCCCACTATCCACTGGTGTTAAACTGGTCAGGTGGAGAAACATAGTCTGATTCTCCATCATAAGTGTGAATCTGGAGTCACATTTATGTATAAAACCTTTTCGAAGATAATATGTCAGACGACACTCTTCTCTTCTCATCTCTGTTCTGATCTTACATATTACAAGTGTGATGATCTTCTCTTTTTCATTGGTGCAGATTGGAGTCACATCTGGTTTGCTCCCAATGGTTTTCACAAGAGTCACTGCAATCAATCACAATCAAAAATCAGCTATAAAATTACAGACAATGTTTAGTTGTTGTCTTCAAACCAACAACAGGAAGATGAGAGAAAAACAACTTGCAGGGATTTTACATGCTGAGAACTAGTTTCTGTGCATTACCTTCGCTGTCAGAACTCACAGTTAGTGGCAGAAGAAGAACAAAGAACAGTCTCAGTTTTGCCATATTGGTCAAGAAGCAACTGCTGCTGGTAGAGTACAATATCTTGTACTGAAGGAGGACACACAGACCTCAATACACTGTTCTCTGGTTCATAAACCTCAAACCCTCACAGCTACGAGCTGATGTGAACTCTGTGGTAAAGGAAGTGCTGCTACATGAGGATTCTCTGAAAGGTAAAACTGTAGCAAATGAATGAATACAGACAGATAACTGTGTTATATGTGTGTACAATCAGATCATTAAACATCAGGTTTAATATTATTATTAAATATTATTACATATTAACTACTCCCTGCATTGCTTACAGTTCACATGGTTAGTGAGAATAAAGACCACATGAGCTGCTGAAACCGACGTATGTGTTTGTGATGATCTGATACTGAAAACCCTGAGCTTGAGCTGTACATAGGAAGCAGTTTGTTTGCAGTTTGAAAGCAGTGCCTTATTCACACAGCACTGTTATAACTTGATACAACTGTAGTGAAAAAGTGATGAAAGTGAATTCACATTGTTCAAATGAAGAAACAAACTGTAACATAGTTTGTGTTACTACAATGCCTTTGGGATATTTATTCTTCATACAGTTCCAATGACACAGATACATTCACATACAGACGTGTTTTAACAAACTTCAGTCTCAGTATTTTGGAAAAACACCCCATATAACAAATACCTTTACACAGAAATGTTAACCGACATCTTTTAAATTTAATCTTAACCTGGTCACAAATATTTTTGTATAAACAGTTCTGTAAAATATGTTTCTGAAAGATTGCAGGACAGAAATAGTCAACACAGTAATAAAATGTTGATTCATGTTTGATCAGCAGAGAATGACCTGTTAATCACAATGTAGCCACATCCTAAAGCATACCCTGCTTAATTGTCTATTTAACTCTAAAAGGGACCATCATTTACACAATGACCATCAGGCTGTATGGAAGAGGACTTGTTTTTTTGCAGATCATGGAGCTCCCCCTGCTGGCCATCAGAAAGAGAGACATCCACGTTGGTTTGACTTCAGACACAGAAACTCTGTCCACTGATGATAAAATGTCAAAGGGCATAACAGCTCTATACACTGCCGGCCCGTGGCATAGGCAGTATTTGCAAATGCTAAAACTAGTTGGTGCTATTATTTCTTAGTCCAAAAAAAATAAGCCCACATTAATTTAACTGCATAGCAAAGGCCTATTAAATAATAATAAGACTTTATTAAGCCCCCCGCCCCCCCTCCTCCTCTACCTGCTCTCTGAGAGATGGTTGAGTTTTCTGACGTCACCCTAGAAACCATTAACAATGTCAAAACAGTACAGTACACAGTACTGGCTGCTTACTTTAAAGATACAGAACATAAGAATACATTACTCACCAGAGAGCCAGGAGGATCACACACAGATAATCCAGATGTTGCTGACCTTGAACAGACTCTTTAAATAAGAAGAGATATCAGAGTTAGTGGAACATAAAATACACACAGAAAAATCAAGGTAGCTTATATTTATTTTTGAGAAAATTGCAATAATAATTATCAGGAAAAAGAGAAAAATTATGTCATGCTGTCATCTTCTGCAAGTGAAATTTACAGTAGATGCCATATTTACATTTAGAAAAAGGTTTTTTCGCTTTTACACATTTGGTCCCAAAAAACCATAAAGTATTACAATTATAATCGTTTCTCACCCATTACTTTTTGTCCTGTAGATAAATCCCAGAATAACTCCAGTTATAATGATAACTACACACATCAAGACCCATCGAATCAGCATTTGTGTTAAACAGCCGGCGTCTTCTTCCTCTAAAACATTTAAAAAAAAAGAAAAGATAGAAAAATGTCAATGGTGTTTGCTCTATTTATGAGAGGCAACACAGTAACATAAAATATTGTATTACTGGAATCTGTAAATTAAAGTGAAAAAAAATGATCTAAATTACACAAAGCCGAGACACAAACAAACTTTTATTGGTCTGATTAATGTACGCTTTGAACTATAATTAACAATACAATAGAGTACAACATGTTGTACTGAAGGGAAGACACACAGAGCTCTATACTCTGTTCTCTGGTTCATAAACCTCAAACCCTCACAGCTACGAGCTGGTGTGAGCTCTTCTATAAACGAAGTGCTGCAACAGCAGCTTCAGCTTTCATATTAAGTCTCTAAAAGGTAAAACAGCAGCAAATTAATAAATACAGACAAAAAACTGTGTTATATGTGTCTAGATTAAGATTGCAGATGATCAAACATCAGGTCTTCAGACTACAGTTTGAACTGGATCCACTAAGAGTCCAACCAATATTAACTACTTCTTGCACTGCTTACCATTTACATGGTTAGTGACAATAAAGATCACATGCTTAAATTTGTGTATTCGTTTGTGGTGATCACATATTTAGAGGCCTGAGCTTGAGCTTTAATTAGAAAGCAGCATGCTGTTGGCAGCTTGAAACCAGTGTCTTATTCACACAGCACTGTTATAATTTGATACAATTGTAAGTGACAAAGTGATGAAAGTGAATTATAGTTGTTAAAATGAAAAAAACAAACTATCAATTTGTGTGAATGCAATGCAATGAAAAATATGTGATTTACGTTCAAAATGTAAGTATTATGAAGTTTTGAAATATTTACTAATCAGCAATCATACAGATATAATGACTGAATTTTATTTTGAAATTCCAATTTATCACCGATAATCCACGTTGTACAAATCATGGCCAAAAGACTCAAACTCTTCTCTTTGTATAGTTTGAAGGACATTATCTGGAAATTATTATATTATTATTATAGATATCTGTGTTAAACAATGAAAATGGTCCTTCAAAAGACACTATATTTTATTTATTTTATTACATTTCTACACTTGTCGACCACTACAATAGTTTTATACAGAGCTTTAATTAACAAACTGGCCAAACAGAGCAACAACTTAAAGGAATCAGAGGAGTTGAGGTCAAATATGATCTGTTATTGGAGAATACTCATCCTATCTGATAGATGACGCATGCAATAATAACACAACATCTTAAAGAATGTGACAAGAAAACTGATAATGAAACAGCATGCAGTCATTATCCAGTTTAAATACAAGCCACAGTGTTTAAGAAGCTGTTCTGTGTAAGATACTCTGACTCTGATACTACTGACTGATACCACAATGTATTAAACACCCTTCTGGCCAAACACAGCATCTTCTCCGAGCCCTGTTCTTCTGCTGAGGAGAGTTTATTTCCTGTATATCAACTATAAAACAGTTACTGTCATCACATTACAGGAAATTGTAATTAGTTTGGATATGTTAAAGAACTGAAGGCCAGCAACTATCAGCAGCTACAGTCTCAATAAGTAAAGAACATCCACATATTACACAGCTCTGTCATATTGATTCTTTGGTTAAAATGTTTTCATATATTTTGTAACTTGAATCAGTCTCTCCTCCGTCTATTTCCTGGTTATCCAAGTGGACAGTCACTATTTTGTTGGCTGGATTTGAGATAGTTTGGTAGAGATCACTTTCTGGTTGCTGAAGGCTTGTGTAGAGGTCATCAGGGTCATCTTGGTCCTAAAAAAAAAAAAAAAAAAACTTGATGCATCTGACTTAATAATGTTGAACAATGGTTGAAACACTGTCTGCCCTTAATCAAATACACTGATCTTTAATATCTTTGCACCCTTTGTATTTACACACATACAAATCAGGAGCATCATTGAGGTTGGATTAGATAAAATCATCATCAAGGCCTAAATCTAAAAGTCTTTACTTCCTTTCCATTCACACTCATGCAAAAGGAAGTAGACAAACTGCTCCCACAGTGGAAACCAAGAAGGTTGTTGTGGTTAGACTGAACATTAAAATGAGCAGGAAATGTATGTACAAACGTAGTTAGTCTGGAATAGATCATCAACTAAAGATCAGAAATATAAATGTATATCGATGGATCTATTACTACAAACATTAAACTGGCTGCTTACTTTAAAGATACAGAACATTAGAATACATTACTCACCAGAGAGCCAGGAGATTCACACACAGATAATCCAGATGTTGCTGACCTTGAACAGTTTCTTTAAATAAGAAGAGATATCAGAGTTAGTGGAACATAAAATACACACAGAAAAATTTTCTCTTCAGCCTCTGTAATGATAATAATAGTCAGCTAGGGGAGCAAAATACTGTAATGCAAACATCATCTACATTGAAATACAATGACACCTTTACATTAATAAAAATGTTTTCTACTTTTGCACAGAAAAGTAATTATCTCAGTTGAATTGGCATTCAAATCCAAAGAAGCATATTACAATCATAATAATTTCTCACCTGTTAGTTTTTGTCCTGTAGATTATTCCCAGAATAACTCCAGTTATAATGATGACTATTGTTACACCAATCAAAACACTGTGAATTGGCATTTGTCTTAAACTGCTAGCGTCTTCATCTTCTACAACACAGCAAAGAAAAAACATCTTTGTTAGAAAATATTATGAAATCTGAATTGTACACCTACATACATTAGGGTATGAACAAAGCTATGAGTATCATCCACCTCTTTTCTATGAATTGAAACAGGTCTAATTTCCTATGTGCTGACATTGTATTGCAATGGAAATTCTTCATAATATTAATCATGCAGCAGAAAATTAACCTAAATTAAACAAATCAACAGAAAGAAAGAAAAGCATAAAGTGCTAATCACAAAAGCAAGAAAGTGAATCAGACATTTACCTTTCACTGTGATTTTCAGATGGAGAACGGTGAGGATGAGATGCAGAGTATCCGTTCCACGAGCATGTGAACACTCACAGGTGAAGTTCCCACTATCCTTTGCTATTAAACCGGTCAGCTGGAGGAACAGAGTCCGATTATCCGTCGTAAGTGTGAATCTGGAGTCACAGTCTTGCTCAAAGTCTTGTCCATGTTGATACAGCAGACGACACTCTTCTCCCCTCATCTCTGTTCTGATCTTACAAACTACAAGTATGACGATATGCAGTGTTTCATTGGGGCATATTGGAGCGATATATGGTTTGCTCCCAATGGTTTTCACGAGCTTCACAAGAGTTTCTGCAATCAATCACAATCCAAACTCATCATGAAATACAGTCACTGAGTTAGCGTTTGATGTATTCACGCACAGTCACAGTTTCCAATGCACAAGAATGAGCAAATATTGTTGCTGTCTTTAAACCAATGAATAATTAACAGAGAACAACGATGTCTTGTGTAACTTAAATGATAAAAGAGTATCTACAATACCTGTGCTGTCGATATAGAAAGCTAGCATCAGAAGGACAACGAACCACAGTTTACATCTATCCATATTGGTCGAGACATCTAAACAAAAGTGCAACTCTGTGCTGGCGGTGTACGACATCCTGTACTGAAGGAAGACACACAGACCTCTTTGCTCTCTTCTCTGTAACATAAACCTCAAACTCTCACAGCTACAAGCTGGTGTGAACTTTCCTGTAAAAGAAGTGCTGCAACAGGAGCTTCAGCTTTCATATTAAAACTCTAAAAGGTAAAACAGCAGCAAATGAATAAATACAGACAGAAACATTCAGGCTGGTAATATTTTAGTGACTTTAAAACAACTTAAGTGTCTGGTTTGGTGAAATTCAAAGACACAAAATTGTCCTGAAAAACTTCTCATGTTATATGCGTAATCATTAGTAAGGTTATAGACCATCAAACACCAGGTTGTGTTTTCAGACTACAGTTTGAGCTGAATCCACTGAGAGTCCAAACACTATCAACCACTGCTTGCTCTGGTCTTTGTGCTTGGTGAGAGTTGTACATCATGTGCTATGCTGACTGTTCCAGGGTCGTGTTCACATGAAGAGCTGTTTGAACAAACACTGTAATCTCAATATTTTAACATCCCATATCAAATATATTACACAAAAACATTAACACACAAATTGTAATAATGTTAGATATCTTAAAGAACTGAAGGCCAGCTACCATCAGCAGCTACACTCTCAGTACGTAAAGAACATCCAAATATTACACAGCTCTCTTATGTTGATTCTTTGGTTAAAATGTTTTCTTATATTTTTCAACTTGAATCAGTCTCTCCTCTGTCTATTTCCTGGTTATCCAAGTGGACAGTCACTATTTTGCTGGCTGGATTTGAGATAGTTTGGTAGAGATCACTTTCTAGTTGCTGAAGGCTTCTGTAGAGGTCATCGGGGTCATCAGGGTCCTAGTAAAAAAAAATAAAACTTGATGCATCTGACTAAATAATGTTAAACAATGGTTGAAACATTGTCTGCCCTTATTCAAATACACTGATCTTTAATATCTTTGCATCCTTTGTATTGACAGTCATGCAAAAGGAAGTAGACAAACTGCTCCCACAGTGCAAACCAAGAAGGTTGTTGTGGTTAAATTGAACATTAAAATGGGCAGGAAATGTATGTTTGAACGTAGTATGTAGTGGTGTATGTATTATTGAAAACATTAAACTGGCTGCTTACTTTAAAGATACAGAACATAAGAATACATTACTCACCAGAGAGCCAGGAGGTTCACACACAGATAATCCAGATGTTGCTGACCTTGAACAGACTCTTTAAATAAAAAGAGATATCAGAGTTAGTGGAACATAAAATACACACAGAAAAATCAAGGTAGAAGAATTAAAGCTTCAGCCAGCATTCAGCGATGAACACAGTATGACTGCAGAAAAAAAAAAAATTCCAAATCCAAAAATACATAAAGTATTACACCCGTTTCCTCTAGATTAATCCCAGAATAACAGTTATAATGACGACAATTGTTACACCAATCAAAACACTTCAAATTGGCATTTGTGTGTACACTTAATTAACAGCTATCATGCTTTACTGAAGATAATATTATTCCATATTAGTCTCTTACCTATGGTGAATCTTGCTGTAGATAACTAGCAGGATAACTCCGGTTATAATGATGAATATAAATACACAAATTCCAATTCCAACATTATCTAAAGATATTTCTGTTCCTGTTGTACTGCCGGGGTCTTCATCCTCTTAAACATTGTAAAGAAAACAAAATATAGAACATCAGAAGAGCAGCTCGGGTATTCATTTAATACAGAAACAATGATTATACTCTTTGATAGTATCATGTAATAATGTATAACTGGCATAATGTTATATTATTAGTAAGTGCTGATATACGGATGCTGTTATTCTTGATAATGTTACCAACCAAACACACACCTGTGTCAGTAATAAGAGAAATATTTTGAGGGAAACGCACAAGATGTGAAACACAAAAGTTATAAAATAAATAATTTACCTTCCACAGTGATATTCAGATGGAGAATAATTGTTCCACCAACATGTGAACACTCACAGGTGACGTGCCCACTATCCTCTGGTGTTAAACTGGTCAGGTGGAGAAACACAGTCTGATTCTCTTCCATCAGTGTGAATCTGGAGTCACATTCATGTATAAAGTCCTGTCCATGTTGATACAGAAGACGACACTCTTCTTCTCTCATCTGTGTTCTGATCTTACAAATTACAAGTGCGACCATATTCAGTGTTGAATTTGTGCAGATTGGAGTCACATCTGGTTTACTCCCAATGGTTTTTGTAAGCTTCACAAGAGTTGCTGCAATCAATCACAGATGGAAGCAACATGAAACACAGTCACTGAGTTAGTATTTATACACAATAACAGTTTTCACTGCAGAAAAATGTTGCTCTCTTTAAACCAAAGCCAGAATGATTAAAACAAAAACGTCTTGTATAAGTTAAATTATAAAAGGTATCTACAGTACCTGTGCTGCTGATACAATAAGTTAGAGTCAGGAGGACAACGAACCACAGTTTCCATCTATCCATACCGTTTGAGACGTCTAAACAATAATGTCACTGCTGCTGGTAGAGCACAACATGCTGTACTGAAGGGAGGACGCACAGACCTCTTTGTACTGTTCATAAACCTCAAACTCTCACAGCTAGGTGGCGTGAACTCTCCTGTAAAGGAAGTGCTGCTACAGAAGGACTCTCTGAAAGGTAAAACTGTAGCAAATTAATAAATACAGACAGATTACTGTGTTATATGTGTCTACAGTAAGATTACAGATCATCAAACATCAGGTCTTCAGACTACAGTTTGAGCTAGATCCACTAAGAGTCCAACCAATATTAACTACTGCCTGCACTGCTTACAGTTCACATGGTTAGTGACAATAAAGATCACATGACCTGCTGAAACCGAAGTATGTGTTTGGGGTGATCTCATGCTGAGAGGCCTGAGCTTGAGCTGTACACAGAAAGCAGCATGTTGTTTGCAGCTTGAAACCAGTGTCTTATTCACACAGCACTGTTAGAACTTGATACAACTGTAAGTGATGAAAGTGAATTATAGTTGTTCAAATGAAGAAACAAACTGTAACGTAGTTTGTGTGACTGCAATGCCTTTGGGATATTTATTCTTCATACAGTTCCAATGACACAGATACATTCACATACAGATGTGTTTTAACAAACTTCAGTCTCAGTATTTTGGGGGGAAAAAAATATAAGAAACACCTTTACATAGAACTGTGTACATTTTGCAATTTGGATCAGTCTCTCTTTTGTCTATTTTTCCATTTTATCCAAGTGGACAGTCACTATTTTGCTGGCTTGATTTGAGATAGTTTGGTAGAGATCACTTCTTGGGTACTGAAGGCTTCTGTAGAGGTCATCAGGGTCATCTTGGTCCTAATAAAAAAAGCTAAAACTTGATGGATCATGTTCACTTTTAATCTTTACTTCCTTTGTATTTACACTCGGGCAGGAAAAGTATGTTCGAACGTCGTATGTAGTGGTGTATGTATTATTACAAATATTAAACTGGCTGCTTACTTTAAAGATACAGAACATAAGAATACATTACTCACCAGAGAGCCAGGAGGTTGACACACAGATAATCCAGATGTTGCTGACCTTGAACAGCATCTTTAAATAAGGAGAGATATCAGAGTTAGTGGAACATAAAATACACACACAGAAAAATATATTTTTCATCTTCTAGAAAATGGTAACAATAATAATAATCGTCAGGAAGAGAAGCAAAATACTATAATACAGGTATCTTCTGAGAGAAATGCACAGAGAGTAATTATCCCTGTTGATTTGGTATCCAAATCCCAAGGAGCATATTACAATCGTAATAATCTCTCACCCATTAAATTTTTTCCTGTAGATTAATCCCAGAATAACTCCAGTTACAATGATGACTATAGCTACACCAATCAAAACACTTTGAATTGGAACTGGTGTTGAACTGCTGACATCTTCATCCTCTAAAATATTGAAAAGAAATAACATTTGTTAGAAAAATACACTCATATTTGCTTTAACAAAACAATATGATTCCACTCTTTCCTGTTCAGTGTATAATGTAATATTATGTTACTGACATCATCTGCAAATCAAACATAATTCACACGCTCACATGTTTTATATCTGCTCTACGCAATCTCACCTGATTTGTGTCATCTGCATTTTTACATCTACACACATGAAAGGACCAGCGTGTAAGATTTAGTGGTATCTCGCAGGGAAATTGTAGATTGTAACCAACTGAAACTGCTCGCCTCAATCAACCGCAAAGGAGCAACTATGGTGGCTGCGGAACCTGCGAAAGACCGAACTACAGCCAGTGTTTGGTTTGTCTGAGTGTCTGTAGAAACATGGTGGTGCAACATGGTAGACTGGAGGAGGACTTGTTCCCTCTTTAGATTAAAAACGACTCATTCTAAAATCTAAATTCAGGTGATTATTAATGAAAACATACATGAATATTATATTCAATGTCTTTAGATCCTCCTAAATGTTACACACTGGATCTTTAAGCTATAAATATAAAAGAAACACACTAAAATAGACATGAAAATGAATCAAACATTTACCTTCCACAGTGATATTCAGATGAAGACTGTACGTTCCATCAAGACGCGAACAATCACAAATGTAGTTCCCACTATCCTCTGCTGTTAAACTGGTCAGGTGGAGGAACACAGTCTGATTATCCATCATAAGTGTGAACCTGGAGTCACAGTCGTGCTCAAAGTCCTTTCCATGTCGATACAGCAGACGACACTCTTCTCCCCCCATCTGTGTTCTGATCTTACAAACTATAAGCGTGATGGTACGCAGTGTGTCATTGGTGCAGATTGAAGTCACATCTGGTTTGCTCCCAATGGTTTTCACAACATTCACAACAGTTGCTGCAATCAATCACAATCAAAACTCAACATGAAATACAGTCGCTGAGTTAGCACTTGATGTATTCATGCACTCAGTTAATTGCATGAGCAATGACAGTTTTCAATGGACAGGCAAATTACAGAAAATGTTTTGTTGCTGTCTATGAACTAAAGACAGAATGATTAACAGAGAATAACAACATCTTGTATAAGTTATAAATCATCAAAAGTAGCTCTTGTACAGTACCTGTGCTGCCGATATAAATAATTAGAGGCAGAAGGACAACAAACCAATGTTTCCATCTACCCATACTGGTCAAAACGTCTCAACAACAGCGCAACTGCTGCTGGCGGTGTGCAACTTCCTGTATTGAAGTCAGGGCACACAGACTGTCCTTCAGTAACATACATTCAAAGTGTGAACTCTTTTATAAAGGAAGTGCTGCGACAGGACGTTCTGCTTTCATGTTAAGACCCTTAGAGGTAAAACAGTCGAAAATAGGATGTGAATATTTCAGCCACTTTAAAACAACTTAAACATCCTGTTTGGTGAAATTCAGAAAAGTAAGAAACACTTATTATGCATATGTTAAATGCATATACACTCCATTTTTTATTCTATAAATTCAAATAGGTTTAATTCAATGCATAAGTGCAGACATCATATTGCCATTCACAAAACAAACTGCATGGAGTGCTGCTTGGGTGTAAAAACAAAAAAGGTGACCCCCTTGTGCACATTTCTCTCATATTTCCAGTGCAGTTTAAACCCTGATTATCTTGATGTGACATCCCAAACTAAAGTGGATGTTCAATAACTGAGAATTTGTGTGTTTTGGGGGAAGATGTGACATTAATATAGATTTTTATTTTGGTGTAAGCAAACCTCTATCTCAGTTTTCCACAGAATTTAAAGGACCTAGTAGTAGCTTAAATTACCGTGAATGAGTGTTTCTAGTGCAGACACCAGCTGGAGCTTTTACAGTCACTACAAGTGCAGTCATGGCCATTTATAAAAGTTTCTATGGTACCTGTGTTGTAGCTAAGCTAGCAGCTCCAAGAGGCTAACTCTGCATATATCCAGTGCAGCTGTCAAAAGCATTTTTAACCCATGAAATGCCAGTGTTCATGCATTTGGTAAGAATATCAATATTAATATCAGAGTACAGTCATATAATTTAGTTTAGAGCTCAATACACATATTCAAGCGTTCAGTATCTCTTTAATGTTGAGTATCAGCAAGTTTTTCAGCCATACAGGAAAAATATTTTGCATGTGTGCATTTTTACAGAATGATGCATTTACAGTACAGTATTTTTTAAGTATGAAGAGTTTGTATTTGTGACAAAGTATAAGGTTAAAAAATGAAAAGGTAACTTAACACATGTTTGACTCAAAGGTTTTCATAGATTTCGTAATTTTGATCAGTCTCGTTTTCTATTTCCTGATCAAAACTGGTCGCTGTTTTCTTTCTGGATGACTTTAGCTTGCTGTGGTGTTGATGGTGTACTGATGAAATATTCTGGTATATATCACTTCCTGGCTGTTCAAGGCTTGCGTAGGGGTTTTCTGGGTCATCTGTGTCCTATTAAAAACATATAAAAAATATCTAATGAGACAGCCTTTGTAAAGGTTTATACATTTTAACTAATTGCTAAAGTTAATTATTAATCAAGCCATTATTTACAACAAAAAATAGAAAATAGTACTTCAAATGTTTCATTATTAATGAATTAGCTGTTCATTCAGGCCTTCAGCAGCCTGAGTGAGACAAATCAAGAGGATATCTTCCAACGTTACAACATTTTTAGACCAATTTCCCTCTTTGCCACAAGCATATCTCTTACTATCTATATCTGTTATATCAAATGATGTTCACAGAGCTGTTGTCACTGGTTTGGAGTTTACAAAAAGGCTTCCTCTGTTGTTGCTCAGTCCACCCAAGAGACGTTGTGGTAGCCTAGTGGTTAAGAAACGTACCATACTGCACCATGCAGGTATATACTCTTACATGTCAGCCCCCTTTTTCTCTCCCACTCATTATTTCCTGTCAGCACAGTCATGCTGTCCATTTTTACAGATAAAACAAAATGCCTCAGCTCAATGCCTTGAATGTACAAATATGAGTACTGTATGTGTGAATACACACATTCAAATAGCTACTTAATACATTTAAAGGCAGAGAGAAAAAGAATGCGTGGCTCACCAGAGAGCCGGGGGTTTCACAGACAGATTGTCCGGATGCTCCAAACCGTGTATCGTCTCTGTAAACAAGAATAGAGGTCAGAGTTAGACATGGCACACGAAATAAACAGCTAATTTACTTAAATTTTTTTGTTCCTGTAAGTAGTTTAATTTATTTACAATTATGTATTTAATATAGAAATTGTATCATTTCACAAGGTTTAAAAGGACACAGTCAGAAAGATTATATCACCTGCAGCGTGTTTCTCTCAGGATACGTCTATGGAAAACTCCAGGCACAATGATGAATATGGCGATAACAATCACAATGATGGACCATGTCCCAGAAGAACTGCTGCTGTTCTGCACTTCATGTGACGCTGAGATTGTTAACATACATTGGAAAATAATAAGAGTCAAATTATTGTTTAAAACTTCCACAATAGAGAATATTTATCCACAAACATTATTAAGCTTTAAATTCAATGTGTATTGCCAAAGTTACTACACTTATATACAATATATCTTGAAGAAATCAAACATTTACCTTCCACGGTGATATTCAGTCGGAGTATATGTATTCCCTCAGCACGTGAACACTCACAGGTGAAGTTCCCACTATCCACTGGTGTTAAACTGGTCAGGTTGAGAAACACAGTCTGATTCTCCATCGTAAGTGTGAACCTGGAGTTACACTCGGTCTCAAAGCCCCATTCTTGTTGATACAGCAGACGACACCCTTTCCCCCTTGTCCTTTCTGTGCGGATCTTACACACAACTGAGAGGATTCGCAGCACTCGAGTGGTGCATATTGGAGTGACATCTTGTTCTTTACCGATGGTCTTCACAAGAGTCACTGCAATTGATAGGAGAAAACTTTTTTGATTCATTTATTCTGCACTACAATAGGAACAATGTACAGTAGATGGTGAGATACATTCAAAACTCAAAGTTAGGACAATTATTACAAAGCTTCATATAATTCTAACAAACTGCAAAACTGGATAACTTACATTAACAGCATGAAATAAAAGCTCACAGTACCTTCAGTGTCAAAACACAAACACAGCGGCAGAAGCAGAACAAGCCAGGGTTTCCACTGGTCCATGATCGCAGAACGTCTGAACAACAGTGCTGCTTCTCAGTAAACAGTAAATACAGCGCAGAGTGGAAAATAAACAGGGGCACACCTCTTCTGCTACCTAATCCCCACAATACCTAAAATATCTGTGTACGAGCTGATAGTGACGTGTCCTAAAATGGATGTACAAGACATGACTTCCCCTACTTCAAGTTGAGACTCTGTAGGCGACTCTTTAATACTTGTTTCTCTGAAAGCATCTGTTTAGCATTATGCTAAAGCTAAGTTCCTGATGGTAGCCAACCTTTATGGACCTTTATGCATTATTTTAATGTTTTCTTTCAAATAAACTCAAGCATCAAATGTGAGTTTGTTTGCTTTAGTTCAATAACAAAATACTAGTTAGTATTTGGTGATTATTTTGGAGGAAAATGAGATATATACAGTACTTGTGGGTCCCTTACATTGTGCATTTGATATTCTAGGTTCAACCCAGTTCCTCAGGTTTTGGCAGAGGTCCATCTGAATGCTGTATGTACTGAGTGAAGGTCATTACCAGGACAATAGCAACCTTCTGGGTCCAAAGGCAACGTCTGATCCCGGTGACTGCTGTTGGCCATCACCTGCAGGAGCTGAGGGCAGCAGACAAGACAAGATGGATTTAAATCAGTGACAGAAACTTTAAGGATTACAGTAATTTCCTTTAAAAGTACATTTAAGTTTTAAAACAAAACAAATATAAACCACAAGTTAGTTTCATGTTAATTTGCTTTATAGAAAAATGCATTTTCCACCAAAACTTCTAATTTATGATATTTTAGTCAGTTCAAAATAGGGCTGCAACAACTAATCGATTAAATCGATTAAAATCGATTATAAAAATAGTTGGCGATTAATTTAGTCATCGATTCATTGGATCTATGTTATGCACTGCTGCACGCGCTCCTGCTGCAACGTCTCAGGTGGTGGCAGTCATAGATAGACTAGATGTCGCCTTGGGCTTCTAAGCATACGTCAAAACCGCCGCCATCTTGGAGCGGGGATCTAGAGCGCCAAATTAGTTTTCCCGCATTCAGATCAGCTCTAAAGATGCCGGACTTTTGTGCTGCTTATGGATGTTCGAACAAAAGAAACGAAAAAAACAAACAGCAAGGGATAACATTTCACAGGTGATAATGTGTTCTATGATATTGAATGTTACGAAAGTATATTTCTGGTGATGAAATTATATTGTTTCAGTCTCATGTTTCAGTATACATATATATATATATATATATGGTTGGTTGGGTGACGTTTTCAAAATAAAAGCACGACCGTCAAAAAGATACTGCATGAAATATTGAGCTGTGAAGCCTTTAGGTCGGATTTTTTTGTGATTGTCATTAAATATGAGTACAATACAGGTGTAAAAGCAAATACCCATACTATTAAGTGGAAGAATAATAAAACTACGCCTACTAGTACTAGGCATTACATTTTAAAGTAGATTATATTAATATCAAAAGCTTACATTTTCGCTGGACTCGATCAGTTGGAACAAACCAAAAAACTAAAAAATCGTTCGAGATTTTGACGGTTTATGGTGATTTTATTTTTGTTAGATCTTTGCCTAGATTGGCGCTAATGCATTAAAGGGGGGTGGATCCCCGCTGCAAGATGGCGTCTCTATTGACGCATTCGGTCCAATGAACAGCAGTAGTCAAGGCGACATCTATGCCGCGTTCGTTTTGTCCACCGAACTCGATCTCCGAGTCGGTTTCCTGAGTTACGAACCGGAAGTTGCAAATAGAACGCTCCCGAGGACGTATAAACGACTCCTGAAGTCGTCTGAATTTAGAGGACCCCGAGTTCAGTTACCAAGATGGCTACTCCGAGCATCACACGTAGTAAACATTGTGGTTTTCTACTATTTTAAGCACTTTTGTCTTTGTTGTAACCAAATGAAGAAGTCGTACACATAGCACTGTATACTGTTACCTATAGGCATGTCTCTACAGTCTTATTATGTATTAAATGCTGCCTAATTTGTTATTTTGTAGCTTGTGCAGCTGAAATTGGCTAGAGACGCTCCATGTTGCTATGACAACAGTGCCGAGTCTTGAGCAGAAGGCAGAGCAGTAGCGGAAATATTCAGATATCAAACTGTGAAATATGATTGTGTAACATGTAATGAACATGTGAAATCTGCGGTGGGTGCACCGTAAACCAGATAATCACTATAAACGTTACGAAATGTCCAAACTGCCTATTGCAACCAAGCTCGTTGTGTTGTGTGCCAAACAGAACGCAAAAACCCGCGGTTATTCGTTTTCCAACACGGCTGTGACGTCGCTCTCGAGCTGCAAGTCGCGATTACAAGACAAAACGAACATGGCATAGTGTAGTCAGTATATATATCTATGGGTGGCAGTAAGCCAGCCAATGCCGTGCCGTGTGCAGCTCACGTGACGACGCCGTCTACCTTGCCTGGAGTAAACATTTGAAAGAGTGCAACGAGTTCATTTGTTGTGTTGTTTTGGGTCGCAATAGGCATTCATGAGTTCAGCACGCCAGCCCTTTTGTTTGAGTATCCCTTTGTTGCAACTCGGGGCTGATAATGTGTCGGTCTCCGGCAGATTTGACTCTGTTTTGATGGAGAAAACACACGGTTACCAATTTCGAAATAAACGTAACGGACAGAAATATTTCCGGTTCGTTTCATAATGGATAATGTAGACGGGCCACCAATAAAGCTATTTAAATCTATTTAGGTTGGAGAGACACTTTAGTATAACTAACGTTATGGAGTTGTTGGAATATATCTTGCTATTATTCAGAGGCAGTCTAAAGTGAATCCTTTATTACTTCACAACAGAAACTTGAACAATATCTGATCCAGTTCTGATCTGATTAGTTACATTTCTGTTTTATTGCTGGTGAATTAATTTAATAAACAAACATAAAATGAATAATAATAATAATAATAATAATAATAATAATAATAATAATAATGAAATGTATACAGTGCACTTCAGTTTGTAGCTGAACAGTTTTTAACAGTTATCAACAAAAACACAATATATATATAGGTTTTGACAAATTTCACATAGCAGGCCTTACCATTTGTTCTCAAAACAAAAACCTGTTCAAGTCTTCAGTTTAAAAAAGGGAGGTGATTTAGGTGAAGAACAGTTTAAATAAAAACCGTTCAGCTACAAACTGAAGTGCACTTTATACATTTTATTATTATTATTATTTATTTTATGTTTGTTAAATTCATCTGGCTCCTTTTTAAATGGAAGACTGTAAAAGATTTTTGTGTTGAGAAAAAAAGTAAATACATTTTTATAAAAAACTATTTTTATAACATTTGCTTTGTTTTGTTTGGCAAGTTGTTTGAAAGACCATGGTACAAGAAGACCAGTGCGCTGTTTTTAGAATAAAATACTGGAAAGGATAGACATTTAGTTTTTGTCTTTTTATCCGATTAATAATCGATTAATCGAAGTAATAATCGACAGATTAATCGATTATCAAATTAGTTGTTAGTTGCAGCCCTAGTTCAAAAGGAGAATTATTTGAATATTAGTGGGTGTAAAAAAAAGAAAGTGGGTGAAAGCTGGTAAGAGCACAACTCACCATAGTGTGAATGTCCTCATGGCTGTGTGTTTGGTTGTTGCAGGACATTCAGTCTGAACAGGGACAAAAAAAAAGTATTAATATACAAGCATCAACTTATGTTCATGGCATTTAAAGGATGATGGTTGTGTGGTTCAGTTTGCACAGCTGGAGAAATCAATGCTGATCTGTACACAGCAGCTCAGATAGATCAAGATAAGCTGCCACAAGAGCCCATGAAGCCTCACTTTGGTTTTCTTAAATTAGACATTTTCTTGGTGTTATTCTAATGTGTGACTGTGGTCATGAAGTGTAAGTTTCTGTTCGCTGTCAATTATCTGACGCTGACATTAGGAAATGGCCTCCAGAAAAGATGTCGCCCACAAACTTTATCCTTAAAAAAAAGGAGCTAAATACATAAAATGTTAAAAAGCTTTTGTGTGCGTCACGTAAAACAATGATAATGAGTGTAACCCTTAGCTGAACATACTACCGGGTATATAAATACATAAATGGCCTCTGCACGGTCATCCATCTTCAAAGCCTTCTGTGAGAATGAGGTGGTGGGGTATCTGCAACATCAGGGAGGCAGCAGAGAAAACCTTGGGGTATATGTGCGTGAGGACCGGAAGCTCATGCAGGAAGTGGAGATGTGAGGTCAAACTGACAGAGATGCTGTACGTCAAATGAATTCACAATGTGGTTTAGTGTGAAACCTGTACAGTACTTCACATCAAGGGGATACACGGGGGATGTTTGCTTCAAATGAAGTCTATATTTAAACATTTAATTATTACAACTTTGCAGATATGTGACAAACTGAATAGCCTACATCAGATGAACTTTTAAATATGAATTTATTTAATTCTGTTCATATAGTCAGACAGTATAATGTACTCAGCGTCTTTTAACACATTAAACTTACAGACAAAAGGAAAAGCAAAAGGTTGACAATCTTTAATTTTTTTTAAATCAGCTTTAGCTTCAAGTTTTAGAATAAAATGCACTTTAAGGAGTGAAATAGTTACCTTTCATTTGCTATTCAGTAGGAAAACATGCATCACATCAGAGTAGATATTGCACAATTAAAACTCTACAAAGGGCTTCGTTAAATTCGGGTGAACACATTTGAATCATGAATATAGGCTGTGGCAGAATAAAGTGCATTCTCTCTCTGGATGAAGGTGAGGTACGGCTCAATATTTCGTGGTTCCTGCAATAAAACAGATAATATTGTTAAAGTAAAGGAAAAAAAGCTGTAGGAGTAGTTTTTCCATTAAATGAACGCCATGTATAACGTGTACAGTACCTCGTCTGGACGACTGCTCCGTGGTTCCAGTTGTCGTCTGCTGTGTGAACGGACAAAGAATTTATTCACTCTCCCGCGTGTATTAACAAAATTTGTACTATTGAGAATTGTACACTTAATTAACTGAAGATAATATTATTCCATATTAGTCTCTTACCTATGGTGACTTTTTCTGTAGATAACTAGCAGGATAACTCCGGTTATAATGATGAATATAAATACACCAATTAGAATTCCAACATTAACTAAAGATATTTCTGTTCCTGTTGTACTGTCGGGGTCTTCATCCTCTTAAACATTGTAAAGAAAACAAAATATAGAACATCAGAAGAGTAGCTTGGGTATTCATTTAATACAGAAACACTGATTATACTCTTTGATATTATCATGTAATAATGAATAACTGGCATGATGTTATATTGTTAGTAAGAAGATGTACGGATGCTGATATTCTTTATAATGTTACCAACCAAACACACACCTGTGTCAGTAATAAGAGAAATATTGTGAGGGAAATGCACAAGATGTGAAACACAAAAGTTATAAAATAAATCATTTACCTTCCACAGTGATATTCAGATGGAGAATAATTGTTCCACCAACAAGTGAACACTCACAGGTGAAGTTCCCACTATCCTCTGGTGTTAAACTGGTCAGGTGGAGAAGTAAAGTCTGATTCTCTTCCATCAGTGTGAATCTGGAGTCACATTCATGCACAAAGTCCTGTCCATGTTGATACAGCAGACGACACTCTTCTCCTCTCATCTCTGTTCTGATCTTACAAACTACAAGTGCGACCATATTCAGTGTTTCATTGGTGCAGATTGGAGTCACATCTGGTTTACTCCCAATGGTTTTTGAAAGCTTCACAAGAGTTGCTGCAATCAATCACAAATAAAACTCACTTTGAAATACAGTCACTGAGTTAGTATTTATACACAGTAACAGTTTTCACTGCACAAAAATGAGCAAATTACAGAGAATATTATGTCGCTCTATAAACTAAAGACAGAGAGATTAACACAGAATAACATCTCGTATGAGTCAGAAACTATAAAAAGTAACTGCTGTACAGTACCTGTGCTGCCGATATAAAAAGTTAGCTGCAGAAGCAGAAAAAAACACAGTTTCCATCTACCCATACTGGTTGAGACCTCTAACCAACAGTGCAACTGCTGCTCACGGTGTCCAGTAAACTCTACCGAAGGGAGTGTAGACAGACCCCTTTGCACTGCTCTCTGTTACGTAAACCTCAAACTCTCTCAGCTATGCTGCTGGTGTGAAGTCTTAAGGAAGTGCTGCTGCTGCTGCTGCTTTCATCTTAATCTCAGATGAAAGATACAAAAAATGATGACGACTGTAGAAATGAAGTGCCAGAAAAAGTGTCATCCTCTTATCTGCTAAACACTGAGAAAAAGAAAGAAAATCAATCAGCATTCAACTCCTGCAACAATTAATTAATTTAATCTTTTAAAGTGTGAGCAAACAAACTAACCTTCCACAGTAAGATCAAGATGGGTAACATGTTCCTCTTTGATACAAACACAGCACTCACAGATGTGTTTTCACTCATGCATACTGGAGTGATGACTGTGTATATAGTGGACAGAGTTTCCAGGTCTGTGAAGTGAAGCTAACCTTGAGGTGTGTTAACATGCATTCTTTCTTATGGCCAGCAGAGGGCAGCTCCAGTGGCTGCAAAAGTCTTTCTTAGGTCAGTGAACAGTTTCCTAATGAGTTGATGGTCTCAATCTCTAGTTTCAAGTTGTTTCACAACAGTCTCTGCAATACAGGCAATCAGCCCCTCAGTGTTATTGCATTTAACATCTTTATTTTTATACCAAAATGAGCTGTTAACAGTGGAAAAAGCAGATCAAAACACTGTTTCCATCCATTAAACTGGCCAAAAGATCTAAAGCTGATTACACAAAACTGTGCTGACAAGAGAAATGTCATTTTACTGCATACCTGACAACTCTGACAGCCCTCTTGACTTCCTGTTCGGGCCGTCTTTCCCGGTTAAGAGGAAAGCAGGAAGTGCATTACTAATCAGCACCTCCTCGTCCTCAGCTATATAAGCTGGAGGTGTTAGTCTCTCGCTCTCTCTCTTTTTTGTTCATTACACTTCACTGTCACTCACACAAACACTACTGATGTACTGATTGATATACTTTATACTATCATTGCTTCACTTATATTTTGTTAAATAAATATTTAGTTCAAAAGTCACGTGTTTACCTCTTGTCTTTGTCCCACCCTCAAGCCGCCTGGGACACAACATCATTGTCTTGTATAAGTTCACGTGAAACGTTCTAAAACAGAAGTGAACATGAATTCTTGCTTCCACTTTCAAGTTATAATACAGTATCAGCATCTCTGGGAAGCATTATGCTCATCCTGATGATGGTAAAACTCCTCAAAACTCCCTTTTAGGTGCTTTGGTGCAAAGTGAAAACAGATACATCTTTGAGTGAAACAGAAACAGAGAATTAAAGTCTCAAGTTATTTAATTCACTCATTGTCAGATTAACCAGATTAATTAGTTAAATCCAAAAACCTTTAAGGATTTTCAATCGTTATAACTGTTTGGGACATAAGTGGCTCAAATGAGTTGCTCTTAATGTCCAGTTATTAATAATTTATATTCCTGTATATAATGGTGATACGACCAAACGCTTCTGTTAACTGAAAATTATTAATAATTAACTGTGTAAGGATTTATGTGATACAGCATTTTTAACACTAACTTTATCGTGTTTCTTGATTCCAGCGTTTAATAAAAACACCATTCTGACAACAACAACAAAAAAAATAATAAAGAAACCAGCGTTTTATTATTTTATTATGAAAAGAGGAATACATTAGACATGTTATTGACGTTTGGTTTCCATAATTTCATAGATTTCGCCAATTGGATCAGTCTCTGAATTTATTACGATGCCGTGTTGATGGGGCACTGAGGACATAGTCTGGTACAAATCACTTGCTGGCTGTTGAAGGCTTGTGTAGGTGTTATCTGGGTCATCTTTGTCCTATAAATAAACATATCAAAAAGTCTAATAAGGCATCCTTTGTAAAGGTTTATAAATGTAGTAGTTCATTTAATAAAAACATTAACCATTAACAAAAGCTGGTAAGGTTTTTAAAAAAATGGAACCATTATTTACACAAAATGAGAAAGTGGTACTTCAAATCTTAATGTGTCATGTTGAATAAATGAGACTGAAAAAAAGTTGACACATTGACCCTGAGTCATACGGAAACCTCAGTTTTTTACGTAATTTACCAGCTGATTCACATCCCCTGGGCTTTTATTCACAGCACTGCTGCTCAAAATCTTCCAGGTAGAAGATCAAGAGCAGAATTTTCTGTTGGTTTAAACATTAAAATGGGAAATAAATGCATCCTAAGTACAGTCTGATTGAGGAAGACATTTTCCTGCACCTTAGAAACAAGAAACCTTGCAGATGTCAAAAACAAATCCAGGAAAGCAGGGGGACTAAGCAAGTCTAATGAGTTGCCACTGAGTGTATACAGTAAATACTGTATGTGAGCTACTTACTAAGTTAAAGGGGGGAAAAAAGAGAATACGTTGCTCACCAGAGAGCAGGTGGATTCGCTTACAGATAATACAGATGGTCCTGACCTTGTCTTGTCTCTGAAAAAAAGAAGAGATTCATATAAGTGGAGCACAACACAAACCAAAGCAGCAACTACAGTCAATAGTTCAATGTTACTCCTTATACTCCTCCCAACATAAATACCAGATTCCTGCATTTAGATCAAGAATTTATCACCTGTAACTCTGTTTTCTCAGGATAAACCCAAGGACGACTCCAGTTATGATGACAACAGCAGTACCACTACTAATCAAAGCGGTATAAATGAGCATTTTCAGAGAATTGCTGGCCTCTTTCTCTCCTAAAAAACAAAGAAACGTTGAATTTCAATATAATTTTGACAATTATTCCTGGTTCTCTGTTGGATTATTTACTTTATGCATTGACAGTGGTCTGGTTTAATCTACAAGTAGAGGCATCACACCTGAAATTAATCATGTTTACCACAGAGACAAATGCAATAAAATAAAAACGTACCTTTCACGGTGAGGATGAGATGCAGAGTATCCGTTCCACGAAAATGTGAACACTCACAGGTATAGTTCCCACTATCCTCTGTTGTCAAATTGGTCAGGTGGAGGAACATAGTCTGATTATTAGTCCTAAGTGTGAACCTGGAGTCACACTCGTGCACAAAGTCTTGTCCGTGTTGATACAGCAGTCGACACCCCTCTCCCCCGCTCGTCTCTGTTCTGATCTTACATACTATAAGTGTGATGATGTGCAGTGTGGCGGCGGCGCATATTGAAGTAACATCTGGTCCACTCCCGATGGTTTTCACAATAGCCTCTGGAAGTATAGGAAATGAGTGACTGAGACCTGAACGAGCAAGATGAGTTAATAGCAGGAGACACTAAGAAAGCTAACAAAGTAAGCAACTTGTAATTCTACCAAACTGCACACATTATACATACTGAAACTCTCCAGTATAGTACCTTCAGTGTTAATACACAAACACAGGGGGAGAAGGACAAACCACAGCTTCCATTTATCCATAATGGTAGATAAGTAAACAACAGTGCTGCTGTCGGAGAACAGTAAACTACACTAAATGAGGAGGGTAAACATTGACACCTTAGACGAGTAGAAGCTGATAATGACGTGTTAAAAAGGAACTGCAAGACAGGACTGCTTCTACTTTCCTGTTTAGATAATGTTTGTCCCCCGCCCAATAAAATCGGATGTGAAATCTAAGCGCTTCGACTTTCAAGAACTTTGAGAATGTCCCATGACTCAAAGTTTGTCATGTTTGGAAGGAAGACTGGTTAAAATGACCTTTGCTTTATCATTTTAGACTGGGGGATCTCCGCCCAGAACTGGGTTGGGTTGCCATCAGCAGTACTGGGCTCCATTTCAGCAGCCAGGATCAGGAAACGTCCTGAGGCCCCTAGAGCACACATTAAGAGCACACATTAAGAGCACTGTGTCATGTTTTCATACCAATCAGAGCAGCAACGAGAAGTCAACCTGAACTTTCTTAAATTTAAAAAGGACCAATGTGTAGGATTTAAGTTGCAGATTGCAACTAACTGAACACCGCTGGTGTCCGTCTGTCGTTGGCTACTGTAGAAACATAGCGGACCCGGTGAAAAACGTTATAAAAATGGTTAATTCTTGATTATAAACTAATTAAAACTCCACCCATGACCCCGACCATACCATTAAGTCAAAATATTAGCAAAACTATAGCTTTTTAAAAAGCTTTTACATTAGGAAACCTTGTTCGACTCTCAGTGGTTGGGTAATGTCAGTAGAGGGAATAAACACCTTATACCAAAGAATTGCCACCAGGCCACATCAACAAGGACGAGAAAACATATTTTCTCTGCCCACGCTTTGTTCCTCAGCTGGACAGGAAGCAGACAAACTGAAACTGCAACAGAGACAGGCAGACAGCTTAAAATAGACGCAGGTCTACGGGATACAGAACCAGGTAGAACAACTGTGTCACGGCTGTAAATTAGAGCGACCCCCCCCCCCACCCTCCCTCCTAACCCCATGTGTAACACATGAAAGTCACACAGAATGTCCAATGCTTTGCCCATAGACAAACACTAATGCCCATTTTTAGACTTATTGAAATAAGGGCACCTTCACAGTCAACATGCCTGCTTTAGGCCTAAAAGCACAGGCCTACTGAGGTAACTGGGCGATGTATAAAACGTATATAGCCTATCAAGTTCTTCAACAAATTCTGTGTTGACTCTCATTCAAGGAATGACGTCACTGAGACCTGTTTCCTGTCTCTCATCCCGCACTGCTTGCCACAACCATCTGGAAACCCCCAGACATCTTGCGACCTCTTTGAAGGTCCCGACCCCAAGGTTGAGAACCACAGAGTTGGAGGACTGTTGTTAAAATGCTGCAGTGCATTCAAGAAACCGAACAATGAAACCAGGTCAAGCGTTCCTCCACCACAGTCATGAGACAAGCCTGAAAGTGATGTCTGTGAAGTAGTATAATCCATCATTCTCAGTACCTGGCAGTTTATTACCACTGAAATATAAAACCCTTTACAAGGTTATATCTGTTTATACATAAAGTATGCAGAAACCAGACAGTATCAGTGTCAACCTCATCTGCAGAGCACATCAGGAAAGAAGGGAAGTTCATAAGAGAAACCACAGCTTTATCACAGCTAATACTTCTCACTTCACATCTCTTGTCTGGGTGTTGTGGTTTTCACTTTTCCTTGTTTGTAACACTGGTGATTACAGTGTCAGATAATGGGTTATATAGTTCTTGAGCTCAATGAAAAGGCAAATCAAATATAATACATATATGTGACTGACTAAATTCATCCTTGCTACACATAAGTGTAGGTCAGGGGAGCCCCCACTAAGGGTCGCCAAAGCTTGATTTTAAAGGGTTCAAGAAAACTTATATATTATATATTATATATATATATATAGTAGGCCTATATCTCACGATTTCATTCATTTATGTGACGAAAACCAAATTAAACTTGTATTTTTTAAGTTATTTAAGATTTTGAAGACCTGAACACAAACTATATTCACAGAGCCTCGTCCTGCATTAGAACAACAATACAACAAGAAAACACTGAATTTGTTTAAAAAAGAACCCTGTAAGTATGTATGATTGTTAAAAATAAACATAATATAATAAACATAATACAGAGGGTTGTACTAAATAAATCCTAAAAATATCAGAAAAACTCATCTCTATTGCAATATTCACTGGAAATAATCTAAAAAAATAAAATAAATTCATCCAACTTGCTAATTTTGCACAAACTTCCCGTGGTTATTTTGATCTCCAAGTGGGTTCAAGGAGTATTATAGTATTTATCAGCAGTCAGGGGTCATACGTTTACCCAATTATAGAGAAGGGATCCATTAAGGAAAAACGTTGGGAACCAGTGCCGTAGGGTTTGAGGGCCTGAATACTAAAATAAGAGCAGACCTACCAGCAGGGGAAGTAGTAGACAGAATGACCTACATTAAACAGTATCCAGGTTGTGCCTCTGAGATTAAAAATGTCTTTGTGTAGAGATACTCCCGGTATCATCACTGATTATTGGTTTTAATGTGTCAAGCTAAATAAATAGTTCACTATTGTGACTTTTTTTACTACATTGGAGATCCTAAAGATAAAAAAAGATGCAACCTAATATTTAAATAATGATCTTATTAGTGTCTGTAAGGCATTGGTGAAAATGTGGTATCAAGATTAACATTAATAAAATTGTTTAAATGCACAGCAGCACTACGATTCACCTAATTAAAGATGTAAATAAAGGGGAACAGATTGTCATGTCACAGGCCTACAGTGCAAATACATTAAATTATAGTCAACATAGCAAACCAAATATTGGTTTATAAGAATTAGGATCAAAACGTGCAAAAGTACCCATCATGCAATGGGAGATATTACTTTAAAATTTAGCTCCTGATCCATTTTATTTCTGTAAATGTAAAAAGAAACAGCAAGGCCACTGGGTAACATTTACTGAAAACACCATTTCATTTACACAGCAATGTGAGGTTGTATTTAAGGAAGCGATAAATGATATACTTTAGACAATCCATGCTCTGAAAAAGAGAAAATGCTTGTTTTATTTTAAGACTTATTCTACACACCCATTCAAACAACACACCGTAGGAAAAAATGTAAAGGCACATCTGTCTTTCTGCATTTCCTCTGAAAGCTTTGAAGCCTCAAGCCAAAGCATGACCCAGATATAGTCAAACATGTCTCACAGCACTCAAACACTCTAACTATTCGTCCTTCGTAAAAAAAAATATCACATGACGACTCTGTGATCAAAAACCAAAACCAGTCATATAAATATGTGATAGACTGCTGCTGCCTGCTCGAACAGCTTACTCAAATCTCAACTTTACTCTTAAACAGCAGCGTATCGTGCAGCCAAATGACATAAAACTTTAATTAAATGTCAACAAATTTAGAATAAAAGTTTAAAATACAAATAAGGAATGTATATTGAGGACCCTCGTGTTGTAGGTCCAAGCACATCATACCCCCCCCTGTATAAAAGGACATTTATGATGCTTCTCATCCCTTCAATAGGTTATCCACATATAGGAGATGACATTGTGTGTAAAAAGAGCGAGAGCGTACCACCTGTGCACTTTAGTTTCACTTAACTCATCTTTTTTTCACATCATACACACCTGGTAACTGATTACAGGCGGTTAATTGATCCTTTCTTTCCATACAGCCCATTAAACCCATGCTTGATCAATATCTGGTTATCACTGAGCATGCACACAGACGTAGAAAAGCCTACTTCTGCAGAACGCCTTTCATGTGCAGAGACACACAGATCTTTGATGTTCTTTCATGAATCTCATCATCTCGTGTGACACCAGAGGAGTAAAAGTGAAACACAGCCACATGTACACAGATGATAACTACCTACCAAATTAGGTCACTCACACATGTCAAAGATGGCGGTGAGAAGAGTACTTGCTCCTCTCTGGATGTAAAGCTCCAGCCACATGCTCCACAACCTCAGTAGCTTCACCTTGAAACCAGATAGAGTTAATTATGTGCATCAGAAGAAGACATGAATACTAAAAAGTGCTGTAACTTATGAATGATCAAAGTAAGGCCTTTGCTTTTCAGGCTTTATTCACACTTCAAGCCTTAGTGCCCAATTCTGAATTATTGCTCTGATTTATTAATTTGTTTTAATGTGGCTCATATCATATCATGCACAAGTCTCGGTCCTGAAGTCCTTTATGATGAATGTTTGTTCATCTGTGATTGTTTGATGACAGTGTGAACAGAACATTTGAGTTTTCTTTGTGAACATAGCTCTATCCTGACACTTTGGTGATAAAAGAGAAAGCTTGAGAGGCTAAATTGTAAAAACTATAAAGTTAATTACCTCCTGCAGATTAAGTGCGCGTCCAAACAAAAGTTTCGGCGGTTGATGGCTCCGGAAATTAGTAATTGTGCTTTCAAAATAAAATAATCATTGGGCTTTATTTGAGAAAGAAAGAAAATTATTTATCAATACACGTATTTTTTAAATAAACAATAATAGAAGTGTTGGCGAGATGTATTGCAATAATAAAAGGGTAAAATAATTTATCAGTAAATAAATACTTCCCAATAAATATTCCATAACATGAAAAAAAAAAAAAAAACTACAACTCCCTTTAAAAAACTCTTCTCTTCTTTCGAGTGATTTCCTATGTGGGCTTTTAATAGATCAAAAACTATTAATATTAATATGTTACAGCTCCAGTATTTGAACAGTGTGCACACTGTCCACTGGGTGGCGCCACTTAGCCAGCATTTACGTTGCTCTGCCCCAAAGGCTGCTGGGTAAATTGTCTCTGAGGACGCAGCATGAGCCGCTGAACAAGTTGACATCACACAGGTAAATGTTTCCTAATGAGCCGCTCAGCTTGTGAATACACACATTTTATATTGTTTGTATTTACTGTGTGTTTAGTGTCACTGTTGTTTATTTGAGGTGTGGAGTCGGACTTTGAATGCGCCTCCATCTTTGTTTTTAAGATGTTAGCATGTGTCTTCTTCCCTCCTCACACAGACAGCCTCACTGCTGTGTTTCTAAGTGCTATTTTATCTAAACAGAAGCTCATATTGTTAAACGCACTCTACATTTTCTAGTTGTTCTCATTAGTTATTGTGTCTTTTTTCCAGAAGTAGCAGGTTAGCGGCTGGTTAGCAGAGTTAGCAGAGACATTCAGTGAGCTGCAGGCATCTCCAGTCATGGTAAGTTACTGTCTTCAGCTTGAGTATTATTAGTGTTATATATTAAAGGTATACTGGGCAGGAAAACCTTTAAAAGACAAAGTGGGACTGCAACATATAAGAGCAGCAGACTCCTTTTTACTGAGACCTTCAAAGACCTGGTGTTATTCAGAAAGTGGCAGACATCAGGGTGCCCAGTAAACCTTTAAATTAACCTAAAACCAAGAGATTTTTGATGGAAAACAATTGTGAAACTGTGAATAATATCTGTTCTGATCCCTCTCATTGGCAGGAGGACATAAGCACTGTGATGTCCTGGTTTTCCAGCCCTGTGTACAACCGCTACTGGCAGCACTACCAGCAGGCGATGGCCTGGCACCAGAGACACAGGCGTGCCTACCGAAAGGCCTTGGAGGCTGCCTACGGCCCTGGCTACTGCCTGGAGCAGCATCCCAGCAGCCGCCGGCGTTACGCGGACTGGCACGGCAGAGAGCGCGGCATGAAAGATGAAGCAGAGGAGGAGAGCAGCTCGGACAGTGAGATCGAGTGTGACGTCAGCAACATGGAGATCAGCGAGGAGCTCCGGCAGTACTTCGCCCAGACGGAGAAACACAGAGAGGAGCTGAGTAAGAGAGAGACGTTGTTCCCCTGCAGTTATCAGTCTCAGGACGTATCAGGAGTAACTTGCTTTGATTTGGGGCTCTATAAGGTGAAGAGGTGCCTGCTGTGTGTCTAAAAATAATCTGTTTTCCTGTCCCTGCAGAGAAGCAGCAGCAGATGGAGGCCGAGCAGCACGACAGCTACGTGCCAGCCGACCAGGACCTGCACGCCGTCTCCTGGCGAAACAGCGCAGCTCCTCCTTTCGAGCGACCGGGCGAGAGACGTGGGGCCGAGATGAAGAAGCTGTACGGCGAGGACGCGGCTAAGATCCTGGCCATGGAGGCGGCGATGCAACTCACGTTCGACAGAAACTGTGACCTCAAACAGCCCAAATACTGGCCCGTCATCCCGCTAAAACTGTAACGGCGGTGGACAGAGCGGTCGGTTGGGAGGAAATCTCTGACCTCAGGGTGTCGATGTAATGGATGGAGGGCTGTCCGCACTTCTAATGTGGAACTTTGGGTTAGCTAAGGGTTGGAAGTTATTTTAAGCACAAAAAGACGTGAATGTCACCGACCTGTCAGCTGCTGCTCCACATGAAAACTTATTTTGAAAGTACACAAAATGTTGGATTTGTTGTAACTTTACACTTTTACATAACTTACTTTTAACTCTATGAACACATCCTGTATCCTAGAGACTGCATGGGCTCTGTATGGGATCCACAGCTCCTCCGTCATGTTTCCAAATCTTATTTCCTTCGTTTGAGGTCAGAGGGGAAGCTGCGACTGTCTGCCATCAGTGCGTGGTGTCTGGTCATGACATGCTGGTTTTGATAAATACATGGGGGAAAAAATATTTATACATAAACAACTTATGCCTGCATGTTTCCACCTAATCTGTTTGTTTACCCTCGAGCTTGGTGCTGTTACATGCTGCAGTAGCTCCTCTTATGCCTGTCAACTCGGTTTAACCACAGAAACACTGTCGACCCCCCCTCCCTCTGCTCAAATTTTTAGAAACGTTCCTGCATGGCTGCTTCCGATATTTCACTTTTCAGCACACATGAAGAGTGATTTGTTGTTGTGCTTCTAAACTGTGCCTCTCCGATTCTGACATTTCATCAGGTTCAAAGGCGTCGGTTTGGTTTCTCAGGAGGGACGTTTACTATTCTCTTTTATCTGGCGCTCGCACCAGTAGACTGAGGGATGTGGGTTTTAATATGAATTCTGTCTGTAATAAAGTATTTTATGTTTGTATAAAACCTGCTTTGTCAGTTGTGATGTCTTAATTACCTCTCTGGCTCTTTATTACATAACTGCTGTTAAGCTTATGGGCAGTGTACTCGTACATTCCCAAATACTGAATTTTATTAAACATTTTTACACTTGATTAATAGATTTGAAGGTTTCAGTTTGATCCTGAAACACTTTCCTGTAGGAGACAGGACCACTGCCACCAGTCTATTTCTATGAGCTGCATTCAGTCAGTATATTCTGTATTAATTCATATATTTTGTGTTGTTTTATATGTTTCTTGGTAGTATAACTCTGAAGTACCAATACAGCAATGTAAAAATACTCCATTACAAGTCCTTCATTAAAATCTGCTTAAGTGAAAATAGAGATGTATTATTAGTATACTTAAAGCTAATGTTTGGTAGTTTAGTCCAGTGGTTACAACCTAGAGGTAAGGCCACTCCATAGGGTCACAAGATATACTGAGGGGTCATCAGATGATTAATGGGAGAGAAAAGAAGAAAAAGTTCTGCTGCACACATTTCTATTTATTGTCCTTCCTTTCTTTCATCTTGTTTGTGAATTATTGGATCATTTTTCCTCTTTAAGCCTTGATTAGAGTTACTTAAATAAAACCATGTGGGGAGTTTTAAGGGGAAATCTCTCTTTGGTGGAACTGTTAACAACTGATAGACATCTGAACCTCAACCAGACCCTGTTTTTCTGCAAGAGGTCACAAGATGATCTGGTTGTTCTTTGTAAAATCATCATACGTTTAATCTGAAAAGTAATCAATAACTAAGGCTGCCAATTACTGTATTGGAATAAAAAGTACAACATTCCCTCTGAACTGTAGGTAGAAGTAATGGAAACAGTTAAGTATAGTACAAGTACATGTACTATACAGTAAATGTACTTAAGTACTTAAGTAAGTGTTACTTCCCACCACTGCATGTAAGAGGTTATAGGAAATTGAATAAAAACAGCAGTTCTTACTCATGAGGGGAAACTAATGATACTCCCACGGTATTAATATGAGTTTGCATTAGAATGTGTATAAGTGTGCCAATGCACAAGCAGCAGGAAAATACTGATCAATCACTGATCAGTGGCAGTGAAAATCAATAGAAACTGAACAAGTGAAGCACAAACAGTTGACCCTTCCTTATAAAAACGTGAAGTTTCTCTCTGCAGTCTTATACTTTTTATATAATAACTTCTGGAGAACCAATAAGGACTCTCGGGTGTGTTTCGGATTAATAAAGTCTGATCCATTTCTAGCTGCAGCCGTGACGTCACCCCTCACCTCCCCCCTCCTCTCGATTCCCAAACGGGACGTCCAGTTGTTTGCATGCAGCCCCTCTCCAAACAACCTGTGGACATCATCATCTGGGAGCCTGCTCACTGTCTGTCTCAGGGCCAGTTTCCACGGAAGCTGATAAAATGGGTACGTGAACTTATTTCCTACACACAAGTGGTGCGTTCACTTTCTGCTGCTTTTTGTTTGTTTTTCTCGGTGTTTGGATGCTGTCCTGCAGCAGCTGCAAGAGGGACCTCTCCTGGCTCCAATGGTCGGTAATCAGTTTAAAGACTCAAACAGATGAGTGTAACCCGAGTTTCACCGTTCACTCTGAAGTTCGTGCGTCCTTCCGTCGGTTCATAGTAACGGTATCATTTGCTCTCTTACACGTCGAGGCTCAGTTTTACATTTGTGCCGTTCAAATGAGCGTGCAGCGGCGCTCGTGCATGATGAGCAGTAGCTTTACCACTGTGCGTGCGTGCGTGCGTGTGTGTGTGTGTGTGTGTTGCATGTCACTGGTCAGGGCAACAAGAAAAGCTTCATTTCATTAGTTCATTACTTTACTTTCAGCAGTGTAATTAAGTACTGTACTTGAGTGCAAATACTTGAGTAGCCTATTTCCATTTTATCCTTTATATATTTCTCCTCCACTACATCTCAGAGGCAAATATTTTTACTACATTTGTTTGGTTTTCAGATAACAATTTTCAAAACCCTTCACTTCCTGTCCAGTTAAAACTAAAAAATTTGATGATGTTTATAAGATAAGATGTTCCTTTATCGCCCCAGTAGAAGAAATACAAGTTAACCACAGCAGCACAGGGGAAATGTATGCAATCCGCAAATATAATAATGTAATATATAAAATAAAAATATAATAGAAATGTATTTAAGTATATAAAGTATATAAAGTATATACACGATATACAATAAAGTTGAATATGGTCCAGATGGATAACTATACATGTGCAAAGTTGCTGGGTATTGTGCAATATAAAAGAAAAAAACTTTACTTCCTTTATGGGTTGCGGAAATCCCCCTGCTTCTATAAATCATAGATAAATTAACTATTTTAGACAAAACCTCTTGGATTAACTAGAAAATGTCACAAAGCTTAAAACAAGGCTCATGAGAATGAGACACAGATGCTACAAACATATGAGGATTTTATAGAATAAGAAGAATTAATGTAGATTACAGTACCAAACAGTATATACAATGTAAAATGCCGCAGTGATATTAATCCAAAAACATATAATAGTACTTGTACTTGTTATACTTTAAGTACATTTTACAGATAATTCTCACATACTTTAACTTATATTTTGAATGCAGGTCTTTTACTTGTAGTACAGTTTTCACAGTGTGGTATTAGAACTTTTATTTAAGTAAAAGATCTGAATACTTCTGAAGGCCTTTCCAGTCATTTGGGCTATTTTCAGGGAAATGTCTCCTGTTACAAGGTAAAATGTGAGTTTGCCTGACTGTAGTTCAGCGTAAACACTCGCTTCATCCTCCCCATGTCAACTTCTCATGTGAGAGTTGATGCTGATTGGATTAAGAGGGAGTGATCCGCTCCCTCTCTGCAGATTAAACAGGGTGGACAAGGTTGAAACACAGAAGACAAGGGCTGTTGTGTATGTTATGTTGATGCATGTCGCAGGAAGAGCAGGGTTTTGCATATTCTTCTTTTTTTATGAGCTTTATTCGATCAGGTAATCTCATTGGAATCGAGATCTCTAGAGTACAGCAGGAGAAATAACAGACATAAAAAAAGGTTCTTTGTAATTTATTCCATTTATAATGTGCACAATACTGGAAGTCTTCAGGCCTTAATAATAAAATATATTGAGTGAATGAGCAGCATGAAGATATATACACAGTCCATGTTTATTTGGTCAAAAATATATGGTAGCTGAGATGTGACAATATGCATTTAAACACACAGATGATTAAACTTCACACTCAAATAGACACATTTTAGGACACCCTACCTCGGAAATAAAAAAAGGATTCTTCAGGTTGGTAAAGAAAAGATATTTTGTAGATTTGTTTCTGACAAATTAAAGCTTCATAATTTGTCTTCGATCTCAATTTGTTCAAAGTTTCATGAATTGTGTTAAATCGCGAGTTATCCTTAGATCCCGAAACCCAAAATTGCCAGTTTAGCTAACAAGAGGTTGCAGTTAAAAAGTGTACTTTCAAGATTATGATGCTAAAGGCTTTTTTAAAATAGTGTTGACATCTTGAATTTGGCTTTGAAGCAATGCCATTTGAACTTTTTGTTGGCATCGGATAACATCTAGAAATGCAACACAGGCTTTGGTAAAAACAGCATTCAAACCAGCACAGGAGAGGACATAAAACCCCAAGGTTATACTACAGACATCTATGTGTAGTATACAGTATTTATATATAAGGGTGCCCAGATAGATGTGGAGTTTGTTACCAGTTCATTACGCATGAAACGCCAAGCAGAACAAACCAAACTGAGGACAAACTACGGTCTGGACTCATATTCTTGTTTGTCTTCACTGTCTTTTAACAGCAGAGAAGGTGAATCACGGATAGCAAAGACATGTGCATGCGTAGTTCAGATCTTCTTGTATTGTAATTGACCAGTGAAGCAAACGTTTCTACCGCAGTTGAGATCGTAGCGAATAAAGATTGTAGATGTGATGGCCTTTGGTTTCCAATTTGTTTTGAAAGACGTAATCAGACCGGAGTGAACTGGCAGAAACTGAGCTTTGTCTCTGTTTTAGTGGAGGTTGACCTAAAAGCATTCAGATTGATCTCATTAAGCTCCGAAGCCACCAACGTTTTCAAGCATTTATCTCTATCCATTACATTTCTTCCTCCCCTCCTCCCCTACATCTCTCTCTCTCTCTCTCTCTCTCTCTCTCTCTCTCTCTCTCTTTCTTTGTCCCTCTTTCTCTCCCTTTTATAACATCTGTTTCCAATAAGGCAGCAAGACTGTTTATCGCCTTCAGGCCGGTGAGAAGTTGAGAACAGACAGGATGTAGCCAAGTGACATGATTTACTGCGATGGGGAACCGGAGCAGTTTTTCAGCAGGAAGCCATCATAAACTTCTCTCTTTCCAGCTCCCCTTGTTTTGCCTGAACCCAAAACTGCTACTTTAGTCTCATCATCGTCAGCATCATCATCCCCTCTTTCATCTGCTCCTCTCATCATCTCCCCGCTCATTGTCCTCATCATTATTCTTTCCATTTTCCCCTCCCCTTCTTCTTTCCTCTCCTCCTCCTCCCCCCTCCGTTCATCCTCCGTGAATTCGCTCTTTGTGCTCTCTTTTTGCTGCAGTTCGTCTCTGCTCGGCTGAATGTGGAAACTCATATCCTCTTGCATCCTCTCCTGTGGATTTGCTGTGCACGGATCTGCAGAATGGATACTGACTGTCGCAGCCGTCTGAGCAGACAGACTTCAAAGGCTGCAGATTTTAAAAGGATTGTTTTATTCTGAAGGAATAAATGATCACTCAGCTGGAAAGAGAAGTGGAACGATCCAGTGGCCTGATTAGAATAGCAACATACCAACACTTAAACTGCAGTAATAGTGCCATAATGATAGTCTGGGTTTAGCTGAATGCAAACCATAATTACTGGGGGTGTTCTATTTATATATACATTTAGATATTTTTACACTGGAGCTGCCAATACCCAGATTTTGCACAAACTTTTGTACTTTGTGAAATCTTATATTTGACTTTTAACGGTTATAAAACACTTCAACATATTCAATGCTGTATATAGCACACTAGATTGCCGAAAGCAGCAGAAAACCTTCTAGCTCAGGACTGAACAGCACATTTTCCAGCATTAACAAGTGTTGATTTTTCAGTTTTAATTATTAGGAGTTGACAAGTGTTGATATGAGAGCTCATATGACTCTGGGGCAGCTGACTAAAACTATCTCAAAGTATTAAATTAACTGATAGTTGGCGACTCTGTATCATTACGCCACAAGAGTCAAATTAAGACTGACAATTGGCAAATTTGTAATTGGATGGCTTGAGTGTATTATGAGTCTGACTGAGCGCCTATGAAAGACACAGAGAGAGGCAGTGTAACATGGATAAAAGCAAAAGGCAAAACAAAACCTAAAGGGTGAGGCAGGCAAAAGATCATAATAGGGCAGAAAGAAAGGCAGAAACACTACTAGCAGGACTAGTTGGTGAACCTCTGAAGTTGGCGAGATAACTAGCTGCTATTGTCAGTCCCTTAGCATGAATATCCTATTTTCTCTGAACTGAGTCATTAACGTCACCCTGGCATTTTGTACACCATTTCATTAAAAAAAGAGCTGTTAAAGAGGAAATAAAGCTCACAAATATTACAAGCCTTACGCTACAATAGCTTCCACCATTTTGGACTCTGTTCCCTCAGAATTGCTGAGATGGATTGCTATTGGTCAGTGGCACACATTCTTTAGTTAAATGCTGGCATGCCCAGGCATATAGGGTGACTTTACACACTATGTACATCCTGCGGTACTGATGAGGGGATTGGGAGCAGGTGTGGAGCTTAGGTGGCGAGGATGAGAGGTGAGGACGACTGCAGGATGGGGAGGGAATCGCAGTCTCTGGAACGACATTAAAGTCAAATAACAAAAGTTGCACAGATTTATGAAGTGTTCCCATGACTCATCAGTCTGCTCCTGCTGGCCAGGTTTACAGTGTTGTTGGCTTTCACAGTTATATTTCCGAACATTAATCACTCCTTTTAGCAATCTAGAGAACGTGATCTTTGCTTTTATGTAGCTCCACTACATCATTCTTTGTTCTCCAGCTTTGTTCTACTTCTCAAATGTCTATTCTTCATTCTATTGTCAGTCTCAGAATTGATTTTATAGTTTGAACTGAGAGTGAAATGGATCCAGTACCAAACTATATCACAGAATCCCACTGTATCCCCACCTCCCACACCAGCTTGCATTTGTATTCACGAGGCTACCGCCTGCTTGTCTTTTTCCTCGTCCTGCATGTGAGCATTTTAAGATCAGCCCTAACGGCTACTCTCATGTGTCAGAGTCAGTCGTCGTCGAGAGGACCTGTTGCCATGGCGACGCAGCGATGCACAAAGCGGGCGTCATTTCAAATACGAACAGTCACACATCTGATCACACGAGCCCACGCAGACAAAAAATAGGCAGAACATGAATATATATATATATATATATATATATATATATATATATGTGTACACACACGTGACCCACAGACAGCAGGGGATTGCCATTCTGCCACTCCTCCCCCTGCTTCTCTTCCACCCCTGGAGTGATGATGATGATGATGATGAAGATGATGAGCCCACCCTGCTTTGCATTTCCTCCACACAGTGACTCATGGTGTGCTTGAATACTGTACTGATGGAAGCGGCTCTTACTCCACATTGCTGCTGGCGTGTGCTGCAGTTCCTTACAGTAGGTCACAGGTGCAACAGCTCCTGAGGTCACATGACCCTTGAAGAGGTCACATGACGCAGGCAGGCGGACGTGGATGGGGGGTGGGGATGTATATGTATATGTGTGTGTGTTTGGGATTGGGGTGTGTGCAGTTGTTGGGATGACAACATAACATCATGTGGAGCAGACTGTGGACCAAATCTGGGCCAGCGGGATTAGCGGCTCGTCAGATAAATTGCTGGGCGGAGGGGGTGGTGGGGGGATGGGTGTGTAGGCGTGTGTGTGTGTGGAGGTGTGTGTAGGTTAAGCCATCCGTACTGACAGGAGTCAGACCTTGTAAATAAGGTGAGATATATATCGGAGCTGCTGGAGGAGACTTTCTGCACGTAGTTCCAACAGAGGGTGGGCGTTCAGTCAGGTGTTATGTTTGTGTGTGAGAGGGAGGAAATAAAGGCCAAGGCACAAACTTCCCGGGCCTTGTTGTGCTTAAATGTGCACCGAAATTACACCGTGAAGTGGAAACTTTGCAATTGAATGCAAATTCAGTGCACACACAAGTGCAGGTGTCTAGGCAGAGAGATGATGACAAAGTATGTTGGGATTAGTTTGCATGAATTTGCATCAAAGTTACCCGTGTGCCTGCTTTTTGTTTGAACTGCCAGTTGGAGAAACACAGAAAGAAAGAAAAAAATTGCTTAAAATCACAATAATAACCTGAATGAATTTCAACTAAAGTCTTCATTCTGGTAGCTTTAGATCGAGTGTGTGTTTATGTGTGTGTTCGAGACGGACTAACCTTTGTGATCATCCGATGGTTCTGTTCAGGGATGAGAGGGATGCGTCTCCTTGGCGACCGACGGCTGAGGGCGGGGTGGGAGGCGGGGAGGTGGTGGTGCAAAACTGGGTCATCATCACAACCACAGATTAAGGGCCCCGGATCTCAACACACACTCACACATACACAGACACACGGACCATGCAGACACACACAAACACTTACACAAAGACGCTATCAGCGGAGAAATTAGAGGACGTTCCCAGTTGAGAGATGAAGACACAATGCCAGGTGAAGCGCTTCGATCTTGCTCTCTGCCAAAAGTTTCCCTTTTAGAAGAAGAAGCCAGAAGCCCATTAAAATGGCAAGGATTAGACTAAAACAACAGCGGGAGGCTCATAAAGCCGTCGTTGAGACACTCTGCTTTTTTCTGAGTGTGTGTGTGTGTATGTGAGTGCACCAGAGCCTTTATATGTGTGCTCAAGTGATGGCCTGTTCGCAGCTTTACTGATAAAATACTTCCATTTGACTAATGGAGGCAGATAAATCAATAACCAAATAGCTAAAAACATACAGGGTGAGACAAGTAAGATGGAGAACGCTGTGATCAAACAGAGGCAGAAACTGTTGCATGCTGGAGAAGGTTTTCACTGGTTTCTTAACTCCAAGTACAATATAGACACATTATGAAAGTGTTTTCTGCTCTGGTATTTCAAGGCTACATATTTTTCTTATTTTTAAAGGCCCTGCTGAAAGAACCATTGTGGACATTTTTCTTGCTGTGGACATGCATGACGTCCGTAGGAGGTGCAACATTGTGTGCGTTTCTATCCACATTTTTTTAATACGCATTTTAAATTTGCACACAAAAACCTGAGAGCCAAAAGTACAAAAAATATCATATTTCCATCATGTTTTTTAGATTGTTCTTGAGGTTTTGATTTAATTATGTCATCTTATGTTCATGTCATCTCTCTGTTCTTGTGCAACTGCTTAATGTTAGTGACTGGAGAATTCACACCAACAACTGTTTATTTCATCGAACCAACTCCTAATAATCCGGTAGTGGATGGACACGCATTCATTTGCATTTTATTTTTGACATTTTGACAGTGTGTGTTTTGGATTGAAACATGAGTTATGATATGTTCTGCAGCTAAAGTTGAGCTACGTTCAGCTTTTGACTGAATTCTTTCTTTGTAGGTTTTAGCATTAGCATTGTCTCAAGAAAGCTACAGCTGACAAAATTGTTGAAGCCAACAAAATCCACAGTAGTTGGCTAGAAATAAGAAGCCTGCTTTCGGCTACCTCAAATATTTCTGCAAACCTCAAGACAAAATAAAATTCTTATATGCCAGGCTTGGATGGGAAGCTTGACAGGCCTAGCAGTGTTAAATTGAATGTTCAATTTAAAAGTAACAGTTCAGATAACTGCAGTAAACACACAGCCTGGTGTAGTTCTCCAAGTCTCATCTCACTCTCTACGACCTAGAGCCCTGTGTTAGACAGAGACAGACACAAATAGCTCTCAGCAGACACCAGTGATTTCCCAAGGCTTGGGACAACAGACAGTGTAGGTCATGACGGGGTCAACCTCTAGGATCAGAGCTCCAAGGCTGATAGTCGGTGTCAGTGCTCGACACAAGAGATGCATAATGGTGTTGAGCAGCGTGTCAGGAAGACAGTTAAAAGGTCAATGCGATGCCTGTAGTGAGGCTGCATCACACGGGAGACAAAGGAGAAGACAAAGGAGACAATAACCAGCATCTAAACAACATTAGTGCTCTTTGATGCTGTATCCCTCCTGCACTCTCTGAGCTTTCATCTTACTGAGAATGAATGCATCTTAGTGTGGGTGACAGTCTACAGCCACGCTAGCAGCTCTGTCAGGTTTATTATGTTTAGCATGCAAACATTTGCCAATTTGAGGGAAAGTCAGATCACTGAAGTACATTACAATTCATCTTGTGTGGGACATGAATGTCTGAACCAAATTTAATAGCAATCCATCCAACGGTTGCAGAGAAGTAGAAAACCACAAATGTTAGGCCAGAAAATGGTTAAAAATAATGCTGCGTAGCCTGATGGAGGCTAAATGGGGACTTACTGAAGCACGGTGCATCTTGTTGATGATTGCTCCTGTTCACAGGGAACAACTTACTTACTTATTTAAAACCGCACGTATCTGTTTAACTTTCAGGCAGCAAGAAAGAAAGCTTTAAACACACTGGCTGCATGTCAACAACTGAGCTGAGTCGTAGGAGGAGAAATAATTTACTGATGCTACACTGATACGATTTCTTTCACTCAGTCCATTTTCACGGCTATCTTATAAATTTGGTTTTGGTTTCTGGCTCTTGGCGGATTCAAGCTGTTACGAGACCATATGAGAAGTTTTCTATGAACTGATAGCATCGCTGAAAGATCTGAATCAATGCAGCCTACCGGCAGTGTTACACGTCTCCATGGCAACAGCAGAGCCAGAATCACTCTGAGCTCACTCTGATGTTGACGATGTGACCATGAGAGTCTCAGCTTGTTGTGGAAATCTTTTAAACTGAAGTTTGAAATCAATTTGAAGCCTGTTATGACTGTCCAGAGACTGCAGTGTCCTCCTTTTCTTCCTCCTCCTCCTCCTCTTCTCCTCCACATGTGATAACACGAAGGAGCTGCAACGTCCTCATTACTCTAGGACGACCCCACTTGGGCTCCACTTTCCTGTTTTCTGTCTCTCTGTAATGAGGGAAGACAAGCATTCGACAGGCACTCATGGCTTTCCCTTTAATGGACACCAAGAGTTATGGAGGCAGATAAGAGAGTTGCTCACTGAGCTCTTTCTGAAGCCCAGCATTTGGTTAAAATTGCTCAAGAAATTACATGATTCAGCAAAGTCAGAGGGTGCATGGATCAGCTCTGAACATTTGAAACAACACCACTGATATTTACACACATCCTCACATCAAACGCACTGTTTAAGGTTCAAACTACTGGCTGCGTATGTGGATTTGTCTTTGGTGAACTGTCTCTTTGTCTTCTTTAAACCTCGCTGTATTGTTTCTCGTTTCTCATATAGTCAAATGGCTGAAGGGGATTATATGAATCCCACAAACACACACAGTTGTAAATGCTTTTGATCTGAGGAGCTGCACAAATCACTTTCTCTCTCACAAATCTATCTGTCCATACATTAAATATGAAACAATGCAGATTTGTTTTTATCCACGGATTGCAGTGAGGCTCAGTTGATCCACTGCTTTACTACAGACAGAAATATCTCACCGACTATTGGATGGATTGCCAATCATAACAATTTAAGTAATCCCCTGACTTAATCTAAAGCCATCATCAGGTCACACTTTTATTTGTCCAGAAAAACTAATGAAATCAACCTCAGCTGTGGATTGTGGACAGTGCTGTTCAGCGAATGCTAACATGCAAAACTAAGATGGTAAACAATGTAAACATTATACCTGCTAAGCATCAGTAGCATTGCCATTGTGAGCATTATGAGAGCTTCTAGCATGGTTGCAGACTCTTCAGACCCGATCATACACCCTGTCAAAGCAACACACAGCACACAAGTGTTGTTGCAAATGTATTGCACCCATCTGTGCACTCATGTGGATGTTGGTCTTAAAATTAGGTGTGGTCAAGCATATTGTAGGCCAATGCTATTTTTAGGCAGCAGAAAGCAATCTCACCCCTGACCAACAAAAACCTGGTCTAAAATCAATGGCGCAATATTTTCCTGCTATTTAAAGAATGCATTATCCAGATTGTAAGATTTTCCAACATAGGTGGGTTCCCATTGCTATCAAAAGACACTGCTGTGCTGCATTACATTGCAAGTGACCAGTCTGAGGTCTGTTGGAGGTATGAGTGTATAGGGACAGCTGGCATTAGTCTCCAAATCATCTGACAGGGGATTACAGATGTCTGTTACAGCCTGGAGGGATAAGTGCACAAGCAGCTCCGTTTCCTCACTTCTCCAACTTGCCGAATCCACTGTTTAAATAGCAATATGCCAGGTGCAAGCGCAACTATCCTTTAAAAGGTATGAGAGATGACACTCTGATTAGTTTATTTCATGTTACGCCAAAAACACACCTCAGATTAATTAAGAGACTAAATACAACCTATTTGCTCCTTAATTTGCACCCAGATTATGTGCTGTGTATCAAGCAGAAGTGGAGTTGTACACAACCTAAATGCTCTTAATATTGTTGGGTGGCAGTTGAAGATCTGTTTGGATTTGCTTTCTCTCTTTCTTCTTAAAGGAGAAAAGTGATAGAGGAGGAAAGATACATGAGACAAGTCAAGGAGGAGCTGGGATGCACATAAATTAGACCGATAGATTTGAGGGTTTTTATATAAAAGTGCAGAATGTTGGTATAGTGCAGTTGTGTCTTTTGTCCTGAACTCTGTGCGGTGACAATGCTGCACAACATCTCCCAGAGATAATTTGTTAGTCAAACAGTCAGGCAGACCACTGTGATATCTTTTCATATGCATATAATGTCAGCTGTGATGTGCCGGTAACTGAATCCTGGATTGAGAAATCCTACTTTGAAAAAGAGAGATGTTTTGTTATATTTTTCGAGTAGCAACTATGAGATTTCCAACTTTCTGCCGTCTCTGGAACGCAACATTAGTTGGAGATTTGGGCCCGAGTCCAAGCACAGCATATGTGTGTGTGTGTAACAGGGTGAGGGTGCCAGCGAGCACTGTATCTCATCTTCTGGACAAGTCTTTAATCTGTGTGACCCAGCAAGGGATTATGGGGGTTCTGGGAGAAAAATGGGACTTGAAACTCACCCTTCAAGCCTAATAACTGACAGTTTACAGTGTGTGTGTGTGTGTGTGTGTGTGTGTGTGTGTGTGTGTGTGTGTGTGTGTGTGTGTGTGTGTGTGTGTGTGTGATTTAGTCAGACTACAAAGGAAGGATTTTTCTTCCTGCGCATCGTATTGACTGTAAGAAAGGCATTATGTCATTTACACCTGCATTATTCTTCTTTATCCATGAGGAAAGAATCTCTTTGTATGGGCTTCTATTAAAGCAGCACCACAAACCACTATAGGACTATAATGGAAATATACAGGACTATTGAATTAGTCATTAATTCACATTAAAAGGCAACTGAAAAGAAAATCATCCTCTGTATTAAATTGTGTTTAAGGAATCAATGTAAATTGAATTGGTAATATCTTTTACCACATTGTTTATGATTTCCTGTCTGTCTTTCTACATGTGTTGTCTGAATCTTAATATGAAACAGGAACTTGTTTGTTTTAAAAGTGAGTTATGCAACCAGATAACATCACTGGTGTTGCAATAGAAGTTATACACATAAACACATATTCACATTTATAGATAAACATAATCTGCCTTGCTAGATAGGTAAAAGATTTGGTAATCAGGGACTAATGGGCGCTTATGACTAAAACTGGGCACTAAAATTGCATTTATGGCTAAAATGCCTAAAATATTGTACTGTCTCAGCTTCCTAACTTCTTTATGTGCAAACTCCTGTTTTCCTTTGATTTTGTGTTAAAATGAGACACTAATGAGGTCTCATCTTCCAGGATTCATGAGTTGAAAAGTGTTGAATAAGGCTTAATTTAGGTCATTATTTAAATGTACAATATGTCTTTTTTCTCCACAAGGGTGTAACAACAATAAAGACAAAAGACAAAGTTTGATGACGTCATTAAGTAGTGGTGGATAATGGGACTTGCAAGAGATTCTCCAATTATCCGCAGAGGTCTCCTCCTCTCCCAAATTAACCCAGTGATTAACTGGTAAAAACATTGAATGAAGCAGTTTAACCTTAAAAATCATTGTTTCTCAAAAGGACGTCCTGGAGAGGACGTTAGCTCAGCTTGTTTCTCTGATAACTTAAGATCCAGACGTCGGTGGATGGTAAAAATGTGGCTTAAAACTGGATTAAAAGTAAATTTATAACAGCGTCTGGCAGACTACCACAATGCTGACGCATGCACAAAGGGGATATGACCCCACTGACAGGCGACCTGTGAAACGCATGAGTAAAATGACAGATTTCTCTGAGTTTGAACATTGTTGGAAATATTTGGGATAATGTAAGAACACAACTCAACTACATATAGAACACAGGTCTAGTGTTTATAGATGTTTTCATGCTGAAATGTTTTATAGCTTTATAGACCTATAAGTCTTAAAGTCTGATAAACTGATATCATAATCCTGAACACTAGAAATTAAGTTTTTCTACTATAACTTTACATTTTAGTGGACCAGACAATAAATCAAGAAAAAACTGGCAGATTAACCGACAGTTAAGGTGATCATTAGTTACAACCCAAATGCTAATGATAACATTATAAAACATTATTTTTTTATGTGGTAGCAGCTAACAGTAACCTTCTGGCTCTGCTTTAAACCTGGTCATTCATTTATGCAGTGGATCAGGTTTCCCGGTGGCTCAATATCAGAGAGCCATTCAAATGTCAAAAGTCAGTGTGATGGGTGACCCTCCTTGATTCTCCAGCATATGGTGCAGAGTGGGTGTTAATTTCAGCCCTCGGGGTAAGTGGATCCAGTAAATGTCATATATGTCACACTGGTGTCTGGCGTTTTTGTTGGAGGAAAACATCAGGCACTGGTGGGGGCACCTCTGTCTGCAGTGTGTGTGTGAATGGGGGGGGGGTTCCAGGACTTTGTGTGGGCTGAGCTTTG
This sequence comes from Dicentrarchus labrax, assembly GCF_905237075.1. NCBI lineage: Eukaryota > Metazoa > Chordata > Actinopteri > Moronidae > Dicentrarchus > Dicentrarchus labrax. The sequence continues at coordinate 6,891,896 of NW_026136716.1, forward strand.
TCTGAAACGGGGCCACGTGGGCCCGAATTAAAACCTTATTTAAGAGGATTCAGGACAGATGGCGTCCCATTGTTTCAGGATGTGTTTATTATTAGAAAATGGGGTGAATGATGGAAACAGCACCCCCCCTCCGCCCCTCCCCACCCTCTTCTTCTCTGAATAAACACACCACACCCACCTTTTATTTGACCAATTTCTCAAGGATTCACCTTGCCTTGTTTCTAACTGGATTGTGAGATGTTGCACTCAGCCAATCAGCATCCTCGGAGGCAAACAAAGGGACCCCTTTTTAATAAAGCCAGGCACATGGCTGTTAAATTAAGGCGCTCTGATTGGTCAAAGGTGATCCAATCAACGCTCATATCAATTAAAGTGAAGCTGTTTTTCCACAAAAGGAAACCAAGGAAAGCACATTGAAGTAGCTACATGTGTAACAACAACACACACAACTGAGCATCCTCCTCTGTGTGTGTGTTTGCCTTCTTTATTCCAATGGGAATAATATTTTGACAGCGTTGGATATGAGCGTCGGATCTTGCTCACTGGCTTGTTGAGACTTAAGCATCATTATACACGACCACATTCGTCCTCTGAGTGCTGATTGGATGAAAATATCTGTATCAAATGAACAAATGGCAGATGTTGATTTATTTCACTCTCAGATTTAAATGTGCACATTTTCTTTGCCATTTTGAGGTGAGAGAGGAACCTCGAACCCACAATCAGTCCTTCCTCTCTCAGACTTCTTATCATACACACTTGCTCTCTTATAGCACACCAGATCTTCTAATTTTGTTCTTATTTCCAACCCTCCTCTCTTCCTCTCTTGACTTTCAACTCACCAGATGGAGAGGGGGCGGTGAGTGTGTGGTTGTGTGTGTGTGTGTGTGTGTGTGTGTGTGTGTGTGTGTGTGTGTGTTCATGCATGCATGGTTACCCATGAGTTTGCATATTTACATCTCCTGCACATTTTGTCTTTATATCGTCCTCTGCTTCACTGAGGCAAAGAATACAAATAAAATCTCCTGCAGACCAGGGACAGAGGAAACCACTGATGCAACAAAGTGACACTTAGTGAGGAAAAAAAGTGAATGAAGTATGAATAGACCCTCATAAATACGACCATGTATCATCAGGAGAGATATTTAAGAAGTATATTACAGCATGAGCTTCATTTTCTCCACAGTCAGGAGTGGGTTTAGGGGGCAAAAGGCGTTTTCTTGCGTCATTTGGGGCGAAATAAATCCAATCTGACAGCGCCTTTGCATCTTGAAACTGGATTGTTGAATATACATAGAGAGACAGTGCTAAGCTTTAACAGAGAGGGGGAGAGGGGAGAGGGAGGGTGTGTACGAGGCTAGAGAGAGAGAGAGAGAGAGAGAGAGAGAGCGAGCGAGCGAGCGAGCATCAAGTCACCAGGATAGGCTCCACCATCCACACAGACTGTAAGGTACAAGTGCCACAAGGAGACTATATTCCGCTAAAATAATGGATGGGACAAAGCCGGCCATGGAGTCCAACGCGGAGGAGACTCAAGACGAAGGACAGGAGAGCAAAGGTACGCTCAATCAGCCGCTGACATTTGCGCGTTTTTATGCATTTTATTTGCTTTGTAGACGTTCGCGTCTGCGCCAGCCTGAGCGGTTTAACCTACTTGCAATGGCTTCTCGACACAATAGCGGTGTTTTCTCCCCCCCCCTCCTCCTCCTCTCACCTATTTGAGGGCGATTTGGGGGAAAAAAGTACAATAATAATAGATCTCTCTGCTGCAGCTGATTGAGATTATTCCCACCAATCCCGAGCGCAGTTCGACGTTTTTCTGTTATTTTGCGCCTTCAGAGGGGATTTGGAGGCTGATGGAGGAGGATGAGAGGGTGGGCGGGTTGATGGGCTTGAGGAACGTGCACGGTCTGGGTTTTATGGTGCATACATTAATGCCAATTTGCTTTTGCATTGCTGCGCCGTCACGAGCTTATCTCTGTCTAATGAGCGGCTGATAAAGAGGCGATGGAGGCTGCGTGCGCGCGGTGCACGGCGGCATTGTTCAGGTTCAGGTGTGGAGCAGCCGCTTCACGATCCAACCGCCGCAGCCGCTTCTATCATTGACCGGCGACCCCCCCCCCTCTTTCCTCCAGAGATTCGGTGTCTGATCTGACAGGAGCGTGATTAGTCGACGGCGCTGCAACATATGAAGCCAGTGTTCTGTATGGATGCAGCAGTCGGGTCCATCGGTGGAGGAAGAGGGTTGCGAAAGAGACGATCAGCCGTGCACTTGGCGCAAATGGATGTTTGTGTCCGCGCAGACATGATAAAGGAGCCTCTGTGGGGCGGGGGGGGGCACACATTCAAGTCTGGCTTCATGAAAGATGTGAAATAGTAATGTGACACTGCAATAAGCATCCTTTAAATCCCACATCAGCACTTGACATATGCGGTTTAAACCCAGTGTCAGTGTCAGTTTGCATGCAGAAGGAAATAAGAAGCAAAATAGTGTTTTATGTGCAAACCAAACACCAGCCTTGAATTAGTCGATTTTGTCCGACCAAACTGTTGATGTGTCTCTACTGATGTGTGTGTAGGAACAGTGTAGGCGTGCCTCTGTGCATCGACGCCCATACACAGTGGATGTGACTGATTTGTTTTCATGGTGGCAGGGTAGTAAAATCCTGCAGGTGGAGACAGCAGTGTTGCTTGTGAAGGAACTCTGACAACAGGCCATCTTGTCTATATACCTACTTGAATATTAAGGCACAGGTTACCTGTCTGATAAACAAAATTAAAGAGCTTTTTATTTACAAATCCACAGCAGTGTTGCAGCTCAACTGGCATGATGCCTTTTTGCCCTGTTGGCTGTTAGAGAGGAGGATAGTTGATACAAGCAGAGTGCAGAGCCTGGAGGGGGTTTACTCACCTCACAGCAACATCCAGTGTTTCCTGAGCTCCTTCCTCTGCAGTTTTCATTCAGTTTCATGTGTGCAAATGAAGGGTTTGTGTTTGAAAGGATGACGAAAAAGCTCATATAATAAGCATATACAAAATTGAATGAGTTGTAAAATGTAACTTTTTTGGAAGCAATTATAAAAATTGTGTTTCAGTGTCACAACATGGCAGGAAATGTTACTATTTTATGTAATGAAATTGTTATTTTTTAGCTTTTCTGGAGATGATATTTTTTGTCTGATTTTGTGACTTCAAAATCTCAGCGCCAACACACTTTCTTGCAGCACTTCTCAGACCCTGCCACGGTAATATTGCTGGGTCACAGTTTGTGTATGACGTAAGGTGCAGAGAGGAGTGGGGTGTCCCTCAGCAGTGATGTTTTAAAAAGACATTACATCACCCTCTCCCGAGGCATGCTGCTATGCACAGGCCGGTGTCCAATGAGAGCCTTTACCATGCAACTTCAATTAACAGAGTGGGCGAGTCTGTTTGAAGACCCTGAGGATAGTTGAGCAGGAGGGTGGCCATATTTGTAGTCAGCAATTAACCCTCTGAATTCCTTAATCACCATTTTATGTTGAAGCAGTGAAATTATCACGGTGCGTTCACCCAGTTCCAGCCTCTGCAGCCTGCACTCTTCTGCTCCAGGTGTGATGTTGCACAACCGAATCCTCCCACACCAGCTTACTAAAATAGACTGGATTGGAGGATGGCCTATTTGTTGTTGTAATCATTTGTGTGTGCCTTTGACATCTGGAATGTGACCATAAGCTTATAGCATCCGTTAAGAAGCTGAAGATTTACAGTGGGGGCAATAAGCAAGAGCTGTCATGTAAGGAGCTTGTGTTAGCGTGTGCCAGGGCCGCCTCTTCTGCTCCATGACTACACGTTTCTGATTCAGAAAGCAGCTGTAGGACATTTTGGAATAAATACTTACAGAAATTTAACTCCCAGATGCCCAATGTGACAATTAAATGCTTTGTAAAGAGATGCCGCTACCATTTTTTCCTTCCCGGTATGAATTACAATTCCTGAACGTTGAAGTCAGAACCTGACTGGTACTGATCTGATACATGTGTTAAAATGCCTCAGGTTAAACCCTTTGTCAGAGTCGTGTACTTGCAGATACCGAATTTTAGGCTGTATCGGAGGGATTTCCGATACTGGTATCGGTATTGGAAGCACTCATCTGAACCTTTTATAAGTCCAAGTCAAAAACCAAGTCAAGCCAGATGTGTTTGTTTCATATCTAATAAAACATAACCTAGTTATATAAGCTATAGATGCTAATTCATATGCTATAGATTGTCTTTTAGAGCCAGACTGATATATGGTCCATCCGCATATATGGACTATTATTAGTAAATGGCCAAAATCTGTAGCTATATGTGGAGGCCAATAAGTAACTTGCAGAAATTGCAGTAGAACTATCTCACTCAATATCATCACAATTCTTAAATAACCAAGTTTAAGGCATCTTTAGGGTCTTATAGGTTCATGTAAAAGACAAAAACTGACCGTATATCAGATTTTGTATCAGTCAGGTAATATTGTATTTGTCCTGCATCAAAAGAATAGTTTGGTACTTTGAGAAATATGTTTCTTTTTAGCTTCTTGCTGAGACTTATAGGAGTGTTGTTCAATATGATGCTTAGCTCAGCGTAAAGACTGGGATACAGCAAACTATCTTGTTATATCTCATTATTTAAGCGACAATTATCAGCTAAATCATTTGTCTAAAAGGTATTAAATACTGTAAAGACTAAGCCCTTCACATTATGCATCAGGTGCTGCGTTCACAGTCCTGCTGTAAAGAGCATGTTGATTAGCTGTGACTACATTAGCTACCTTAATTATGGTAAACAGCCCATCTTCTTGATTGCACCACTATTGTGTCTCTTTGCAGCCTCGCTGCATGACACTGAGCTGAGAGTAATTACAAACTGGAAAATGAACACAGAACACAGGCAGGGTTTATAATCCCAATCCGTGGTGGTGTTTGTGGGTATGGATTGATCTTTTTGCTTCATTGCGTCCCATAATCTCTAATCTGTATGTCTGTAGAGGTGCACTGTGCTCAGCGCTCGGCTAACGAGACATAAACTACGCTCTCTGAGGTACAATTATATCTGATTTCATTAGTATGAAAGTTTGATTATAAAGCAAGCGCCTCCCTTGTGACATTTTTTTATTTTTTACCTTTAATGTGGCTCCCTAAAGCGGCTTTAAGGGTTTCAAAGTGGCCCTGAGTGCATTTCAAGTTCCTCTCACTATGTCTGTCTGTCCTCCCCTTGGTCATAAATGATTGGCCTGTTCACACACTCCTTTCTTCCCTGTGTGTGTGTGTGTGTGTGTGTGTGTGTGTGTGTGTGTGTGTGTGTGTGTGTGTGTGTGTGCCCACTCTTACATAACGCAGCGCTGGCTTGCCGCCTTTGGTTATGATGTTCAGATTAGAACCGTAAGAGATTACATCATCGTCTAGAGGGGTGCAGGTTTTGTTGAATTTTCTGCTTGGAAGGGCAGAGCTCGCTGCAGCCTCTGAAGCACAAAGAGAGCTCCTCTTAATCTGTCTTTCAAGTACTTTTTTCCAGTAAAATCTGTGATGTTTGACCTGAGCAGAGCAGGATTCAGTGCTAGAGAGTTAATGCGAGATGTTTTCAGGTGAAACGCTGACAGATTCAAAGGAGTTGGAGCAGAAAATCAAGTAAAGGTGATCAATGTTTTAATGTTGTTTTGGGAAATACGCTTCCTTTCTATCTTGCCAGGAATTAGATGAGAAGATCAGTTGCCAGGCAACTAGCAGAAACTCCAGGAAGTTACTGGTCCGGGCTAAGAAATAACAAATTTTTGTTATTACACCTCAGTTTTTGCACAAATTAAACTGAGGTGATGTAAAGCTTTAGGTGTGCTCATAAGTGGTTTTTGTTACCTTTGGACAGAGCCAGGCTAGCTGTTTACCCCTGTTTCCAGTCTTTATGCTAAGCTAAGCTAACCAACTGCTGGCTTCATATTTAACGTACACATGAGAGTGGTATTAATCTTCTGATCTAACTCTCAGAAAGAAAGCAAATATATTGCATTACATGATCAAATTGAATGTGAATCAAATACCTACTACCTCCCATATGACTCTAAAACAGCATCAACCCATGTTGCATTGCATTGTATCACATTTATATTGTTAGATTGAGAGGACTGTTCAGAGAGGTCACCGCTAAACATAATAACCATAACCACATAACCTAACGTAGTTATTCATTTATATATATATATATATATATCCCTCATGAGATTATTTTGTCCAGTGCCCAACCTTCAAAGCTGAGGAGTCACAAGATGCTTATTGTATAAGAAATCAAATAAAACTGATATGATAACAGAATGATACAACTGTTTCTAGTTTTTCCTGCTTTTTATGAAATACTTGATAGTTTTACCACTTTAGGTCCCTGAATGTTTGAACTGCTCTGACTGTTGCAAGCAGGTAATGATTTTTTATAATCACAAGCCATAAAAGCACTAAATCAATTTATGAAAAATGCCAAAAGAAAAGCTCCTCAAATGTGAAGTCTTCTATGATAGTAAATTGAAATGATTTGGGTTTCTGACAAAAACAAACAAACTGAAGATGTCACCTTGGACTTTGACGGCCATTTTTCACTTTTTCAGAAGATTTTATGGAACAAACACCATCAAATTGGCTGATTAGGAAAAAAATCTTTAACTGCAGGCTGACCCAAACCTCCAAAGAGTGACAATGATGTCACAAGCGGAGGAAACCCGGGTGGATTTCTGATACTGCCCGGAGAATACAAATTTCAGCAACAGTCCGGGTTGAGACCTTGAATCTAAAGGCCAGCCCCTGTTTGATGATCAGGCAACAGGAGAGGAGCTGGAGCGTTCTCCCTGCTGGTGCTGACATTTAGTTTGTGTTGCTGATAAATATTGGACAGGTTCCCCTCCCTGCCTTCTTGACGTTACAGTAGATCGAGCATAACTTGTTTTATGTCACACAAAACATTTGAATCCTTTATGGATCACTGTTGCTGTACTGTAAATATTAGAAGGTGGCCGCTGGTGACTTCTGCTCCTTTCTTGAATGGACTTGTTTGCCCGTGCTCAGTGTTATTATGCCCTGTAATCCACTTTAAGGCCAAAGCAAATCATTGCTGCCTCACACACAAATCCTAAGAAGCTTCTTCTCCACACTCTTTAAGAAGTGAGAGTCACTCATTATCCAACTCTTGTGTGTGTGTGTGTGTGTGTGTGTGTGTGTGTGTGTGTGTGTGTGTGTGTGTGTGTGTGTGTGTGTGTGTAATAACTTCAGGGCAGAAAACGGATACAAATCAAAAGTTGGCCTACATACATTTATCTAATGTATCTTTGCTAATGGCAAAATTGCGTAACATCCAAATACTCCATGCAAGTACAAAAAAATATATGTTTGGTTAATGCTGATGAGCACAGGAGGTGAGTTGATTCATAATAAAAGTAGATATATTGATACAAATTATCTTTTGTGGCTTTTAAAAGAACCAGTGTGTAAGATTTAGTAGCATCTAGCGGTGAAGGTTCAGATTGCAACCAACTGAACACTGCTCGCGTCTGTATTTGGACTACATTTTGACTGAAGGCGATCTGTAGATATAAACCGGTCCTTCTAAAGTAACAAAAACATAACTAGTCCTGTATTCACGAAAATATACCTTTGAATATTATATGCCATTTCTGTCAATAGGGCCTCCTAAATGTAACACACTGGACCTTTAAAATGTTTTTTAAAGTATTTAAAGTATCAGGCACCAAATTGTTTAGCTGGTCACTATTTGCCAAACACAAATGAAAGATTAGAACTTGCATGACAATCCAGGACCAATACATTTTGACTACCAGTAGGGAAGCTGACTGTAATCATAGCTGATTTGGACATTTTCTCTCACAGACACCCACATGCACTCTAAAGCGTAGACTTTCTGTTATTGGCAGCCATCTCCTACTTGACTTTACACATAACCACCTCTCACCGAAACAGTTTCATCTCTTTGTGGCGGTTTTTCAATGACAATATCGAGAAACAAAAAGAGGCTCCCACACACTACGCTGATGCTCCCAAAAAAGGATTTATTAACTAAAATGTTGAGTGAAACAAAACAACAAATTGGAGCCATAATGGAACCACAGAGTCCAGACTTGGTGCTCAATTCCGAAGAGAGCTCTTTCAAATTCTGAGGAAGATGTAAGAAGATCAAATAATTCTGACTCACAGGTCTTTTTCTGGCTGTTGCAGTCACATCTTTAGTCCCAGACAAACAAGAAAAACCAGAGGGAACATATTTGGAAGCATGGTCTGCATCTAACAGCATGACACTTCATCTGTGGGTCAGATCTGATGAGTTTTGCTGTGCTTTCAGTTTGCATGATGCGAGGAATCCAAACCAAAAGGAATTCTTATTTCTCGCTTAAATCTAGTGAAACACACTCCTTTTTAAACATTGATTACACTCATGATTCTGTCCTTGCGTGCTCTGAAAACCTCTCTTGAACGTATTAAAATCTACCCCTGCAGATCTCAGGCTTTTTGATTGAATAGCTGCAGATAAAAAGCCACAATCCACCTTTTTGTTTCCCTCCCTTCCCTCTTCTCCATCTTCTCTTTTCTCCTCTCTGTCTCAGCCTTTGCTTGTGCTTATCTCTCCCACTCACACTCATGCACACACACCCTTCGCCTATTCTCCTCTCGCCCCGGAGGTGTGTGAGGTTGTGGGAGCATGTGAAAGCCGTCACACAGGGAGAGGCTCATGTGTTCCTCATTTGAAGCCATTTGCCGAAAGCATGCTGTCAGCCTCCATCTGGATATATGAGTGTGTGTGTCAGGGTCGGCGTGTGTGTGCTTGTATTTGTTTACGTGTCAATGACCAGGAGTGGTTTAGGGGAATGTCTGTGTCGGTGCTTTGCTTGCAACTGATGGAAAAGCTCTATTTTTGCAGTGGGCAAAACCGCGTGGTACGCGTTCATATTGTTCATATTCAGCCCTCTCAGTCCGCACACTGTGGTCACACTTATATTTAAATGTGCTTTCTCTGCTTGCATGTTCAACAAAACAAACAATATTTAGTACGGATGTGTCTTGTTGCTATTTCTTTTCTGCACGAATGCTGCAGTCGGGGAAAATTCCTTAAAAATAGCTTTTATTTTTATTTCTTAACTTAAAAAGCAACTGCCTTTTTTTTCCACAGAGAAGTTGTCCACTTCAAAAACAGTGTGTGTGGCTGTATGAGCTGAAGGTGAAATTAGAAGAATTTCCGCAAAAAAAAGAAAGACTGAAACATTTACTCAAATGGTTGACAAAGTTGATCAGACACTGAAGTCAATAAACGGGCTACCTTCAGCTAACATTAGCCAAAATATCTTGCAGACATAACCATAATCAGCCATAATATGGTCAAAAAAAGTTCACACCCCACGTTTTTGTCAACCATTAACAATGATAGATGAAGGAACTTCCCCTGGTGGCCACCTGCAGAAGCTCCATGTCCCACCAGTGGGACTTGCCCCATAGTTTGAGAACCACTGTAATAGACTAAGTAAGGCAGGAAAATCCCTGAGTGTAGTGAATGAGTAAGAGGGTGTTGTATTGCGTGTATGAATTCAACTTTTCTTGTCTAAGAGGATGAATGTGTTAATTCTTCTCTTAAAAGTTACATACAGTTTCTAGGACTGGAAGCTGGTATCACAATACAGGGGTTACGATACAATATAGTGACATATTGTCTGTCATAGTATGAAGAATAAACCCCCATATGCATAAAACCAGAACAGTGGGTTCTGCATGTGTATTTGTGTGTCCCTGTAACACCCAACATCATAGCCCTCAGTTTACAACACAAGCTATCTAGGTGGTGGGGTTTTAAACAAAAATATATTGTTGATATTTTCTTACACCCCTAAAAGTTTCACTTAAATGTTATGAATGAACCAAAGTGCCTCAACAATCATTCGTTCTAGCTTCTCTGATGTGAGGATTATCTGCTTTCCTCTTTTGCCTTGGACTGCGAGAACTTGTTACAGGCATTTTTTTTACTATTATCAGATGTTTTACATACAGCTAGTAGCTAGTCCTAGTCCTCATCATCATCATTATATCATCTTTGTTCTTCGCAGCCAAACAACAAATGAAGACCCAAAACCTGCTCCCTTCTTATCAACTGTTTGCATGTGCAGGCACCTTTGAGCTTTGTCATTATTTTGAAAAAAAGAAGGGAAAAAAAGTAAAAAATAATAATCTTGCTGGCCGGATTATATAATATTTTTGACATCATGTTGCGGACCGGAGGGAGGGGGATGGAGGCCCGGAAATGGCCCCTGGGCCATCAGTTTGGGATAATTGGCCTAAGAAATTGAGAAAGAAATGTAAAGATTAATTATTGGTAAAAAAATAATCATGCAGTCCCAAAAAGAAGCAACAGATTACAAGAATTTGGAAACAAATGCACAAGCTACCACCAAACAGTCATCTGAATGTGCCACCATCCAACACTGCATCTATGTTTGAACCCCAGTCTTCAGTGGGTATATGAATAGCAGCAAGTGGCAGGTTGTCACAGCAGGCCTTGTTCCTGACTGATGCCAACCTCCTCTGGCCTTCCTCCATCACCCACTGATGCCCAATCTGCTCCTCTCATGCATAGCCCATAAAACGCCCGATGCCGATTAGTACTTGCCATCATTAGCCATGGCTGACATCGATAAATGACTGGGCCTGTGTGATGAGTAGGTCATTCTGCGTCTCGGTTTCAGGCCAGGGTCTGATTCGGTCCTCAGCTGTCGAATGGATGCTTGTCAACTTGTCAACTCACTATTTCCTTAATATTTAATGAATAATAAAAAAACTATCTGAAGTCAGCCATAACTGGAAGTGTATCTGTGTTACAGTAAATGTGTTGCAGTAACTCATATTTGAGTGCATGCTCAGTTGGGCCCTTATGCCAACCACACACACACACACACACACACACACACAGAGAGAGAGAGAGAGAGAGAGAGAGCCCCTGAGGCTACTGGAAAGTGAATCTCCATAATCACATCAGGGGGAGGAGGGTGGAGTGGAGGCAAAGGGGCCAACGGAGGGCCACCGACTTCTTTGAAGGGAAAGCGACACTTAGCCAAGTTGGTTGCGCAACTGCTGAGCCATTCAGTTGGATGGCACGGCACTTCTGGCCAGAGGGGCCATTTTACATTTTGGTGGAACAAGACCCAAACTAATAGCGTTCGCTCCGCTGAGCTGGCAGACGGCAGCCCGGGACAGGTGATCCTGCTTCCGTACAGCAAAAGATTAAAGACAAGAGAGAGGGGGGGGGCTGTTCAGAGAGTTTTCATACTGTGTAGGCGATCAGTGGACTATCTGCCATCTCTGTTTAGGTCTACTCACTGCATCCTACAACCAGCTACTTTTAAATAAACCACTGACTCTTCATTTTATTTGCCTCATTATACAAAATAGCCCTAAAGCATGCAAATACAGCTTTCCTTCATCATATTGTGTCACTCCAAATGATGAGATTGCATGAAGATGAACCAGGAATCCTAAACTTTCTTAACAACTGCAGCTCCTCATTTATATGGACACTAATTTCCACCAAAGAACGATAATGAAGAAAATGAATAAAAATGCTCATAGTCTCATAATTTTGATTTAGTATCAATCAGAGAAGAGTCGAACAGTCTAACTGGCCCAGTATGTCAGTAATACAGCAACATCTAACACTCTAGAATTAACATTTGTCACCATAGTTTTGACTTAGTATCTCAAAATATTGGCATATTGTCTTTCCTTTTTTGTGTGTGAGAAAGTCTTCTCAGTTTGGTGATCCCTCTGTGTTTTGAGGCTCTGTTTGTTTAGATTTTTCCCACATGGGTCTGTTCTTGCCTCAAGTCACCACATAAAAACATTGAAAGAAACTACAAAAAAAAGAAGAAGAAGAAAAACAGAACTAACTTACTGGGTCATACATTAAAAAAAATACCTTTACAGTTTGTATCAGGGCCTAAAAAACAGATTGAAAAACAAAGTTTGTCAAAACTCTAAATTGGTGGACAAACATCAGTTTTTTATGCTGTACTCATTCTGTGCATCATCCAGGGACAAAAAACAAGCAAAAGCACCTTAATTCAACCAGAGAACAGATGAATATTTAATGTTTACGGGTGTATGAGCATAATGCAGCTATATGTCCAGTTACCTTTTCTCCATTGTGCTTGAATATAGATTAATTCCTTTGTTTTCTCATATTTATGTGCTTGTAATTTCTCACCGGTTGGAAGTTTCAGTGCTAAACATGCTGGGTCAGATGCAAACATGCAAACAAGCTGAATATAATTTGCACCAGATGAACCGTGTGTGTGTGTGTGTGTGTGTGTGTGTGTGTGTGTGTGTGTGTGTGTGTATTTCTCTAAGCATCCACTCTCGTGTGTGCAACATCTGTGTATGCTCTTCTGTGTGCGTGTGTGTGTGTATATATCTTGTACACTCCGGAGAGGTGGGTGTGTTTGGTGTGTGTCTTGGGAGTGGAGTCTCTCACCCAGCTGTCAGAGTTTAGCCCACATCAGCCACAGAATGAGGGAGATGGAGGGAACCAACATCCAGCAGATCAGCGGGATGAAAGTATTGATCACGCAGCAGAGCGCAGAGAACGCGATTTGAGAGTCGTGTAGTCCATCATGCTCAATTACGCCCGGCCAGATGCTGACCTTGTGGCATTCATAATGCTGCATAACCAGCCAAGGGTTTCTCACAAACAGAAGATTAGGGTCAGTTATGTACCGTGGGAAAAATGAAAAAATGTTTCTAGTTGGGGGTGGTGATGGTGGCTGGCGTCATCCTCTTATACCTGGTGCAGAGCATATTGTGACCTCTTGATCAACGGCGCAAACAAGCCGATTACTGAAAACATTTGCTTTGATAGTGTGTTGAGATGAGAAAGGAGGTATTAAAGAGAGGATTTTTATTTAATAGGAAATGAAGCTAAACGCATATTCTGAAGTATTTACTTACTTTGAATACTTTTTGAACATTGAATCTTCACATGCAATAACTGTGCAAACAAACTGCTACTCAAGTAGAGAACAAGACGGGTTTTACACAAACTCTCCAGGTTAGCCAAACGTACTTAGAAGACAAAAAGGAGGCAGTAAAATTGTTACCTGAAGACTATGTTGTAAAGATTACGCAGTTAGGGCTGAAACAATTAGTTGTTGAATTGATTGACTAAGTCGTTCTGCGTTATTACAGATAAAAAGTCCAATAAAATATGTTTCTGAAAAGATTTAAGGAGAGAAATAGGCAATGCAGTGACAGAATCAATTCATATTCCATCAGCACTGCCTGGTTTGACAGTTTGATCTGAGTTTGGTGGGTTGAGCTAGACGGACTCACTGAGAATTAACTGTCAATCACAAGGTAGCCACGCCCTTAAGCATAATCTTCTTTATCGTCTATTTTACGCACAATTTACTAAATGAACATCATGCTGTATGGAAAAAGACTTGAAACTTGAGCTGAGCTAATAAATAAAGTGAGAAGCTGGTTTATTTCTCCGTAATGTATTTTTCCTGCTCCCCTGGACATTAGAAAGAATGCAGGTTTAAGATACTTAGAGCTTCTGGGTCTGTTTAGGGGAGCCAGTCTACTATATATACTGTTAGTAGTTGACCCTGTTGGAGGACTGACGCTGCTGCTAATGAATTCTAATGGGCATTTTTCCATATTTTATGACACTTTATAGACAAAACAACAAATTAACTGAGAAAGTAACTGGAAATATTCATTGATCATGAAAATTGTGAGTTGCTTTGACAACTTTGTGCAATGAGGGTTTATTACCAACATTTTTAGTCTGCTCACTATCGAGTTAGATGATGAACTGTGACACTCTTTGATCATTTAAATCCTCCTGTTTCTGTCCCTGTTGGACATTGTTGTGCCAGTGTCGATATGTTCCCAGATTTAAGCAATTACTTTGTTGTCACAATAAGAAAAAACTACAAAAACAAGACCCGAGTTGAACTACAGTGGAATTATCCTTTAAGGAAATACAGCTTTGTTTTTAACTTTTAACGATGATGCGGTTTTGATGTTCTCTCATGATTTTTAAAAGGGTTTCATTTCATCCTTCAACTCAAGTGGAAAGACGGAAATCTCTCAAGCTCAAGTTACGAGGTTACGAGTTAGTGTGAGTGTTGTTATGGCTGTTGTGCTGCCATCAAACAGATGGGACTTCTTTTTCATCTCAACTAGAGGAGACACAGACATCCACCCCCCCCTCCCATCTCTTTCTTCTTCACTTTCCCACACCCTTCCTCTCTTTCTCTCGCTCTCTCCCTCTCTCCCTGGTCCTCCTCGGCTCTTGTGGGAATCTACCCATAATGCACTGTGAGGAAATTGCCCCATAATGAATACAGCACTTCTAAATTGGAATACAGCCGCAGGCAGGGACCAGACTGGCCGCTGAAATATTCACAAAGCTTTATTAACGCTGTTATTCCTGGCAGATGCACTGTGCGTACGAACAGTTGGCGAAAATCATGCTGTGCCACCGAGTTGTACATTTTATGGCAATTTATTAACTATCAGGACAGTCAATGGGATCTTCTCTCTCCTCTACTCTCAGTTTAAATTTAAATCAGCAAGGAAATCAATGTTGTCAGAAGTATACAGCACAGAAATTCAGGCAATGTTATCTAGAGATGATAGATGAAACTTACATTGCAATGCATGCTGTAGCTACTTAAATGCAAACACTACAAACTCAAACCTACCGACGATGAAGTTTGTAAGGCGGCGGGTATTTGAGGGATTATTTCACGGCCAAGGCTCTTCATTTCATGTCGTGGGCGTCAGGTGATTGACAGGAAGCGGAGCATAATCACAAAGCATGTCAGCAATCGATGACAAGTTCTGTCTCCAACCATGTCTACTCTGTGCCACGCCTCGTTCATCCAATCAAAGAGCCTGAAAGGTTCTCTTGTCCAATTAATAAAAAGACTTGGAATATGAATGTGGTGAAAAAAGGACAAAAGCAAATGGAGGTTTTTGTATTGACTGTGTGGATTATCTGTTGCTGTGGAAGATGTTTTTTAGATGACACAAACTGCTACTTTGTACAGAAAACCAGTAAAAAGGATGAATAAACATGAGGGGGACCTTGGACAATTTCTGTTGTACAAAGACTTTCTTCATATTTTCTGCAGCTGCACAGCTTCTGACAAATGCCTGCAGTTGTGTAATGTTGCATAATGTCACTGCTACTGCATAATCCTTCTGGTAATCAACTAAGATTTAAACCTAAAACAGCATGTGTCTCTTGGTAGTTGTAACCAGAATGTAAGGCTGCTATAATCAATATTTTTTAAACAGTGGTGCTCATAGTGATGAAACCACAGAGAATTATCAGCAGTTCCCCCTAAATACGTAAAACACATTTCCATGATAACCTTTTAAGGGATGTCAGTGTTGTAGCTTGTTCCTACTACTGTGTATCAGTTCCTGTTGCATGAATTCCATGCAGAGTCGATAAAATAAACCAATCCTCTCTCTCCCTCATCTCTCTCTCTTAATTATCAAACAATACGATATGTTTGACCCACTTCCCAAAACCTAACCAGCAGAAAACGTTTTTTTTTTGTTCAAAATCCAGACCACTGTCACCGTTTAGTACCAATCTTTAGGTCCTGATTCAGGTTACATCACTCTACATCTATCTAAGAGTGTGTGTGTGTGTGTGTGTGTGTGTGTGTGTGTGTGTGTGTGTGAGGCGGCTGCGAAGGACTACGCTACTGCTGAACTGGGTCGTGGGTAACACGTTGCTATGGCAACTGCTATTTGCCAGCCCTGGGGCCCAAGAACTGCTTTTTGCGTACACTTTCTCTCTCTCTCTATGTGTTCTTTTCTCAGTTCTGCCTCGCTCACTCTGCCTCTTTCTTCACCTTCTACGCTCTTTTTCCTCTTCCCTTTGTTCCTCTGCTCCGCTTTATATCGATCACTTGCTCCGTCTTCCTCTCCATTCACCTCTGCTTTCCCGTTTCTCTCTCATACTTCTCGCTCATACCAGCGTTCCCTCTCAGTTCTTCTTCATCTGCCTCTCTCATCCCTCCTTTTTGTCGGTCTATATGGAAAAAAACAAAAAGAGCAGGAATCTATTAACATTATCTCGCTTTCACCCTCAGCTGCAAATTGAAATCCTAATTTAAGCAAGGGAACATTTTAAAGTTTTGTCCTGCAGGCCGCCACAGCGCTTTTAGAAGGAGAACAAGCTTTAACAGTGGGGGATGTTAATCCGTAATTGCTCTTCTTGTCTGTCAAATATTTGCTGTTCTGTCGATTGACAAAATTAACAGAAATCCTCTCTCTTTTGTTCTTTCATATTGGAGAGCACGTGTTCAGGCGCCTTCACAGGCAGCCAGTAAAATGTTCCCACAACCTGATGCATCGCCCTCGGTCTGAGATTGTTGAGATGATATATGATACAACATCGTAACAGGAGCGTAACATATTGTCTTAGCGATTAACTCCAGCCGGCTCAATGTAAGTACAGTGTGGGCATGCAGTCATATTTCAAAGAGAGAGCAGAGAAGAAGACAAGCGGGGCAGAGACAAGCGGTAGCGAGATGCAGCGAGGTATAAAACGAGAGCAATGGGCCGGCCTCGGTGTGTCACCTAAATTCTCCTCTAATGAATAGTCCATTGATTTCCATTAGGGCTAGCTGGAGCTGACCACTCCGGCCTGTCTGTTTCCCATTAGCGCACTTTAAAAACTGAGGCTGACAAACAGTCATAGCCACAGGCGGGACCAGATGAGGGGCCCCCATTCAGCGTTTAAAAGAAACCTGTGAATTCATCCATGAAGCTGCATGGGGCCAGGAAGAAGATTGAGTTAACAGCAGAAATAATGTGAGCTTTAAATACCAGTCTCTGAGCACAATCTGCAAATAGTCTCCTTTTTCCCACCTTGATAAGAGGTATAGTAAAAGTCCATGACTGTCAAGATAACGTCACCTGGAAATTCTTGATTTGCATTTGAATAGGCAGGATTACCACATCTCGCTTGCAGGTTTAATTATCTTCTTTAAATAAAAGGGACAGAAAGACTAACATATTAAATTACCTGTTGAGATTGACCTTTTATAGCAGGATGGAGTGTCAGTGCAGAGCAGCTTTTAAACAGCTTCCGGTCGTCATTGTATCGACCAGGGAGTCCATTGCAGCCCCACTCTCCCTCCCCCTGAGGCCTGGCCTGTTTCTCAGCTCAGGAGTTTTAGAGCCATCCAGCCTTATCAGCTCCACCTCTCTATCAGCCCGCTTCCTTCATTAACATTAATAGGATTTGGATCTATTATGCAACGAGCCTCCGCACAGTTACGCAACGCAGAGTCTTCAGCAGCAGCAGCAGCACTCTTTGGAGGGAAGCAGTTACATCTTAGATTTATGGTGTGGGTTTTCATTCACTCAGACAGGGAGAGGAGGGGTTTTCAATATGGGCCAGCACATGACCCCACACTGAGGTCAGAGACTTTAATATTGAGCCTCAATAAACAGAGGCACTAAAGAAATTAAATAACAAACATGCAGCATGTAAATTACCAGCTATAGGCCTAAAGAAGAGACTATAGCCAAGCTCGCAGCTCTGAGGTTGGACTTAGGCAGCGCAGAGTTTCACATTCATCTGCTGAAAGTGGAAAGCTTCTCTGTGCTCACTAAAAATCTGCTTTTAAGGGTCTTTGTGACATCCTGGTCCAGTAGGCAACTTGTGATGTAGAAAATTGAAGACAACAGTGCACACACACTGAGAATAGACTTTACAGTGAAGTAGAAGACATTTTGTGTCCAGCAGGAAAACTTTAGAAATGAACAAAATTAGCATATTCATACATTCTTAATTTTTTTATGAGGTAGAAGGAGTAGATCAGACACACATTATTGTTCCAAACAGACTCAGTAAAGGATGACCAAAGTTATTACAATTAATTCTTTGAACGTCATGAACGTCTGAACCGAATTCTATGTCAAACCATCCAATAGTCTGAATTATTTCATCCAAAATTACTAATGTCGACCTCATGGTGGTGCTAGAGGAAAAGTCAGGGGATCACCAAAGTAGTTTGGATTCATCACCTGGAAGCCATGAACGTCTCCACCAATATTCATAGCAATCCATTTAACAGAAATTTAATCCTGGACTAAAGTGGTGAGCTGACCAACTTCTCCCAGGAGTGACGATATCGATGATTCCTCGGCGGGGCTGAAATCAATCTGCTCTTTTAAACTCATCAATAACAACTGTCCGCCAGCTGCAACACTACCTGGCCTGAACGGTCGATTACAATAAGGATGGGAGTACAGAGAGCTTAGTCTAGGTTTGACAGATTGTGATAGCGTCAATCATGTATTCATGAATAGAAATGTTTAACAAACTTATGGACATAAAATGATGATGCTTCAGAGTTGCCAATTGCTGCACGTTGTCATGGAAACAGCAAAGTGGCACACACAAGACAGTTCATTTTGTGTTTTTTCTTCCCGGAGTAACTTCCTGCTTTGCTGGAGGAGCTATTTTTAAACGGGTGTTATATAAGATGCAACTCTTGTGCTCAATACAATGTGTTATTTTCCCTCTGTTTTATTCCTCTTCATACTCTTGACTGTGATTTCCCGTACCTGTATCCCATGTAGCTCATGACTCACTCAGGAAGCTTCACACGCTGTCAGCATTAATGGAAAACAAAATTACTAATTTATAATCATCATCATTCTGTAGGAACTGCTCAAGCACAAGGGATCATCTTTGATCATTCATCATCACTCTGGATTTGTGAAAAATGAAAAAGGAGAAAGATGAAAATATGTCCAAGGTGTGCAGGCTAATCTTGGCTTCTTTCAGTTTCTCATTGTCATTTGCATTGGATTTTAAATTCCCCCGAAAACAAGAATAAATGAAGCAAAACATCTTCGTCTTATTCTCACTTTCATCTGCAAGAGTAACACCATCTGACAGCAAAGACATCTTCATTCTTTTTGAAATATCACTTCTCTGATGCCCTAGAAAATAAATGGCTAGTCATTTATTTTGAAATAATTTATTTAGGATTACATCATGAGTTATTCATGCAATCTGTTCATAAGAAATAAAAAAAGAAAACTTTTGAAATGTTTCTTTAAAGACAAAAGGGAGATAGAGTAGTTTTTTGGAACAGGATGTGAGCATGTAGCACAGTTTACATGTAATATTCAGCACTCCCAGCTGAGCTCAAAGTGAACGCACACTAACTGTGAAAGAGGCTATGATTAGCCGCTCGACATGCCTGACAGGGAGAAGTGTTGTTCTCCTCTTGTAGACTCGGAGAGACGAGCGTGACAGTATGAACATCCACGCAGGTTTCTGCATGAGTAACGGTTAAACAGCAGTGGACAAAAGGCCGTCAAGTGTTGCAGTGAGTGTCATCACCAGAGGTGATTAAGCCACTTCATGAGGTGGCATCTTGCAACAGTTTGCTCTGTTCGCTCCAGTTCGGTTTAACGCGTACATTTGATTTGCAATTGGGCCTGAACACCATTTGTGCGCTTTCAGATCTAAACTGGATTTGTTGCTCTTTTATTTTGCCTTTCTTCCATTCCACATTTCTCTCCTCTGTCCCTGAAGTCAGAGTCCTGGTCGGACCCGCTGTAAATCACGTACTGTATCAAACTGGAACCGAAAAAATAAACCTGCTCTCTCTCTGTCTCCCTCTGCAGGATGCTTCGAGTGCTGCATCAAGTGTCTGGGCGGGGTGCCCTACGCCTCCCTGGTGGCTACCATCCTCTGCTTTTCAGGCGTGGCTTTGTTCTGCGGCTGCGGCCACGTGGCACTGACCGGCACCCTGACCATGCTGGAGAACCACTTCTCCAGGGTCACCAGCGACCACGCCACCCTCGCCATGGTGTAAGTTCTCAGTGTTCAGTTGCTTGACTACAGGAGGCATTGCACAAAATCTGTCTTTATCAATGAAATCAAGCACAAAAACACATGATGGAATGCTTCACAGTAAGTTTCAGAAGGAGCGTGGTTAAAGCTTAATCATTGATGAGATCTTGGCAGCATTAATGGTTTCAGTAGAAACAACAGTATACTGGTGCTACCCCTGTAGTTATTAAATCTGTCGACTACAGCCACCCACATAATCTGCCATGATTCAGAATCCCCTTAAACTTGCAAGTGTCTCTTAACTTAAGTCAGTGAGCATAAATAGGTCTATAAATATTCTGAAAAAAGAAAATAATAGTAGGAGGCATGTCATCAGTCAAAGAGATTTCAAAAAGGCGTATTTCTGGTCCATTTCTTTCAAAATGAATGGTGCTGTCACAGATCTTTTACATAAATGGTTCTTACTGCCCTTCATAGTTGCATATTGTAGATGCAGCTTTAAAAGCCCTGTGTTACTGGTGGGATTTTTACCATTGTGATTTATTTTCTGTGTGTGTTCAGGATCCAGATCTTTCAATACATTATCTACGGCATTGCCTCTTTCTTCTTCGTCTACGCCATCATCCTGCTGGCTGAGGGCTTTTACACCACCAGCGCCATCAAGAAGGAGCTGCAGAGTGACTTCAAGACTACCGTCTGTGGACGCTGTATCACTGCCTTCGTATGTCAACACACACACACATGCACACAAACATAAGCAGCTGCTTCAAATCATCACACCCACTGACCCAATTACACTCCAAATTAAAGCCTGTAAATGAGATTGAATTACTTTAATGTGTATTTTAGAATGTTCTTGCTTGAAATAGTCTTCACACCAAACACAAAAACAGTCACTCATAATGCTTTACAAGCCAGGACAAGGGTCATCATGAAAGTGTTGCAGAGGCACAGTCACACACCTCTGCTACACATTTATGGACACACACACACACACACACACACACACAGAAAGACAGATACGCAAGCACCGACACACACACAAACACTCGAGGCCTTGAGGGTAGCTCTGGCACAGTTTGTCCTTTCTAGCCTGATTACTCTAATTGCTGCAGATGTCCAGTAACATTAGCTTAAACACAGACTCTGAGTGTGTGTGTGTGTGTGTGTGTGTGTGTGTGTGTGTGTGTGTGTGTGTGTGTGTGTGTGTGTGTGTGTGTGTGTGTGCAGCTCTTTAAGGAATAATATTAACCTATTTTCTTTAATGCAACTCAAACTTTGGCACAAAAAAAAAAAAAAGAGAAATTGAAAAATCTCCTTTCTTTTCACCGCAGTTCATGTTCCTGACCTACATCCTCGCTCTGGTCTTCCTCACCATCTTCGGCTTCACAGCGATACCAGTTTTCCTCTTCTTCAACATGTGGAATACCTGTGCTGCCATGAGGTCTCCTGATGCCAACATTACCTCGCCCGACTCCATCTGTGTGGACGTCCGGCAGTACGGTAAGCTGTCCCCCCTACATTACACTACAATCTTTTATGTTGTTTATGGTTTGTGACATTCAGTGCATCATTTAACATCCTGATTTCCTTTGTTAGTGATTTCTCATGGTAATGTTTGGCAAAAACATAACAAGGGGTGTTTTTTCCAGTGTATAAATTAACAACTGTCACAGTTTTCAATAAGGTTCATGAATTTCATCCACTACCACCTTTAATTGAATCGTAAGTAGAAATATCTCAAGCATAACGTCATGGTGAGAAACCCATGGAATCATGAGCTGTTTCTGAAACAATGATTCAGTATGACAGGGCGGATTATTCCCTTAGTGCCATTAAGCGCTTGTTATTTTATTCTAAACCATTGCTATGAAGATTGACAGCCTCTAAGCAGAGTTCCTCAGCTCATCCTCGTCTCATCGAGGCCAGCGTGTCCTTTATGTTTCTGCTCCAGCTCTGTTTCTGCACACCTGATCTAATTAAGGATGACACATTTTCATTACAGTTTAATTGGATCAGGTGTGCAGGAGCAGAACTTGGAGGGCAGGTGGGCCTTGATAACTGGGTTCATAAAATCACAGTTTTACTGTAAAAGGCTCCATGTCCTACTTCAGTATCATCAACTTTATTGATTTCTTTATCTTCAAAACCAAAGAGGTATCAGTTTTATGCTAGCAACAGGGTTTATGGGAAGTGTGCTGCGTGTAAACTGAACTGATTAAAACAAAAATGTATCTGTTCCCTTTTCAGCCAACCACACAATGCTGAAATTTACACCTCACTGGTCAGTTTAGAGCTAGACTCCAGTGACCAGAGCATCAGCTGAATACACAAAACAATGCCTTTACTGTTTGCTAATGAAGCTTTGTATAAAGTCGGCTGCCAAAATATAATTATAAAATAGCAACAAAAAAAACATATTCATATGCAACATATCCCCCCAGGTATTTTGATTTGCAGCTGAAGTAAAAAGGATCCGACTGCATGCTGTTTTATGTGTTTTCAAAGTTTAAGAGAAGTTCCCCTGATCAAGGGGCCGGCTAGTCTCAGCAATAAAAGCTTTTTACTGTAGAACATCCTGGTGCTTCTCCCACTGTTTTTACACATACATCCCAGGCTTTAACCTGCAGGATAGCAAACTACAGAAAGAACGTTTTGCAAACTAAAGTTAAAACATTACAACTGCTGGCCTCATGTCTGTACAGTTAGCTAATATTAGTCATCATAAGCTACAGTGCTGCTCATATGTGAACAAGCACAGGCTGTAGCACTCAGTGTATTGAATTGATCACATAATCTTGCTTGAGTTAATGTAAAAATACACCCATTATACATTACAACAGAAATGATTCACTCAGTCCTTATGTATATCACATATTTATCTGCAGCTCTGGTTTGCTTTAGATGTCCTTTTCTATACCGGAAGGGGTCAAAAATACATTTAGATTATTGAGAGTCTGGTTGGATCTCTATGAAAACCCACCTTCCTGCAGTATTACAGCGCAGTAACGCTCTCCTGTGATTGCCTATCTGTTTGATGGCCTAATGTACAGTATGTGACCCACATTTGAAGGACAGCTGGCCTGCTTGCAAAGTAGGATGAGGATCACATATGCTTCATTGGCATTCATCGTATTAAACTGTATGAAATATTAACCCTGAATTACTGGCAGACATAAAATTATCATCAGCAGTTCAAGAGTTGATGAGTGAAAGGTTTTGGTGAGCATTCAAATCTTCTTATAATGTCAATGAAAAGAAGAATAAGTAAGGAATATAACATATAATAAGCTTATGCTAGCCTAAAATGTTTTTACAGTAAAGAAATAAATCAAAATATTGACCTATATTTTTCCGGTAGGAGAGGCTCAGAGGCCCGGACAGCAGCAGCCCTCTTTCCTCTAATCTTTATCCGAGCCTAATTCATAATGCCTTCAATCATACAGTCTCGGGGGAGGAAAAAGCTTCTTGTCTCAGATGAGAAAGCGGCAGTCCTGTGATGTTTCATCTCTCTGATCCTGTAGGTATTATTTCCTGGAACGCCACACCGGGAAAAGCTTGTGGAGCCACACTGGGAGACATTTGTAACACCAGCGAGGTGAGAGGACGCTGACCTGACCTTTTCTTTTCTACTTTATCTTTTCCTTCCCTTTCCCCCCGCACTAATTACCTCTTTTCATCCGTAGTTCTACCTGTCCTACCACCTCTACATCGTTGCGTTTGCCGGCGCCGGTGCCACGGTCATCGCATTGGTAAGCTGCTCGTGATCCCACCGATAATGTGCTGCTCAAAATATGCACGTTGCCATGGCGTGCTTATCTGTTGCCATAGCAACCCTGCCTCTCACGTTTATCAGGATGTCGCCCTGTGGGTTGAAATTCGAGCCTGCAGCCTGCCTCTGCTGCGTGAGCGTGTGTGTAGACAGGGTCAGTGTTTTACTCTGCTGTGGAGGCGGATTGTTTTGTTTTATGTCCAGGGAAAAGGAGATACTAAAAAAAAAAACGATAAGTACCTCTCCAGATGTTATGTTGGGTCAGCTGAAAGCCCTCTGCACTGTGATGTTTTCCAGCTTACTTTTCTGGGTGGTAGAAGGAAATACAGAGGATGAAATAAGCATCTGAGCAAAAGGAGTATGCTTATTCCTGATGGGGTACAATTATATAATTTGACTGTTGCTACATTGGCCATCAGCATATCATTAAGAAGATCTGGCACCATTAAATGCTCATTTAAACGTTTTATTTGATTGTTCTGAGAGTGGTTTTCTCAGATGATTTTCCTTTAATTTAATAACTACTTTTCCAATATTTGAGCAGTCGTTAACATTTATTCATCCAATAACTACTACTTCAATGTTGCTGTAATCAAACCCTGAACAATGTTACACAACAGCCTTTGAGATGCTGGATATTCACTGATTTGGCAGGTTTTTATGCCCAACAAAGACTACCAGGTGATTTCACTGATGATTACTAATTAGTGGAACCGCTGGCTGCAATGAAAACCTCCTTACTCTCGACACTATTGTAGTTCTGAGCAGGTTTTTAAATTAAAGCTCTGGCCACACTGGAAAAGTGACAATAGTAAGTATACAGTATACTAAACACACTTGATTTTTGTACACTGTCCCACAATGCAATGCACAAAGAGAATGGAGGAGCTACTCACAGCTGTAAAACATTAGAACATTTTGTGGTTAGTGGTGAAAGAGCTTTGAAAATGAATGTGTTCTTGGAATAAAAATGACACTTTCTATGTGTTTACATGTCGAGTTGCACGCTGTGTCCTAATTCCACACTACACATGAACTGTGTACAGTAGATACTATATGTTGATCATTATGAAATCAACATACTAACAGGAACACAACACGTGCAGACTTCAATTAAACCTTTAACGGAGTTAAATTAAATAATGAATCAAAATGGTTTTCCAAATATTTTATAGTTTAATTTCTGGAGCGTCTTCACCACCATCCACAATTGGTTCTAATTTGTTTCAGCTGTTAACAGCTCTATTTCCTCATTTGTATTGCATTGTGCAGTCCTCCACTGCACTTTATTCCCTGTCCTCAAAGTAAATCAAGGAAACATCTCGGTTTCTCCTCAGATCCACTACCTGATGATTTTGTCGGCCAACTGGGCCTACCTGAAGAGTGCCGTCTCCACGCACGAGTACCAGGACATCAAGACCAAGGACGACCAGGATCTGGAGGCTGAGGCGCGCTCCAAGGAGGGCCAGAACTCCTCCTCCTACTCATAAGGACAAGAGATCCTCTCCCGCCACCACCACCCATCTCCTCTCCACACCTCAACCCCCCCACCCTGCAACACCCAGCGCCCACCCCTCCCTACGATAAAAACAAACCACCTCGGTCATGTTTTATAGTCCCCCAGCCTCCTGATTCTCCATCCTCTTCCCCTCCACGATGTTTATTAAGAGCTGTGGGCTCACACCAGAGGGGAAGAGAATAGAGGATCAGGAGAAGCGGCAGGCCCAGACGGAGGCAGATGCTTCAGAACGGGAGAGCTCTCCCGCCGGGGTCGAGCTCAGGTACGATACATCAGTTCAGAAGCGTCTCCTCCCCCGTGCTTTTGGGCGGCGACTCGTGAACGTGGCCCGGCTGTGATGGCCTCGCGCCCTGAGCCAACACAGCCTCTCAACACACAGATCCTAACAGCCTAAAAAAACATTGTTCACTGTCTGCTTCAGCCACAGGGAAGCCAGGCAGCGACCAACTTCCTCCGTTTTTTTTGGTGTTTTATATGCATATATATATGAATATGAATATATTGTGCGAATGTGTACGAATGTTGTTGTTTTTTTTAATACTCTCTGAAAAGTATGCCAGGTACTATTATGATCTTTCTTCTTCTTCTTTATGTTTTTGCGCTCACAGGTTTTTTTCTCCTTTACTTTCTCCTCCATCTTAAACTTTTTATTGCTAATGCTCGATACGTTGTTGCACTATTACGAAACAAAAAATTGGGGAGAACTGAAATCCCTTGGAAAAAAAAAAAACAAAGCACCCCGGCCCCCCCGCCCCCTCGCTCATAGAAATACCTAAAAGACTCAAATCATGTGGTATCTCAAGGATTATTAGTGCATTTACATGACCAGAGTTTATTTATCCGCCAAGGTATTAACCATTCATTTAAGACCAGAGGAGGTGTAGCAAACTTTTATAAAAGGATTAGTTTTGGGAAATGCGCTTATTCGCTTTCTTGCCGAGAGATGAGAAGATTGAGACCAATTTCATGTTTGTACGTAAAATATCGAGCCAACGCCAACAGCCAGTTAGCTTAGCTTAGCATAAAGACTGGAGGCGGGTAAACAGCTAGCCTGGCTCAGCACAAAAGGAATCAAATTTCAATATAAAGTCTCAATCTTCTCATCTAACTCTCAGCGAGAAAGCGGATAAGCGTATTTCCCAAAAAAAACGTCAGACTATTCCTTGTAAGACCTTTTTTCAGTTTTTGCTACACTCATCACCAGCGGCAGCAGAAATCAAAATCTGTCTGGGTTTTTTAACACAGAAAAAAAAAGACACACACCTCAGGTATCAAACCAAATCTGATTTTAGCCAGTTGTGTTCTTTTCCAAAGCTTCACCATCTAAACATTAAACCTTAGCCTACCGGATTGGTACACTGTCCTGTGTGAATTATACAGTAAAAACCAGTTCTGTCATTTTCTAAAAGTCCTCCTTTTGCCAATGAAGTTCACCTGTAAATAGCTGAATCACCCTAAAAGATCTCAATTAACACCTCTCCCAACACGGGGAGAACACAGTCAGTGTTTTGCCATACTCTTCTATTATTTTTTTCCACAGATATATGTAAATGTACCCTTTGAGATATGTGTTTAGCACTCAAATACTAGTTCTGCATTTGATATAATAATTGTAATGTAACATCTTTAAATGATATGTCGTGAGAGGGATACAGTGCAGTCATGATATGATATGATGGATTGAGGTGCTTGTGACGTATACATTTTAAAATGTGAAAAAAAAATATGGAAATTGATTTTTGATGTTTTATCAGTTTTAGGCAGCTGAGTTCTTCTTGTGATTCAGTAATAATGATTTTATTGAACTTGTTTGTGCTTATTTTTCGATGGCCAGCCAAATGAGTGACTCATCAACATGTGAGTTGAGAAAAAAAGTCACTTATTTTTTTTTTTTTTTCCTTTTGGTTTTATTTTGAACGTCATGCCTCTCATATGAGCCACAGAGACTGTTTTGGATGTTTACACTCTGAATAAAAACAAGTCAGGAATTTTCATACATTAATTTTATAATCAGATATTCTTTAATAATCATGAACTATATTCTATATTGATCATCACTGGTTAGTTTACCCTAAAAGAAAAAAAAAAAACACTGAAGAAGACAAATTTTTGAACTTTGATGAGATGAAGCATGTCAGTATCGTCCATGTGTGCAGCTGTCTATTCTGTATAAAAAAGGACTATATTGCCATGTGTGTTATGTTTGATAAATATACGTGCTTTGCTGGCAGGTTGATGTAAAGACAAACTTCAATTTCCTATAAGACGATGCGTGTCAGGGTGTTGTTGTTTCCTCGTTATTTGCATGAAGGAGACATGACTGTGTCTTTGCAGTTTTTCAGGTGATGTGTAGTCAATTGTACTGACAACTATGGTAGGCGGTGTTTGCCCCCCTCCTCCACACTTCCCCCGCCCCTTTCCACCTACTCTTTTCTAAAGAAAACTCCATTGTACTTTGATGGCATTGTAGTCCCTGTAGGTGTTTCATTATGGTTTTATTTTTTAAGTTGGAAATAGTTCTATGACTCCTATATAGTGATGATTTTTGTAACCTTCTCTAGTAAAACCGATATTTTTTATTATCGTGACACCGTTGTCGCCTGTCTCGTTCTTGTGTTTGGGTCTCTTGAATTTCTGTTTATGGAAACAAACCCGTATTTAAAAATCAAAGTGAAAGCATACAAGGCATTGCTTTAGAACTGGAACTAGTGAATAGTTGTATCTGAATTACATACAAAGTGTTTGGGCTATAAAAGCATCAAAAAACAGTGAAAAATGCCCATTAATATAGTCAAAAATTTAAATATATTCAATTTAGTAATGTAAGACAGTGAAAATCATCAATTCCTTACATGCAAGAAGTTGGAAACATCATGTTTGGCATTTCTGCTTAAAAAATTGACTTAAATTAATGATTCTCAACATATTTGCAGATTCATTTTCCATCAACTGACTTGAAGTTGTATTGCTGTAGCTCTAACAAATAAAAAAGTTAGAAAAATCCTCCATGTTTCTGAGGTCGGCCGCGTTTGGCCTCTGCAATTAAGAAGTAACTTGCAACAGGTGATGTTAATTGATTAAATTAGACACCGCCTGTGTCAACACTTAATATACAAATATCTCACTTCCCAGGAAAAGTGATGTTGG
Source organism: Dicentrarchus labrax (assembly GCF_905237075.1). Taxonomy (NCBI): domain Eukaryota; kingdom Metazoa; phylum Chordata; class Actinopteri; family Moronidae; genus Dicentrarchus; species Dicentrarchus labrax. The sequence goes on from NW_026136716.1 coordinate 6,920,226, forward strand.
TTTATTAAAGTCAGTAGAAGTTGTCAGATGGCTTTATTCATTTCTTTCTATGGAGATATGAAATGAGAAATAATGATGTCGTCTTAAATGACTGCAGACTGGACTTCTCTGAGGAAGTTTAAACATGCTCCACGTCCACAGTACACCCACACAGCTGATTCCACTCTCTACCTTTCATCTGAACTATGTGGGCAGACTCTTTCTGATTGACATCTCCCTCATTCTCCCCTCAATTATGTTGCTCTTTTATGTAAAGAGTATATATATATATAGTCCACATTATTCAAAGAAAAGCTCAACATTGCCACTAAGTGAAGACACCTGTGTGGGTGTGCAGGGCCTTTGATCAGTACCTAATGCTGGAATTCAACATCTCTCTTTATAGGACAGGAATTAACATTTGAGAAGGAAATTACCAGCGTTACTATGAAGCCACAAACTGGGCGTTTATCTCTCAAACTGTTGATATGTGGCGCAACCTTGTGGACAAAGAGGGTACTATACCTAAAAGCACAAGAGAAACACTAAATCCCCTCATGGTATCACTGGTATTACCAATATTCAAATTAATAACATTTTACATCTCTGGTTTGGCAGAACACAAAATATAAAAATTACTTTTAAAAATGATAAAATCTAGTTTGTGTGATTTAACCTATAAAATCTGCAGTAGTGAATCTGATTACTTTTCTTACCAGAGAGACAGTGGCATTGACTACATTTAGTTCTTATTTATAATTTAATTGACGACATACATTTTATTCTGTATGTCAACAGTTTGAGTTATAGATGGAAGTATTTGGGGTTTGTAAACCTCTAATAACTGCAAATATATTATGCACATAGTTTAATTAAAAAAAAACATTTAAAAGCACTTATAACATTGGTAACTTAGATTTAGTTGCTTTCTAATGATGGTTTCTTTATTAAGAGACCAGAAAATCATTTGGGGAGTGTTAGTAGCTTTCAATCTAGTATTTAAAATTCTGGGTGAGGGGATTACTGGAACGTTTTATGGACAGGAATCAGCAATAAATCACTTTAACACAACCAATATTTTCACTGTAAACGTGGTTGTATGTTTCTGAGAGTCCTGCATCTGCTTCTGGAGGAGGAACATAATCTCTGGACTTCTCTTTTCGTGGGCTAAAATGTCAAACCACAGCTGCATCAGTGACGTCAAACCTTTAGTTTAACCTTGTTTAGAGAACTGTTACTGCTTTAGGTGACATAGTTTAGCTTTTATTAAAGAATCCCTCCTTAAAGGTGTTTCCTTTCAGCCAGTTATATATTCATCTCTGATTCAACTGAGGTTTATCACTGACCACAAATGAATCCATAAAACCTGCAAAGACAAACTGTATCAGAGATTTATTTTTATTAAATGTCCATCAATGCTTTGTATAAATTGATAACCATGCAAATACAGTCTGAATCAGAGTTGGGAATGGTGTGTGGAGACTTTTGTGTCCCTCATGTGGTGAAAATGCAAAATATTGGCACAAAATAGTCCGTTCTGGTCTAAAAAATATCAATATTTGTTTTCAAATGCAGGTCCCAGTCAAAAGTTTATCTGAGGACATCACATACGGTAGTCACTGAACAAACACCACTTCCTCTTTTACAGAGTCATAACCCACGCTCCATACACTCAACTGCAGGAGCATCACATGAGCTCCTGCTGGCAGTCACACTGAGCGCTCAGCAGCAGGAGGGGTCAGGGGGAGTCTTCCTCTGCAGGTCCACTGTGTTGGTGTGGATCAGGTGATCGGCTCGGTCGTCCAACGCCAGAATGCGGCGTACAGCCTCCTCAAAGGCCGATGCTACGTTTGTAGCATCCTTGGCGCTCGTCTCAAAGTACGGGTGGCCGCCGTTCTCGCGGCACCACTGTCGCGCATCCTCCCCCGAAACCTGACGCTCGGGCACGTCCAGTTTGTTGCCCAGCACCACAAAGGGGAAGTTGTCGGGGTCCTTCACGTCAGCGTAGTAAGTGAACTCCTTCTTCCAGTTGGACAGGTTGTGGAAGCTCTGTCCGTCGTCCACGCTGAAGGTGAGCAGGCAGCAGTCAGAGCCGCGGTAGAAAGGCGTGCGGAGGCTGCGGAAGCGCTCCTGACCCGCCGTGTCCCAGATCTGCAGAGTGACGTGGTGGCCGTCCACCTCCAGCTCCTTGTTCAGAAACTCCACGCCAATGGTGTGGAAGAGGTGCGAGTCAAACTTGTTGGTGACGTAGCGGTTCATGAGCGATGATTTGCCGACGCCGCCGTCGCCCAGGAGGATCACCTTCAGGAGAGCTGACTTGGACGTCATGGCTGCAGAGAACCGGGTCAAAGTTTGGTCTTGCTGGTCTGAGGTCTGGAGACAGCAACAATGGAGACAGTAACACCTGAGGAGCACAAGAAAGCAAAACAAGAGTAATTTTAGTTGCAGCCTTACTCAAGTCTTATAAAAAAAGATATTTATAACTTATGTTACTTTAAGCTAAGCTGAACCTTTTTTTGTTTTAATTAATTAATAATTAGTCTACAAATCTTTCAGAAAATGTGTGTGTCTGTGGATAGTGGAGGTCTGCATACTAATACCTTTCACAGTATGAACGCATGAAGGAGCAGAGGTAATAATTGACTTTACCCGCACACAGTGTCTAACTGGTCGGTCTTTATGCCTGCTAACGCGACAGGATAACAACCGAGTTATCCCTCCATTTTGTTCAGGAGTGGCTCTGATTTTTAACCTTTGGCTTCTCTGATAAGATCGTGCTTAAGAACAAACAAACTGCTCCTCAATCAACTTTCACTTCCTGTAAGCAACTCATTGTGACTGTTTCCTTCACACTCTGAGAACTAATTAAAGTCAGTTGACTAGCTAATCCTATTAAACAGCCACAGCCCACTCATTACACTTTACAGCTAATGAACTTCCTACACTGTGGGTAATATGTTATGCATGAAATGATCTGTGCTGTACGTCACATGGACGCCGATCACAGGACCAGTGAGTCGCCCCCAAGTGATTGCAATTCAACATGGTCAACAACAGAGGGAAGATTTTAGGCCAATTTCTCACCGTTATTTCAGCACGCAGATGCCATTTTATCAACAATCTGTAGGAGAGAGAAAGAGAGAGAGTATTTAACTTCACACAGATCAAGTGGCCGAAGGAGTTCACCCACTCACAGGCTCGGCTGCAAAGAAAAGTGAGGATTTAAGCAGAAATTTAATCACGTACCACACACACTTCGTACTTAACATACCAGTTCAGGCTAAATAGCAGTCATTCCACCCACATACCAGAGCAAATCTGAGATGAAGGTGGGAAATCTCCCCAAGAGCAGGTTTAAATAGGAGACGAGGAGGAGCTTTGTTAAGTGACCAAGATCATCTCATCCATCGCAGTTAAGATGGACACTGATCCATCACCGGCTGTGTGTTAAAGGAATACTCTACCAAAAATCTATTGAGTGTAAAATACTCTTGAATTGTTCCAAATACTCACAGTTTCTCCACAACAACATGTCTCTTGTTACGCTACAAGCCTACAGTGGGTGATTATATAATACTCCAAATATAGATTCTTGGTGGAGTATTTTTAAACCTATTGAATTTGTTACTTAAAGTTAAACTTAGTATCACGTTTTATTTTGAAGGGTCTCAAGGGTACATGTAAGTACGGCTACAACAACCAGGAGATAATATTCTGCTGTTTACCATGTTGATGAATTGTCTATAAAATGTACGAAAAAAATGCAAATTATGATAATTAGGTGTGTTCAAATGACTTGTTTTATCCGACCATCAATCATCCATCCGTCACAAATCACAAATAAAAACATGAACTCGTCCCATTTAGAAGCTGGAACCAGAGAACATTTGGCATTTTTACTTGAAAAATAAACCAAACGATTAATCGACAATCAGAATTTGACAATTTCGAGTATCGACTGATTACGTAAAGACTTGAGGAACAAGCTGCAGCTAAAACAACCTTGAACATTATCCTTCTCTGAAGTGTGCAAATTGTCTCATCACACGCACTAACACGTGACAGCAGCGGTATGACATTAGGATTATCTACACATAATTATCATTATTCTAATGTGCTTTATGTGTCTCTTTTTCAGTTTTTGATATGTAGTTTATGTAGATTAATTAATTAATTAACCAACACTTTTTTTTTAATAGTTGGTAAATGAGTTGTTATATTAATCAACTAACCAAATAATATTAGTTTGATTAATCGATTAATAATTAGGTGCAGCCCTAGCTCTAGTTGTACTACTTATGAAATATTGTGCAGTAAATAAAGACATAAAATGTAAGACCATGACTGCCAGTTTAATATGTCATTCAACAGTCTAATTTGTGTAATACCCCTACTACTGTCCAATGTAAACGCAGTCTGCAGCCAGTTAGGACCAAATTGACCAAATCCGTTGCTTGTTAGGAAACGTTAGGCTACTTTGCAAAGTAAATACATGAATGAAGTTCAACTCAGCTGTGTGCTGAAGGAACTATAGGCTGCACTGTTACACAAACTGGCAGCAATAAGCACCCCAAAGGGCCAAGACTGGAGGTCATGATGCATTTATCCTGGGGGACACGATGTCTTCGTCCTGGGACTTTAAACTCAGACTGCTGCTCCTGTAATTTCAATCTGGAGAAATATTAACTTTTTTTTTTTAACAGCAGTGATGCAGTAGGAGCAGGAATGAATGGCCACACATACAGTCACACACACACACACACACACACAGTCACACACACAGGAGTCATGTGCTCCATTCAGCAGAATGCTACTATTTTAAGAGAAGGCTGCTGTCTGGGATATTTCCAATAAAGTAATGAATACTTCCTCCAAACAACCAACCACATGGTTTTATTTAAACCTACAAAATATAATAATATCTACATAAATGTATTTTTTTGTGTAAAATTCAGATTAAGAGCCAATATGCGAAATCAGCAGGGTAATAATTAGCTCATTCAGATGCAGCAGAGTGAGCCAGTAACGTACTTCCTATCAATAAATGGGATTTAAAGCAGCAACAACATGGGAGAGCAGCTGCGAGGAGAGAAAGCAGTCGGAAACAGCATTTTACAGTTCATAGTTAAGTTAGCAAACATTCGGGTACCAATACAGACAACATTTACACTTCAAAATGATAATTACAGCGTTGTTTGAGGTGCAACATCACATTTTTGCGGTTTCTAGCTATCAAACCCCCATTATGCCCATTTTCGGACACGAGCCGGGGCGCAGTTAATGTTTTTGTTATTCTTCTTTCCCCAACACTTGAGTGCCTTTCACCACATTTGTTTAAACTGTTCAGATGTGGGCAACAGCATGACATGGTGGTGGAAGATGCAACATAATAGTCAAAGCGTGACTCAAGTTACTCTTAAAAAACCAGGAGATTCGCCAGACCGGCTTCAGTTTGCGAGCAGAAATTAACTCAATGAAGTGTTTATCATCCCTAAACTAAACTACTCTGTCATCAATATATGTCCGAATATTGATTTATGCTTGTATTTAGTGGCTGTCAATATTCTAAGGGAGAAAAAAGCAAAGCAGCTGGGGGTTTGTCCGATAATGGAAGCTCCACCTTAAAACTGTAGCTGTCCGATAATGGGCGTGCTAACGGGGCACACACTCGCGACTTTACTGAGCGATTAAAAACGACACAAAGTGACATTTTTTGCTACTGAAATGTAAGATCTGCTATCTCAGTGACCGTACCTGTCGGTGTGGCGGTCACAGCCCGGCTGCTGCGGTTACATTCCCCTCATCCATCCCGGTTCGGTGCTGCTGTGAGCCGGTGACATGGCGCTCCGGAGTCCCCGCTACTCTCTGGCCTCGGAGCCGCTGATGACGCTCATATGACCCGGGAGTGTCACGCCTCCTCCCGTCATGCGCTTTGCTGAATGCGGTCGCCGCGTGCACGTTTTTATTATACTTTCCATCTTTCACGGAACATAGTCTCTCCGTCTGATCTATGTTGCACATGTTTCTGTTTATTAGATATGGAAAATACACGGACTTCATTTGATTAGTAAGGTCACTGGGTTAAAGCGCATGTGGGTTGGGACACACAAAGGTTTCTAAAAGAAGAATGAGAGGTCACAAGATGACTTAAGTTATAAGAAAGAAAAACCTATTACTGTTATACAAAATGATGTACATTTTTCCCTAACTTTTCTCATTTTGTTGCCTTTTTTATTTACCTACACCACTTCAGTAGACACAAATGTATTTTACAGGGTCACACAACAGGCCAACAATGTTGCAACCACTGGGTTAAAGAACCTGACAGCCTGCTGCAACCTCGGAAATGTAACCTACTGTGTATTGCAGAATTCCTTGTGCAGTGACACTGCATAAATGAGCAAAGGTGAGCAGAACTGATGCATTTCTGCAGGTCTGTCAGCCTCTTACAGTTGTTTAAAATTCCCCATAGGAGCACAAACCAACTCCAGCTTCTTACCTCTGTCTGCAGCATGTTTTGTCTGTTTGTATCTGCGCGTGTGTGCACGGGAGACGACTGCAGAGCACTGATATGACAGGCCACCATGACTGGAAGGTAAGATAAGATAGGGAGCATCTGAGAGGAGACGCAGCACAGGGAACAGTGCTGAGATACCAAGCAGCCATGTATCTCACTGACAAGATATTGCAGCTCCACATCAGGAGGGGGGGGGGGACTTTCCTTAGAGGGGATTTTTCCTTTGGACCTCCCCAAACTGTCCTTTTACAACCAACTGAGCCTTCTGCAAAGAACAGCAAAGTTGTGTTGAACCAGGAAATCTCAGCAAACATGAGGAACACTTGAAACAAAGTGAAAACAAATTTTAAAAGAATGATAAATTAAGTCTATTTTAAGCAGCTTTAGTTGCTGAAGCCGTCAATATGTTCAAACTGAAAGTGAAGCTTGATCCATGCAATAAAAGGTGTTTTGCACACTGCCAGTGATGATGATAGAACTTATTTGCCCCTGCTTGTCCATTGCTGTATTTTGTATGCTCTGATGGAGGTCAGACTCACCGAAAGCTTGCAAAATAAAGTGATATATTGCACAAATCCACAGTAAGTGTGTGGAAATCGTCACTTTCGAGAAGATAAAAGCTGAAATCCCGTCATGTTTTCCAATGAAAGGCATGTTTCAGTTCAGAAACTGAAAAGTTTTCTTTAAAAAAAGAGATATCCAGTAACATTAAGGACCTACGTTTACGTGACACAAAAGCAGAACTCACACACAGTATGACTAATGTGCACACAGTATTTACTGCGTGTATAATACAAAGGAGACTTCATTCTTTCTCCTAATTCATTTTTTTGGCATTCTGGGTAAAAAAAGCCAACAAATCAAAGAGCAGCATCACAGAAAAAGACAGATATTGATTGAAGACGGAATAAGACAAACAAATTGATTATAAAAGTGACTGATTTAAAAAATGTTCTGAATCTTTTCAGCCTGTACAGTAAAGGACCGCTGATGTGATGTCACAGTGACGTGTAATAAAGTCATTGTGCCACGTCGACTGAGTGAAGGACCATGGGATATCCACGCCTGGGGCCGCTCATGCAGATTACTGACTCACATGCTCACCGTTTTCTAGGGTCACATGTCTCATCCACTGGAGCCAGTATGCTAAATGAATGGGATATTGTAGGTAGCTAGAGGCATGTTTTCTTCTTCTTTTTTAAGGAATTTAATCACTCATAGCTCCTATGACTTACAATAAGTGCAACAGAACACACAAATTATTCATTAGTGAGGGCAAAGGTCAGGACTGTCGTGGTTTTACATTTCTTTGCCAACCAGAAAAGGTTCATGTGAGGAAGAGGAGCCATGAAAAGCAGTTCAATGAGCTGCTGTAAGTAGACAATCTGCAGGAGACGGGAAATGATTCAGCGGGAAGAAGATGACGAGAGCTACTTCTTGAAAAGTTGTGGTTTCAGTCTGCAGCTGCAATAGACAGTGACTCAACTTTTGGATAATGACACAGTGTTTTTTTAAGTTATGGATTTACTGGTGGATGCACTTTAAAATGCCAAACTCTGCATGCAAAATATCCTCAAAATGTCTAAACCACAAGTATGCTCTCCATCCTAGAAGAATGCTCTGTCCTTTGTTTCCACTTTCCTCTGACCGTTGCTCATGTTTCACTGCTGCAGGAAAGCATTTTCTCTTATTTTATTGGTTCTGATTTGGCATCTTTCAAGAAGCGTCTTCACCACAATGATTTTAACTCTTTCCAACTTGTTGTGAAAAGTTATACAAGTTTATGAATCCATAGAATCTTGAAATCTTTTGACTGAGGTGAAAACAGGAAACCACTAAAATGAGGCTGGTTTCACACAATGATTAACAACAGCAGAGCTGAACGTTTGATGGAGTAATTTCTGTCATTTTAAACGTTTTCATGTGTGCAGTACTGTCACTGCAGCAAAAAAAGAAAGAACCGTAGTCATAAAGTTGACAGGACAGAGAAACTCTCCAGAGGATTTATCAGGATGATCAGGCTGTTTGACTCTATTTCTCTAACTATTTCTCTGTATGAACCTGGACTGTGTGTGTGTGGCTATTTGGCCGTGTAGAAGAACATTCATTAACATTAGATCCTGACCAGGATAAACAATCAATGAACTTATGTGGATGCATTTAAGAGACATGAGATGCACCCAGGCTTTGTATTTAAAGATGCAAAGTAGTTTGGGGACATTGGTCTGATAAGCACCATAATAAACTAGCTGTCCAATAATAGGCAATAGACCATTTTACCACTTAAATTTCAGTTTTTCAATCTCAGTAACTGTACCTGTCGGTGTGGCGGTCACAGTCCGGCTGCTGCAGTTAAACTCCCCTCATCCATCCCGGCAAGGTGCTGCTGTCAGGAGTCCCCGATGGAGCTGCTCTTTGGTAGCCACACACAGTGTCACACTTCCTCCCACTTTACTGGATGCGGTCAGTGCATCCACATTTTATTATACTTTCTATCATTTTCATCAGTGGCCCCTTCGTCTGTCCTATTGTACATGTAACACCAATCACATTTTCCTGTTTTTACACATGGACTTAATTTGATTGCGAAGGTCACTGGTTTAACGCCTTGGTCCCTAACACTGGGGGTTTAGGGGTTCTTAAAGAAATATGACAGTCTCAGGATGACTAAAGAAATAAATAACATATTACTGTTGCACAAGTCTCTTAAAGTTGTTTTTGTTTTTAACCAAAATGTGTCATTTTTTAATTGAAAAATGAAAATGCTTTGCTGATTAATTTACAGCTGATCGACTAATTGATTGATCAATAGTTGACTAATTGTTTCAGCTAGAAGCAGAGGTGGCAAAGGTACAGACCTTCTTTATTCAAGTAGAAGTGTAGATACTTGTGTTAAATAAAAGACTCCGGTAAAAGTAGAAATACTGATTAAACTTATTTACTCAAGTAAAAGTGAAAAAGTACACGGATTTACACAAAGTATAAAGGTAGACTGTTGGTTTCTCTGAAGGCCATTTGTACCGGCTGTTTCTGTGCAAAGCTAACTGAAAATCTAAGGAGTAGAAAGCTCAGATGTGTGTAAAAGTAAAAGGTTATCAGACAACAGTAATAAAGTATTTGTACTTTGTTACTTCCCACCTCTGTATGGAAGCAATATGAAACCATTAATCTGGATTTAGAGGCAGACCCAGCCACTGTGGTACCACTGCTGTCCACACCTGCTGCAGGTCACAAAAGTCATCGCGTCCTCATCAGGGCCGCCCTGCCTCACCCACGCGGGCAGGAAAAGGGTCCCCCTGGACACCTGCGTCACCCTACAGTCTGACCCCCCACACTTTTTGCAGTGGATCTTCTGCGTCGGCGTCCCCTCTAGCCCTTGAGGAAGCTGCCTTTCACTCACACCGCGGGAAGAGTACTCCTCCCTCAGCTGCCGGAGCTCTGCGCTCGCCATGTCCTCTGCAGACATCCGAGCGAAGGCCTCAGGCGACAGCGAGCCGCTGAGGAGGCCCTGGCGAAGATGTTTGTTTTTAGGATTCCTCAGGTTGGCCACCTTGCTCCTCACACAGGCTTTGTATTTGAGCTGGCTGGATTTGTGGAGCTCGTGGATGTGCTGCTCGATGTCTCCAGCCAGCTCTGCAGCGTTGTGCTGGTCAGGAAGTTCGGGGCAGAGGGCAGCGAGGAGGAGCTGGACGCATTTAGATCTTACAGATGAGAAACTACAGGATGCAGATGAGCTCCCTGCAGTTAAAGACAGAGTCTGGAGGCCATCTTTCTCCCCTGAGGATGATGCTTCTTCTTCTGCACTCTCCACCCTGCTGTCACACGTCTGTGCTGAGCCAGCCTGTTTGGAGTCTCCTCCACCCGCAGCCTCCTCCACCCAGCCAGAGAGCTCAGGACCCTCGCTCTCCTCTGTGCATTTCACACCTCGTCTATCTTTGCTGTAATGTCTCTTCCACTTGGACAACAAGCCCTTTGCTGTCTTCTTCACACTGCCATCGGGGCAGGTTTTCAGGAGCCTATAGAGAACTTTAACAATGTCCGTCGTTTCCAGCTGCTCTGCTGTGATGAGCGACTTATCAAGGTCACCAAGGAGGGTTACAATGTTCCCATAGCTCCTGTCTGCGTTGGATCTCTCTATCTGCAGAGCACAGTGGACTATTTCCTTTGCATCCATGGTGGCTGCAGGGAGAGATTGAAACTACCTCATCTTTCAGAAAAGTACCAATAAACATCTGTAACTACACAGCAGTATGCACCACTCAACATGTTAAAACATTGCTTTCTGTATGGTTCTGTTGGTTTACCTGAACTTCCTCATGGTTTGCAGCAACAAGCAGTAACACAGAAAAACGCCTACAAGGGAGCAGCCATGTTGGATCTGTCTTCAAAACAGGAATTACCTGAATTCACCTCTAGATGGTGCTGTCGACTTATAGAATTAGATGCTCAGTGAAGATCTTGAAGGGTTTTTCCATAAGTTTGTGCACACAGTTTGACATGTATGACACCTCTTTTTATTAGATTGTTTTTCTACAGTTTGTGTTTTGTGTCTGGTATTGTGACACAATAACAGGGCCTCACAGTTGTGCTGTGATTCTGTGACTTTATGTAAAGATTTTGGTGTTTGCATTTGGCTTTTCAGGTTATCCCCAATTCAGAAACCAAGCTGGATTTCTGTTTATTTTCACAACTCTGGATTAACGTCTGTGTCAAAGCACAGGATGAGTTGAGCACGTAACCCACTATCCTAGGGATTAGGGTATTCAATAAAGAGATAATAAGAATGTTCACGGATTAATGGCTACACTTTACTTTTTTTTCTGGCTGGTTGTGATTTTGCAAGAGCTAAAGGGTTGGATGATTGGATTCGGCGTGCAGAAACATGCAGTCGTGGTATACAAACAACCAGGCGGCCTCCAGGCAAGAATTCAAGAGTGGAAGGTATCTCACAACAAGATGAGGCAAGATCCCTTCAGCTGTTGTACAATTACATGTTAGGGGGGAAGAAGATGAATGAGTGTTTAGGATAATTCATGGTTGTGGAGTTCGGACAAGAAATGTTTCCGTGCATGAAAACCACTACAGTGGACAGACTAGTTTGCAGGTAGTTGTTATTATGACCTCAGAGCCAATGAGATCGTTTGACATAATCACACACTTGAGAGTGACGCATGTGGATGAAAATATCGAAAGTCTGGGCGGTTGAAAAGTTACACAGATATTCATTTGACATGATTTGAATCGGGATCCTCCAAAGAAATTCCAGAGTCCAATTTAGGGACTGTATGCAAAGTATTGGGACTGTATGCCTCACTTTTTTTAAACTTTAGATCCTTCTCAGTGAGTTTTCTTTGAATCTTCCAGTTGACTTACTTTTCTCAACAGAATATTCATTATGATGAAATGAATCTTGGGTCAGAGAACAAAAACCTGACCCTAGAGCCTCTCCTGCTCTACCAAAAATGCCAGACTGTCCCTGCCAAATTAATGTCAGTATCCATTAATCTGTTATTCTGTTTAATAATTTGGTCAAAAAAATATCATAAAAATAGTGAAAAATGATATAAAAAGATATAACATGACGTCTTCCAATGTCCTGTTTTGTCCAAAAAAAAAGAAAATATTTAATTTAATAACATATAAGACAAAGAAAAGCACCAGGTATTCACACTGGGAAGCTGGAATCGGATTGACTAATTCAATTAATCAACTTATTGTTTCAGCTCTATTCCCCTCCCTTGAGTGAACAAAACCCACCCCTTTTTCTGACCCCTCTCCATGCCCTAAACATTTTCATACAGTCCCTTTAGAGAGATTTCGCTCTAAAAGACAAAATATACAAATAAATAAATGAGCACTGTGTAACCTGAGGTATGACATCACCCTCTTAATCGTATATTAAAAATCAGCCTTCAAGATTCCTGCAGCTGGGGCCAATAGCGGTGGAGGTCCTGAGGGGAAACTGATACGGTATCTCTTGGTATAATAGCTTCTGGCTCTCAAGTCTTCAAACTGCAGCTTTTAAAACCCCCAAATGGAAGTCGAAGCTTTCAGGAGGCTTTCAGCAGCGTTAATGTTTAACTTTTCTTCCCCGGGCAGAAAAGTGTGCTGGCTTAAGGAGTTTTCTGTCGGTGTATCCGGCAATGTGCAATGTTGGATACTCAAGTTTGTCTTTGTGTTGTCGTCTGTTTGCTCTTTTGGTTGTTGTTAAGTGGGCTCTGCAGACTGAGGGTCCCCTACCTCAAACTGTGTGTTGCTTCTATGTGTGTGTATATAGATGGGTGGGGTCCAGCTGGGCCTTCAGCGAGCACATGTAAGAGAGAAAAAAAGAAAAAATCCTCTTTCAGCAGTCGACACACCGCAGACCCCCTGCCTTTTGTTTCTCCAACCTCACGTCTGGAATTCCAGAGAACGCACACAAGGCTCCTTGGGATCTTATCAAATAATTTCACTGCTGTCTGTATGCACTTGTATACTTCTTATCTGTGGGAATGGAATTTTACCAGCACGGTGCCACTGTGACGCACATTCGTCAAGAGGTGGCGCTCTACGCACTGTGCTGATTTTCATTGGAAATCTATGAGGAAGTGGAGTCCTGCTGTATCACATCCTGCTTTTGTTGTCTCCGCCTCTTGTGCAGACCACGCCACACTTGACGGCGTGTACGCATGAGCACACACACAGTCACCCACACACACACACACACACACACACAGAGAGACACACACGCTACCCCGCCCTGAGCTTGAGAAATCCTGAAGAGGAGGGAGGCTTTCTTGTTAAAGTGATCAGTTTCTTCATGGGCAGACATTCATGACAACATGGTAAGTCCCTGCAAGATCCCCCTCTACAACCTGAACACCCCCCCCCAAACACACACATTTATCCAGCACAAGTGCACATCAAGCAACACAAAATAATAAAAGGTATTCTCAAAAATGGTGAATCATTAGTTGTGGCTGTAATGTGCCCACACTATGAAAGGCTTTTGTCTTGTTCTTGCTCTGTCGGTGCAATATTCAACCTACTTAGGGACTGTACACAAATTATTAGGGGGGGAGGGGATGTTAGAAAGTTGGGAGAGTTATGTATTTTTTCTTTTTGCTGAAGGGGTAGTCTGATGTTTTTCTGAGAGCATTCTCTTGCAGGATTAATAAACAAAAGGACTAAAATAGTTTCAAATGATGGTTCTAGTGTGCACAGCGGGTCATAATACCAATTAATCTGTTTTTGCACAGATTAAGCAAACAAAGATAATGAGGCAGTTAGTGAGCATTAGAGGTGCTGGGGCAGGAGGGCGATTTTGTTACTTTCAGGCACAGCCAGGCTAGCTGTTCCCCCCGTTTCCAGTCTTTATGCTAAGCTAAGCTAAGCTGAACAGCTGCTGGCTGTAGCTTAAGACACAAGAGTGGTATCGATGTTCTCCTCTAACTCTTGGAAGGAAGCGAATGAGCTTATTTTCCAAAATGCCAAACTCTCCCTTTAAGTTTTAAATTTACAGTACACCATTTTCAATTCTTTTGGAGAAACAAGTTTTATAAGTGAAATGCAGTTGTTATATTATTTAGTTAATGGGTGCACGGTATTGCAGTTTTAATAAAGTCAAGAGTAGGATCCACATGAAATATTAATAATGCTGGGGAGGGTCTTGCAAAAATTAAAAAAAAAGGAATATAAGATTGAAACCTGCCTAATTTCACACAGAACCTTGCTGTGTCTCTATTCCGTGGACGTTAGCTGTGATGCTGGGGGGTTTTGTTTACGTCGTCTCTTTTAACACAGTGGAGGTTCAGGACGGCACAGCTGCTGCAAAAACACACGTGAGACTGTGGTTTTTCGTGCTCTGAGAGCCAAATCAACCTCTTTTTTGTGTCTGTGCTTAATGCTTTTGACAGAGGGGGTTGCCTGGCTGCTCTCTACCCATCACACCCACCCATCATGACCTTGAGCATGATCACAGATGACTGGATTGGACGTTTTTTTTTTTTCGACCTCTTTGTGTTTCTTTTCTCTCTGTTTCTGCCACAGGGTTCCTTCTGTTTTGACTGACACCCTGAAAGATTTCTGTGTTTCTCGAGTTCCTATTTTAGGTGTTATAAATTAGACAATGTGTCACAGTTGTAAGCTTGTACTTATTAACAGTCTTGCACTGCTTCAGGCAGGAAATGAGACTCTATAAACAGGCGAGCAACAAGAAAAAACAGTTTTGTCTGTTATGGTCAATCATAACATTGTCCTTTTGTGATAAAACTCTTGTCCAAGCAAGAAACAACAAGGAAGTACAACTGATATCAGCTTGTTTGTGATTTTCTCAGTGGAGGAAAGAGTCGAATGCATGATCACAAGATACAGTAACTCTTCAATTGTTTGTGGGGAAACAGAGCGGTTTATGTTGCTTCTGGCACAGTAAGAAACTGAATTTCATAACACTTCTGGTGATGTGATGCAACGCTTCTCTTGGAAAGAGTTCAAGAGAAAGTTGAATCTTTCAACTGTTAGCTCTGCAATAATGTCATTGTCAACTAACAAGCTCTGTTAACCCGCTATACACCAAAGGCAGTGACCTGAAAACATTAAAATAAAGTATGAGTATTGATTTTAATACATGACTTTCCCAGGAAGGATGTGACGTACCAATCCTCTGTGGTTACAACCATATGTTCCCTCCGGTGCACAAACAAATATCTACACTGATTCATCACATTTGTTTTCCCATGAAACCCCCTCTCCCACGCACACACACACACACACACACACACACACACACACACACACACACACACACACACACACACACACACACACACCAACTGGACACATGCTTGGCCTAATGGGAAATCCTCCACCAGTGGGCCCTGGGTTACAAATAACCACATCCTCCTATATTGCTCACAGTTGTGCAGCATCTACTGGACTAACCTTTGTAATGTGATCACTGTGGAGGGGTGAGGCTGCAGTGCAAACTGTGCACAGGTGTGTGTTTGGTTCAGCTGTGGGTGCGAGAGATAAAGTGGCACCAACAGGAGTCTCAGTCCTTCCAAGTGAGCAGTACGGACAAAATAGTCTAAAATTCTTGAAATTGGAACAACTAATTTCTCATGACGGCACGGTAACAGATGTCAGTAACAGTACACCGAAATATCTGTGTATAACATTACAGTGTATTAAACTGCATAAGGTTTTCATTTGTAAAACAAAGACTGTTATTTCCTCTAAGTTACATAGTTGAGCTTTAAATCAACTAAAGACAGTATCATCTTTTAAATGTCATACTTTTATTGGAGAGATTTACATGACTTTTTCTTTTTAACTTAATTTGACTTCAGTTGACTTTTGATGTCTTTTATTTTATTGTACTGGTTCCACTTTAATGTCTCTTGTTACTGTACATGTTTTACCATTTGATGCTAATCAGTTGCCTTTGTGAGGCCCTTTTTTCTTGATTCTTGAAACCTATGAATATTATATTCCATTTCTGCCAATAGACCCTCCTAAATGTTACACACTGGACCTTTAAAGTATAAATGCTGTGGTATATGGCATTGGTCCATGCTACGTACTATTATTATTATATTTAATCATAGTCATCTTCTGCAGAAATTTTGTATACAAAGGAAGAAAAAAATCATTCCCAGACACCTCTAATTATAACCTAACCACAACCATTTCCAACTTTATTCTCCCATCTCTAACTTTAATCTTCAGACTAAACTCAACCTTCAGGTGAGGCGGACTGATCGCTGCATTTCTATATGACTGTAGTGGAATGTCCAGGTCATATAAATTCATACACAACTTCCCTGTTACCCAATAATGAGCTGTAAACACACAGACAATCTGCGCAGTTAAACATCTACCTGTATGACAAGGTTTAAACAGGTGCGATCAAGTAGACTGAAGATAAGCGCTGAAAGTGCTATTGTCTGGAAGGGCGGCACCCTGTGTGTAAATGAACATTGTACCAGAAGGCTTTTCGTCTCTCACTCAGATAAGCAGCAGCTAGATATCCAGGGTTTGTTTGTTTTTTCTCTCAACTTTGGTATTAAATCCTGAGATGATTCTGCTGCTGATTAACATGAGAAAGTCCCTCTGCATGAGATAATGATAAATGTATGTTGCATTTTTCAAGTTTTGGTGCAGGAATTATTTCAAGTGAGAGGATTCATCTCTGTACGATGCAATGATCCAACTTGTGCTCAAAGTATTCCTCCCAAAACGGAAAGGACAGAGGCAGCATGTACTGTCCTTTCTACATTTTTAGCCTGAAATCTCCCCCTTTTCTTCCCCCCACCTCCCTGTAATTTCCGTTGGGTGATTGAGTCTGAATTCCAGATATCCCACAGTTAAGATTCATGGGCCTGCGGAGCGCGTGGACAGGACACTTCTTAACCCCTTCCACCTTTTATTCTTCTCTTCTCCCCTCTCCCCTTCTTTCTCCACCTTCTCTTTCTCCTTTATTTCCTGCATTTCACCTTCCTCTCCTCTCTTTCTCCTCCTCCACGCCATTGCTCCTCTTACTGCCCCACACATTCCTCCCCTCCCTCCCACATCCTCCATTTCTCCTCTCGGCGCCTGCCCTCTGTTTCAGCCGTCTGATGGATGCATGATTAGGAACTCGGAGAATCAGAATTGGTTAGCCGCAGGGCTGACATACTGTTTGGAAAGAGGAGTTGAAGGTAGAAAAAAAGTGAGAAAAAGTGTGGGATGAGGTGTGTTTTCAGACTGTGATTGGGCACAAGCCATGGGAATGTACACACACGCACATTTACTGTATGCATGTGTTCATGTGCACGCTCACACACGCTCCCAAAAATTCCTGCATGGTCATGTGGCAAAGATATTAACAGCCAACTGAGAGCAGGAGTCACCACATTGCTCTCTTTTACCCTTAGAGTAATCAATAAAGAGACACACACACACACACACACACGGACAGACACACAAACACACACACACACACACACACACACTGTTTAGTTTAAACCATGAGATGAGAAAAAGCTGTGGATGGATCATGTGTGAAGAATGGGTGTTATAGCACCTACAATTCTTTGGTCAGAACAAAAATAATTCACTGAAGTATCTTTGCATTAGCTCTTCAGTGCCACCATATAAGAAAAGGGTTTAAAGGGAGACTGTTACTTTTCACCGAATAAATAAGACAATGAAAAGTTAAACTCATAAGCAAGAATACACACTCTTTCTTATTTTATACACTCTGGATTTTTGCTGCTACAGCCTAACTTGGTCTGGTATGACCAGTAGCATATGTTAGCTAGTGTTAGTAAACTGTAGATGCTGTCAAACTGACTTTAATGAGTATGTTTGCTAACGTTTACATTACATTAGCATGCGACAGATGAACATGGTGATGTCTTTAAAACAGTGACTGAAGAGAATCTTGGATAATTAAAATTCATTATATCACTATCTTGTAATTACCATCTGTGGCCACAGTGGCCGCTGTTCAGCAGACGTAATGTAGTTTTACTTAAAGGACTCTACTTTTTTGTTTGGATGGATTGCCATAGAATTTGGTTCAGATCCCTTCAGGCTGAACTTTAAGCACTCTGGGGACCCCATAGTCATCATCAGGTCAAAATTTCAATTTGTAAAACATTTTGATTTATGAACAAATATCTAATGCTAATCAGCAAATGTTTGCATCCTAATGTGCTTAACTAAGACAGTGAAAATGGTAAACATGACCATGTTAGCATTGTCATTGTGAGCATGTTCAAAGAAAAAAGCTCATAAGTACTGCTTCACATAGCTGTTAGACAGTGCAGAGGTCAAGCAAACCTCTCCAAACATGCACCGCATGGACACACACCCTATAGTCAAGATTTGTTTAACTCTGGACATCACACAGATCTGATGACTGGCTGTCTGAAGGCAGGTCCTCTCCTCCAGTCGTGTTACTTTTGCAAATAGTTAACCTCTGAACCTGCTGAACATGTGGAATCTTTGGTGTGATTCGCAAACGTGACAGAGGAAGGTGGTGGTCATTGAATTTCAAGCCTTTCTGCAACTCTATTCAGAGGATGAAGGCTGCTCTTACAATGAGGTTTGCACGATGAAACACACATGCACATACACTAAGTGGGGACATCTGAAGACAGAGTGCAGGTCATGCTCTTTTCATTCCCCTTGGCTTTGAACTGAAGTCCTTTGTTACTCGGGTTGATCTGAGGTAAACCACAACGCAGCCTCTCACTTCCTCGCTGTCAGCCAACATGTAGCACTTGTCTCATTCCAAAAGGGGAACTTTAAAGTAAAAAAAACACACACACAATGTGCTGCTTCACAGCTTAGAGGAAGTAACATAAAACAGGAAAATGGTGAGAACTTGTGTAGTCTACAGCAAGGTGTCATATCTTGTTTTACTTAAATCAACTGGAAACAGTTGCTAGCAGGGCTGAAATAGTCCAACTTGCTAAATATTTTGAAATAAGACCTAATAAATTTGATTTGCATTGACAACAAGTGATATAATTTCATCAAATGTGTAGAGAAATTCAATTTGATGCACAAAGCAGGCGCATCTTTTCACAATAATCTATTAAAGCAACAAAACGTGGTTAATCCTATGAGCATCAGTTGATTCTTGTGTGCCCAACCTCCTTGTAAGCATTAAAGCTTAGACAAATATAACCTCTTTAAAAGCCAGCAGTTACGTCAGCTATTGAGAATTAGTAAATTACCATTTTAGGCCATTTTGTTTCTTCATCTGAACATACCAAAAGAAGTGCGGAGACTCCTGGGTTAACTGTGTACTCTGATACTGACAGTCAGTGAAACACAGCAGCTGTGGCCAGGGGTGGAAAAGGGGAAATGTTTTCCCCGTGCGGTGCAAAGGTTCACAATCTGGCTGCCTCGACGTAGTTACATAACAGTGAAAAAAAAAGAGGCAGGAGATAGAAAAAAAAAAAGAGCAGAATGATAGATGAGTGAGAGAGAAAAAAGGGGGAGGAGGGAAAGAAACCAGATGATGTCATGCATTTCATAGTAAAATAAGGGGATCAAGTCAGCAGGGCAAACACAAACATCACACTTTTTGCCTTTCTCTCGCTCTTTGAGTCAGAGCGAGACGCCAAGACACTGAGCGACAGCAACAATGCGAACCACGAATTTCAGCAGATGTGGCAGACTGGCCTTATTTGGCATCCCAGGGAAGAAAAAAGGAAGGAAGGAGGCGAGGGCCAAAATTCCACATCAGGTTTTTATCAAACCAAGACTGATGTGGAGTCAGCAGCAGCCTTTAAACCCTGGCTACAAAAGCTGAATAACAATATCTGGAGGCCATTTTGAGGCCTGAAGTCTTTCCTTCAGGTAAATAAAGATAAGGTTCTGACCTCTGATAGTTTGATACGGAGCTGTATTCTTAACTGTACAGGTAGCAAAGAAATAATGATTTGGAGCACTCCTGAGTGATAAGAAAAAGAGGAATAATAGTTTTAAACTGCAAAAACACACTTCCAAAGCCATCTCTGAGCTCATGTAGAGGTTTCTTTGTCCGTCACTGATTTGGTGTGGCGACCTCAGAGCACAAACAGTTCATTTTAACACATAAAGACACATTCAGCCGCACACATCTGACAAAACAACCAACAGGAAACAGAACAGACACCTCCTTGTCTGCTCTCTGCTCGCCGTTTTCAGAAATAGCCGCCCCCGCTGTTATCAAGCCTGGGTCACACTTCCTGTCTTTCTGCAGTTCAAATTTGTGCAAAGGCTTCTGGGTAAGGACTGTCGACGCACGGTAGGCACCGCCCCCACTCCTGCGCCCACCGCTGCTAGCAGCAGGAAGTCAGCGCTCCCACTTCCTCCTCTTCGAGGGCGAATGCAGAAGTGGAGATGGTTTAGGCAGGAGAGAGTTCGCTCTCAGTTCTCTATATGAACCTCTTCGTCGTCCTCTTCCTCTCTGTTATCATTTCTGAGCCCATTTTGTTGTCCAGTGCATTCCCACAGAGAACTGGCAACGCATTAATTATGATAACACAACAAACTTTGAGTTTCATAAAAAAAACATGCATAAAACATACCACATGCACACAGAATATCGTCTTTCTACAGTCAATAATTTGCTGAGTAATCCATGAAAAAGGAGGATAAGATACCAATTTCTGCACCTATTCCAGAGTCCAGAATGCATTGCAGAAAAGATACAAGGAAAAGTATCTTTTGAGCAATGAAATGCTGTGAAATAGGAAGTAAAAACAGCAGAAGAAAGATGAGACATGTTGAAGAAAACTAGATGCTCATTACAACACATGCACCATGATGCACTGAATTACATGAATAGTATAGCTATATAAGACAGACTATAAGTATCCAAAGTTGGAACTTCTTTGTGTTCATTGATTTCAAGATTGGGTTAATCAATCAATCTGGCTAGGTCACCAGTTTATCCTGACAAATGAAGACAGACAACTATTCACACTTTTTTTCTCCAGTTAACCTAACCTGCATGTGTTTGGACTGTGGGAGGAAACAAAAGCTCCTGGAGGAAATCCATGTAGGTTACGGGACAATGCACTAGTTCTTTTTGAGCATAACCCAACTTTTAGTCCTCATCCCTGACATATTAATTAATTAATACTTGTGCAATGTGATGATAAATGTGACAAATTGTGAATCCACCCACCATCAAATGCGTAAAAAATATATTTCTGTGGTTAAAACGGTCACCTGCAGCATTTAACTGGTAACCTTTTGAGCATGCAGTAAAATATTACTTGCCTCAGTTATACAGTGGCGACACCGTGTTTGGTCTTAGCGTTTGTCCCGAGGGTCGCTCTTTGACCATGAGCCAATTAAAACAAAACAATGACAGCTCAGTGTCAAGCAGGTTGTTGACTGCCTGCCCATTAAGCTACCCTGCAAAACACAGCAGCATTGAAACTACCAGGATTGTTAATACACCCACACATTGCAAGCAAACATGCACATGGGTGACATATCCCTGTGAAAACTGCACACATTTGGAGGTATATTTTTTCCTATTTGTTTCTTTTTTATGACATAAAACAAAGCAGTAATATATTCAGAAACACAATCCTAGAGAACATGATGGATAGGACATGATATTAATGAAGAATAGGGGTTAAAAAGTAAATATATTCAGCAATACAGTTATGTGCTGATATCATATAAGGAGTTAGATACAGTTAGATGCTGCTGGGTGACTTTTTAGGCCCAAGCTTCTGTCCTCGCCTTAATAAGCACACCATCCCTCCCACATTCCTGAAACAATGACTGCTCTCTGTACCAAAACAGAGGTTCTTCAGCTCAGGGGCGTGTGGTTGAGCGAAAAAATCCCTCTTGATGTGGTAACATATTGTCCTTGTAATGGGA
This sequence comes from Dicentrarchus labrax, assembly GCF_905237075.1. Classification (NCBI taxonomy): domain Eukaryota; kingdom Metazoa; phylum Chordata; class Actinopteri; family Moronidae; genus Dicentrarchus; species Dicentrarchus labrax. The sequence goes on from NW_026136716.1 coordinate 6,942,079, forward strand.
AGGTTATCTGGTTGGTTTCAGTGTAACAGAGGAAGGGACGGCCCACATTCTTTAGAGCTGACCTCATGCTTGAAAACCATTTTACCTGCTCTAAAAATGGTGAGCAAATCCAAAAACCAGCTGGGTTTCAGAAGGATTATATGTTACAACACATACTTTCTCTAATAACTGCTTCTTGCTTGTTTTTCTTTTACTTTGAGAATATTCTTTGCACCTGAAAACAGGAAATTTTAAGATTTCAGCCATAATCTCACCTATAACTTCTCATTAAAAGTGGGTGAAAGATGAATGGAGCTCAGCATTGAGTAAAAGAATGCATACGCTCTTAATAAGAGTTCCTCTTTTCTGCAAACAGTGTGGCAGATGAACCCACATTTAACATTCCTTGGAGTTTCTGGGAGCTATTTGAAGAAGAAATGTGACAGTATTTATTTCTCACTTTCTCCCTCTCTCTCTTCCCTGAAAGAAGCCCAAAGTGTCTGTTATCATAGCTTCGATTAGCAGAGATAAGGGGCCAGATTAGGAGAACACAGAAAATGGGAGCATTTGTGTCCAAATATGGTTGAATGCTGGCACTTGGCGAGAAGTGTGAGGTAAGAGCGACAGATTTGAGCTTGGAAGTCCCAAAAGGAAAAAGCTTATTCATTCGACGCCCACGCTATGACAACAAGAGAATGGACCCCCGACCACAGGTGGAGTCTCAAACCAGTGACACTTCAAACAGTGAAAAGGCGTTGATAGGTCTATGCTCCGTGCACCTGCTGTGCACAAACAGCCGGCTGGTTTTCAGCCACAAAGATGCCCTCACACATTTTTTCTGGCTGTCCGGGAAGTCTCATGCATATTAATTTTCTTTCTCTTACTTTACCTGCCACAGTCAATTCATCACCCATCTATGCGCCACACACACACACACACACACACACACACACACACACACACACACACACACAGAATGAACAACAAAGGCTGCTAATGAGCAGGAATGCCCACAGATCAGTGAAACAGCACGACAGCTGTCGCAGCAGGGGGTCCTCTTATTGGTCGGCTGTTGTCCGCAGCTAACGGTGCCCCCCAATCAGACAATGGCACGCCTGGCTTTTCCCGCCACGGGTGTGTTAATACTGTACAGTGAGCGACAGAAAAAAAGAACAACGGGCAGAAAGGCGCTCAGGGGAGGTAGGAGGGGAAGGGGATGATGCTACAAGATGAAAAACTTTCTCTTTAGCTATGGGAATCGCATTAACAGACAGTTAACTGGACCATTATCAGTCGAAGGCAAGAATGACAGTACACTTCCTATCTCAAGATAAAATGTTGCACATTGCAGTTTTAAACGCTACTTCCTGCCGTTGTGCCATTAGGACCATTTCCAAGAGTCAAGTTGAAGCTAGGTGAATTTTGCTGAAGTCTTGTAGTACATAAAACTTTTCTTAAAGCATAATTAAACCCACAAATTCTGCAAATTCCCTTACCTATTTCATCATGGTTAGGGAGGGGCCAGAGGATTCAGCTGAACATATATAAGTTACACATCCCAAGAATCTACAGTGCAGCCACAAAAAATGTGACACAGTTTAAAGCCACAAATGAAAATGAAGGTAAATGGTATTTAGAAATAGGAAAATCAGCCACATGCTAGCTGTCTCTCTGCTGATAGCATGTAAACATAGGCCTATTCTGAGATTTATACTGGGGAGTGAGAGCATGCTGGAAAATGGGCTTCAAATTCTCTGTGGCCAGAAGAATCTATTAAACAATTTTACTGCCATAATCCCCCTGCTGTATAATAAGCAGAAGTGTTACTTTCCACCATAGTGCACATGCCCAGTGCTTCACATAGCCAACAAAACACAGTCGTCATTCATAACATCCCAAACATCCAGAGATTTATACGTCACTCTTAATTCACATACAATGTGTGTGATGACATAAGTGAAGCAGAAGCGGTTACAGTAATTCCCATCTGCTGCAGCGGCTTGGTCTAATGTCTGAGGAATGCACAACAGGAGACGTTTGGCTCGGGGAAGAGGAATGTTCGCAATTATGGCTGGTCTGAGTGGACTGGGTTTGTGTGTGTGTGTGTGTGTGTGTGTGTGTGTGTGTAGTGTGTGTGTGTGTGTGTGTGTGTGTGTGTGTGTGTTTAAAAGGGCCAAAAGACTCACAGACAAAATAAAAGAGAATGAAATGTGTCTTGATGGGCAATGTCTAGTTAAAGGTTGATTCAAAGATAAAATGATGGTCGAATTATGTGTGTGTGTGTGTGTGTGTGTGTGTATGTGTGTGTGTGTGTATGTGTGTGTGCGCTCCCACATGCGAACCACTCCTCCACAATTTGCCTGCCTCCACGGTGCCGCTAGATGATGAATGCAGGGATTACATAAGATGAGGTCTGATTGGCTGCTTCTGAGCATGACAACTGGACAGGTCTCCACAGATGCATCCCGGTGGATTATGGGTAATATTGGAAAGTTGCATTAAGGACAGACTGTCTGTCTGACTGACTGTTTTTTCTGTGTCTATTGATATTAATAATCACATTAATACAGTGGCAGGGCTGTAACAGGAAAACAAAGAGAAAAACAATGAGATTAATCTTTATTTGTGCAGCAGCTTCCAAAATAAAAGCCCCACAGTATTAGTGAAATAATAAACAGAACAGGGGAAAAAAGCATTTTAATGGTGGTGTTGAGAGCAGATTATATAAGATTATATAAGAGCATGGATGTTAAAATGCATTCAAAAAATGTTCTTATTGGATTGGTTTGCTTTTTTTCCATTTTTCAAACAACTTTTTCACATGTATGTTTGTGAAAACAGTGTCTCAGCTTAATTTCCCATGACAGCAGTTGACCGAAGTGGATCAACAGCACGGTATACGTTAAGATCTCCATTCTCTTTTTTGTTTGGGTACAACAGGATAATGTTTCATCTCAGTACCTCCTTGTTCTTATCACCTGTACTCTCCTTCCAACCACATCCTGGGTCTGTGAACCTGTTAACTGGCAACTTTCAGCCCAATAAAATCACAACACGAAGTAATGTACAGAGTCACACAGTTCTGAAATCACTAAGCAACGTCTAACGTCAGCACAGGTTAGTTAAATGGTTTTGTGCTTGTTGAAACTAAAAATAATATTACAGTTTTTAACAAGTAAGCAGGCCTATATCCACTGATTTCTTAGCAACCACAAATTCTTAATTCAGCTCACCTGCATTTGCTAGCAGGCATGTCACACCCACTCTTTACACTACTGGGAATGTCTGACTTGTCAGAGAGAGAGAGAGAGAGATAACAAGCCCTTGTACTGCGTGATAGTGGCAGGTCTGTGCATGTTTGCCCCATATCTTACAATGCAAAAATACACACACACACAAACACCCTCACACAAGCTGAGAGCGAGTCCAAACTCTCTCCCCCCGAGTCTGAAGCAAATCAGCGGATCAGCTAGTTTGAGTCGCAGCCATCGATTTCTCGGGCCATCTGCTCACTTTTGGCCCCGGCAAGCATTTCCATGGCAACGCAGTGTTGATAAATGGAGGAGAGTCTTATTTAAGTCTGCAATCTGTTCATGTGGTGAAGTTAATTCTCCGTCGCTTCCTTTGTATGTTTATTAAAATGACTGCCGGTGGCCGCTGATATGGCCCAACAGAGATGAGCTGTAATCCCGGATCAACATTTTCATAACACAGGGGAAGTCGCTTTAGTTGGGAACATAAACACATATTTCTTTCAGGAAAGAAAAAAACTTGTCATTGGTGTCCGTGGATTTTTCAGGGGGTTTTTTTAATCAGGTTTTAAAGCAGTTGAAGGCATGGAAATCACCAAAATCTGATCTCAAGAACCATCCTAAAATGGCACCTTCTTTGCTTTTTACCCAGCTGTGATTATGTTTAAATGTCGACCAGATCGCAGTATCATTTAAGATTTGGAGGAAGTTTACACAGTGGTTTTGACAATGCACCCTAGGCCCTGCAAACAAAACAGAACATCCCCACCGCTGCTCCAGTTCCCATGAAAACAGGTTGCTCTCCTTTTGTGTGTGAGGAGATCCTCTTTCCCGGTGACCTTTTCTCTCGCATTTTCACCACAAGTTTTCAATTCCTCAGAGGTTCGTCCACTCCCACTCGTGTATAGCTGCTTTATTTACAGATTACAACCTTCAGTCAAATTCAATAGTGGTGCAAACCTGCAGAATGAGAAAAAAAAGTGTCACTAAGAAGCTTATTTGTGAGGTGTTGAATCTCCATCACAATGCAGCACATACTGTACTCAACCATGACTTGGAACGTGTGTCTAACCAGTTTTACTTTAAGATTTTAAAAAAAGCTTTGTGGGAGTTGTTCAAAATGGTGTAAAACTGATATTTGGCTATGAGATAATATGTTTGTATCAACATCACAGACCTGAATTGCAGGGTGAAGTTTGTCGCCTGTTTCAATAAGCAGATCTAATAGTGGGCCTTCAGCACTTTCATTTATAGTTAATTGTAGACTGTCTATTTAAAACAGGGAAGAGGATCTATAAATAATACTAAATAAATACTGTGGTTCCCCAGATTATAAACTTCTTGATTGACTCTTGAGACTTGCAGAGACTCAAAGCAGAACTGTATGTACTTTACTTCTAAAACGTGGAAGTGATTCTACAGCTCAGGGGCCGTTCCCTTAATTATGCACAACTTTAAGTCTTAATAAAATTTAAAAGGATGAGTGGTACTAAAATTCCCCCCCTGTGCAGTGGCCATGAACAGGAAAATTGACTATGGAAACCAAAAACTTCTATCTATCCTTCAGCTCATCTCCTAATATGACTACTCCTTTAATGTGTCAATTTTAACTCCAGTAACGTTACCTCTTTGTCAATAAAGCAGTAAAATGACAGCTCCTCTTGAGTTGGACGTTTTTCTTAGCACGTCTGTGTCCTTGCTGGGACCCCTGCCTGCCAACTCAGCATACATGTGGGTGAAAGTGTCAGACAAATGCTTAAAATATAGGTAAGCTCTGTCAACCTCAGCTCTGACAAGCAGGAATCAGAAAGGATGGATTGTACAGCCCTGAGGTACATCAAACCCCATCTCTGCGACTGTCTGTCTCTGCCTGTCAGGAGTTATATAAGATCCAGCCTGAGGACTCACTCACACAAACATGAGTCTGACAGGACCTGCATATCTATCTGAAGTATGTGGCAACACTCTGCTCTATCTGATCAGCATCTTGTCAGGGTGGATTAGTGTGTGTGTGAGTGTTTGTGTGTGTTTCCTTTGGCAGTCTGGTGGATGCTGGGGAGGTCAGTGCCAGTTAATATACTTTTTGATTTGGTTCGCTTAGCAGTTCAGTTAACACTAGGTATCACTTGGAAAAACTCAGCACAGCCAGTTCATTATTTAAATAAAATTGGAGACTTAACCTTTAGCTTTAAGGCCAGGTTTGGCTGCCAGTCAATTTGCATTTCAAACATTGTTCTCTTATGCTAACTAAGCTCATCCTAAGCTCTTGCTGCTGTCAGGAACGTGCACAAGCATGTCCTTCTATTGAAAGCAATGGGGGGGAAAGCAAGTCGTCACTGTGCAGAGAGCTTTCCCGACATGCGGCCTCACTGTAGCTAGAAGCACCAGTTGTCCCATTTATCGGCACCGAGCCCGGCCTTGCAATCCAACCATTTCAACCCTCTGGCAACCAAGCGCTCCTGCTGCCGAGCCCAGCCCGAGCCCTGATATGACATAGATGTGCAAAAGAGAGATTCCATTTAGCAGCGCTGTTCCCGTCACTGTGCAAATTGATTAGCTTCTAATGGCTACGGGTTGTGCATGGGGCGACCTGTCTGGTGGATGCAGGAATGCGAGAAGCTGCCAGTCGCTAACATTAGCCTATTGTTTCCATATCAGATGCTGATGAGCTGAAAGAGACTGCATTGTAGGCAAACTTGAGGTTTGAGTTATCTAATCTCATCACCCTGTTAACTTGGAGGAATGTAAATGTGACATGAATCTGTTGAAACGGTTGTATATTCATCCTCCAGCTTAAAGACTCTGTTGTACCTTTTGAGATTGACTTTGCCTATTTAGCTCGAAGCTGTTTAAAACCGCTCTCATTTGTCTCCACTCATTGTCACAATGTCAACACTCTTACTGAACTGTTTCCTTTAGTAAGACGAACATGACTTCAAAGGCAGCGTATACACTCTGGATTCACTTAGTTTTTTCCATGCTATGTTAAACTGATAAAACCACTTTGTTTGGTTTAGGTCTTACAATCTTAACTACTTAACTGAACATGGCAGGTAATTACTTCAAGCAGCATTATTCAACAACCCTAGTTTTGCCCACAGGCTGGAACGGTTCAGGTACAGCAAGAGTTTGGTAGGAACCTAACCTTCCCACAGTGGATTATCAGAAAAATCAAGATACAGATGAATAAAGTACGTGCATCTGCACATTTAGTATCTGAACCGTGCAAATCACAGACAGGCACACTGCTTACGTGTCCAGTTCTTTTGCATCAGTCACTAGAAGCTATTTCTAAATCTACTCACAAAAATATTATCCAAATCCAGAAGTCATATCTGGGCCAGAAAAAATCACATTTGGTCTTCTAGTGCCAGAATGCAACTGAAATTGGCCTGCTGGGCGTTCAAAAAGTTCTTCCAAGAAGTTCAGCTTGAGTAACAGAGTAGCTCATCAGAGCAGACACCAAAACACTGCTCAGTTTGTAATATGAGACTATTACAACACGTTTATGTTACAAAGCAGCACCTTGCTGGATGATCACATTGCTTTGTGTAAAAAAAAAGATGAAAAACTGTGATCAGTAGATTTGCTTGAAGTAAATTCAAGTCTTTGTGTCAACCTGAGGGAATAGGAAGCCAGACAGTCCAAAATGGAGGATGCTCTGTTGCACCATCCGCTTTCACTCTTTAACATTCCTCTGTGGGAATATAAACCACTCCACAAAAGAGGAATGAATACACCTCTATATACATCTTCTTCTGAATCTACTGTGTGAACTTATCGTCTCATTACCAACCAAGATAACTGTCAGTTATTAAGCTCGCTAGATAGGTTTAATTATTTTTTTAGAAAGGATGTACAATCATGAGAACAAAATGCCAGAGGGAATAAACAGTACAGAGGAAATAACTGTAATGAATGACTAGCGCTGGCATGTTCCTCGCTTACTAGCACGTTAGCAATTAGTTCCTCAGCTACAACAGTTCACCACCTCTGCATGTAGTCCCAACATCACCAAGCCTCTAGCACCAAAATGTGTGTCGTTAAAAGACCAGTCTGTAGGATTTAGTGGCATCTACCAGTCAAGTTGCAAGTAACTCAACACCCCTTGCGTCTCTATTTGATGACCTGGGAGTGAGAACAGGCTGTGTAGGTGCAATTACAGTGGCCACAGAAAACGGGAAAGGCCCTATCTACAACCAGTGTTTGGTTTGTCTATTCAGGGCTACTGTAGAAACATGTACAACCTGTCTCTAGATAAAAAAAACCATCTCATTCTAAGGTAACAAATACACAACAATTCCTATATTTAGGTGAAAACCTATGAATATTATGTTACATTTCTGCCAGTAGATCCTCCTAAATGTTACACACTGGACCTTTAAAGAAACTAATTACACAAAGTCAGTCACAATCTAGCAGCATAATGCATAATGGAAAAATACAGTTGAGTCATGCTCAGGGCTTCAACTCAGGAAAGCAACAAAAGCAAATCTCACAGTGGGTTTTATGTTAAGATGACAAAAGGCTGAGGGGACCTCACACAGACTGAGAAACACTGCAGACAGCAGACGACACATCTCACTCCTCACATACAGCCTGTATGAACCCATCCAACGCTATCAGGCTCAATGTTTTGTAGCTTCTCGGGCTACGAGTGCTCTTGTGTTTGGGAAGATTTGTTATGGAAAGAGAGCGATCGAGGGTGGGCCAGTTTCTGGGAAGCAACCCTCCTCTGACCTCTGAGAAGGAGAAGCTGGGGGAGGGTGGGTGAAGCAGGAGAGGAGGATTCTTTGGAATTGTGGCAAGCCCTCTTTTTCTCTACGCCTCCTCCTCACCCAACTTTCTCTCTCTGTTTCTCATGTTAATCCTCTGCTATTTTGTCTCAAATTTCTCTCCGGAGCAGAGGGCCAGATAATGTTCATAACAAGCTGCAGTGTGGAGAAATACTCCCTCTTAATCAAATAAAAACAAAGGGGATATTGAGTTGGGATTCACTCAGTTGGCTCTCACTGGTGAATATTTTGGCTGCAGGAATAAAGCAAGTTTCATTTTACACATCCCGCACTGAAGGCTTCATTCAGCTGCTTTTGTTGGACTGAATTAATTATCAATGCAATGTTCTAAAAACTGGAGAAATCCAGTTTTTCTGCGCTTACCTGCAACCTTAAAGCAGGCTTTAGGGGGAAATATCATCCAACGATCACCTCTCTTGTCCATCGATTTGTTTTTCCGGGATGGCGGGGGCGCTCTAGCTCACAGCTGACATTCCCTCCACTCCCACATCAGTTATTCCCGCCTACATCCTGCGAGGTTCCGAACTACATCGGAATGCTAATCTATTGTGTAACAGATGGGACGAAAACCTCAGTTTTCGCCGGGCCAATATAAACATTTACATTCTGATGAGAGCAATTTCAGAAGACGAGGCCTGTAGGGTTTTTCACTTCTTCTCTGAAGTGGTTTACCACGTTTTATTGAACACACACGCCAGAACAAAACAAATATTTCAGAATTGGCTCGTATCAGAAAGTGAAACAAATGTGTGCTTATAGGTTGGTTTTAATAAAATCCTGCACAACTAGTTCACCAAATTGCAGATCTCTACTCTTTAAAACATGTCTTTGCATAGATTATATACACCGTAACACAATAAGTTATTTAAACTCCAAAAAATTGGTCAAACTGATATATAAAATATAAATTTTAAGTCACACTAACTCAATTTTGTAAGTTGAAAACATTCTTAATTAAGCAGCTTTAATTAGTAATTTTAAGTGACACAAGCTTAGATTGGAAAGTTACATAAAACATTCCTGATTAAGTACTTTCTTTCTTCGAATTAAATTAACAGGTTTTACAGTTTACAGTATGCATGCCAAACAAAGATAATAGAGATTTAGTGACTGATTAAATGTGCTGCTGTTAAGATAAAATCATTTCAAAAGAAAATTTGTCTTAATTTCGTCATGGTGAGACAATCCAGACGACAACAACGCCGTGCCGAAGCGTGCCCGCCAAGGCTCTCCAACAAGGCGGTTACTGCGCACTCCTAACACATGAGCACTGACGCCATTATTGCTGTAGTGCCCATTTTGGCGGAGTGCCTACGCTGGGGCGCACAGAGTCTTTTAGGAGGCAAAATGGGACACGAGTAACAATGGGGGCGTGGGTGGCATTTGGAGCTCAGCCCACGGTGCCAGTTGCCAGAGCAGGTCATGTGCCCGATCTGAAGACAAAGAGGGTGAGTTGGTGCTCATCTGGGCAGGAGTCCAGTCGAACTTGGATTGGGACGGTGGAGGTGGGGGGCGAGGGAATGTAGGCACACGTCTGACTAAAGCCTTTATGTAGGGAGGGGGCCTCAACGGACAAAAAGACACAGGGACCGGCTGTTTCCCCCTGCAAAGACGGAGGGGCACTCAGGCATCTGGGATTCTATTCACCCAGCAACGGCTCAAATCTTTAAAGAGAGCATTTTGGGGAATTACGACAGCTTGCGGGAAGTCCTATCTGCTGACTTACAGTACAAGCAGAGCACCATTAGCATGTGTGCACCAAATAACAGCGACTGTGTGCAACCACACGGACTCTCATTAGTCATCTCTCTCTTCTCATTGGTTCTTCTTCAGACGTGTGTAACCTCTTCACATTTTGTCCCTTTGGCTTGTTTTCATGGGAACTATCTACCGCTATAAACAAATGTTCTGCCCACAAACCTCCATAATTAATGAATCCAGACCTCAGAACAACATGGTTTCACCTTTGATACTCTGATGGAGGAAACTTGGCAGAAAGGAACGCAGCTGAGCCAAAGACTTGCACCCAAAAACAGGAAGAGCAATCAGCTCCTTGACTTCCAGGTGCAGGGGCAGAATAAGTCCAGTGGGTCTTGTTTTGGAGGACTGAACCTGCAGAGGCCTTGAGGGCTAGTTTCTTTACACAAAACTCTTCCAAAATTAGATCGTTATGGTTTCTTCTTGGGTTTGCGAATATTAAGACATCCACAACACTAACAATCTGTTAGCTCACATGCACACTACTTTAATCTCCCGAGATAAACCGCCTCAACAATAGACACTGAACGTACTTTTACAATTGAGATTACTATGTACACCGTGATTAAATCAGGTCTTGTTATCTTTATTGATTGGGTGTTGACCTAGATTACTAACACACTATCAGTGAGTCACAGTCTGGGAAGCATTACTGCTCTTTAAGTGCAGCAATAATTTGTGATTGTAGCCCATGACAGTTAAGACAGTGATTTGATAAATCAATGAAGAGCCGACACAACACGCAACTCTTTCTGTAGATAACTGAGCTCATTAAGACTACCGATTTAACATCCAGCAAGTGAACATCTTGTTGTCCCTGCAGAGCGAGTTTCCACATTAGCGTCCCCACACACCCTTATGAGGGAGCATTAATGCTCTCTGGATGAACACTATAGGTGAGACACATTTATCGTTTACAGCGAGCATCAAACGGCGAAGGGCTGAACATCATTTAGGCCACATATTCATGGAGACCTTGCATGTCTGTTGCCATGGAGACAGCGTATAGACCTCTCTGACTTAAGCCATGCATGATGGGGACAGAACAGTCACTGCTTGTACCAACTGACTGCTAGGTGGTGTATATATTTGTCAGAAAGTACAAACATGGCCCTCGATGTGGTGAATCTTATGGTATTATTACATAACTTAATTTGTGCCTATTTTGAAGATTTTAAATCATTATGTGATCTGACCGTGCTGACAGTATGACGATATTAGCAGAACCTTTAAGACACCATGAATCATGTTGATGTGCAACTTCCTCCTTGTTATCAGCTCTCAAGAATCATTCTTTAACTAGATGCTCTGCAGTAAAGATTTTACATCCTGTGACATTTTAAAATGAGGCAAAACTCTTTTTTTTACCTTTTAAAATGTCATACAAACTAATTCTGAAACACAGTAATTACTTATACAGAGTGAGAGGAAGTAAAGTGCAGCCAGACTTCCCTTTTTGGACCCACAAAAGACCATATTCTTTTTTTTTATTTTTTAAACACAGTGCTGGAAAGGCATGCTGTGACATTCAGGAGGAAGCAGAGGAAGCTGAGCAGATCTTGGCAGTGATCAGGGCTCATTCTTCCAAGAGGGGTAAAAACCACTGAGAATCCTGACATGGACTAAGACAAGAAGAATTTATTTTGCAGTGTTGTGGGTTTGGGTTCAACGACTGACCTTTGGCAGCATCAAACTGGACAAAGACTACATCTGACAAATCACTATTCACATTAAGTGTGGGTTTGGTTGCTGAGACAGAAGAAATCGACTCCAAATCAATTTTGCAAACTACTGCGATGATAACAAATCTCATAGTCAGTTGATCCCTCTCGGGAAATTGGATTCACTCGCTGCCAACCACAACAGGGTCAAAGGTCAGGCTCGGTGATCCAGCAGATTTGAAGAGATTCAACAACTATCTCAATGCAAACACGGGAAACACACTCACACACACCACCAAGCCTTCATAGAACTAGATGCTGGGAAAAAAAACATGTTACTATGCTAACACACTTTTATCAAACCTGCAACTTCCTCCCAAGCGACTTCAGGCATGAAAACTACCTCTTAAAAACCTTTGATGTTTCAAAAAGCCATGTAATAATATCTCCATTCACTTGGAGGGGAAGGTGACAACAGGTTACATTCTGCATCCCTTTTTACTGCGATAACATTTGTGTTTTGCCAAACCGAGCGATCTCAATGAGAGTATTCACTTCCTTTAGACAAAACAACACGTGGTTCAGAATTCCTTGGATGCCTGGAGAGACTGGTAAATTAAGGTTTTGTGTTGTGCACATCTGTGTCGACGTCCTTGACTGTGCTGGATGGTTGACAGCAAAGGCTGCAGCTGACCTCGAGCTCCACAAGATATAAACCAGCTCTGCTATTGTTTGACATAATTAACTGATACATTTAAAGGAAACCTCAAACTGTTCAGTATCTCTCTCATCTTCTTTCCTCGTCTCACTCTTCTAAGCACACTTAAGTACAGTTTACATTGTGACGATGAGGCTCATAAGGTATAATACATTAATATGAATGATATTATGCAGAAGCAGATTCCATTGCAAGGCAAAGGGTTGGCTTCTTAAACCAAGCAAATTCCTTCATGATCATCCAACTTTCAGCGGAGGGAAAATAAGCCCTGAGATCAATGACATCATTATATTTCTATGCACACACCCCCAGCGTGCCATTCTCAGATGTAAAAGCTCCAATAAATCTCAGGATGAGGCAGAACTTTCCGCTAACGAGGGGAAAATCAGCCAAAATCTCGCTTTTAAAATCTCTTGGCATTCATGAGAGAGCGTGTTTGGGTCCGTGGGCATTAATGCAGGTGTGTGTGTGTGTATGTGTGTATGTGTGTGATGCTCTGTACGGTATAATCCTCTATTTCACTCTCAACACAGCAGGCCACACATACTTAGTGGGGTGTGCCACTTTTCAGCCTATCTCTGAACACAAATACCTGAGATCATGACTGCCTTTACTAATGAGGATAACCCTAAACTCACTAAGAGCTCGACGAGAAGATTGACACCACTCTCATGTCTGTACGCCAAATATGGTGCTTTAGCAAGGAAATGGTTTGCCTTGCCTAGTATAATAACAAGGAGCAGGGGGGAAACTGTTAGCCAGGCTCTGTCCAAAGGTAAAAAATAATCTACCCACCAGCACTTTTAAAGCTGACGTACAGTATTAGCACATTTTCTCTCAGTTATGTGCCAAACTATTTTGTGTCTGGGCGCACTAACTTGGAGTCTCTGCTGATTCACGGTATCCCTAAACTAAGCTTAACTACAGATTCTTGTAATTTAGTCAGGATTTGACATCAAATTTTACCTATTGGTGGGAGTCCAGGTGCATTCACAATACTTTGTTATTCCAGTGCGTTTCTTGCAACGTAACTCCCTCCACATTTCATCTTCATGATCCATCTGTCCATCCAGCATTCACACTGCTGTTTTTAAAGAAATTGCCTTCTCTCATTTTACGTGTTGACCATAGCTGACCACTAAATATGAAGCTACAGCTAGAAGATGGTTTTCTAAATGTAGCTTGAAGATTGGAAAGCGTGGTTCTTGCATGATAAAACTAATTATGTGCAACATTATATAGTTTTAATGTGCACAACGGATTTGAATGGGGGCTGTTGTTTATGGCAAAGATTAGTGCAACTAACACTGCTGTGGATTAAACTGTATTACTCATTATAGCTTTTTAGCTGCATCCTTAATCCCATCAATATATTTGTTTAAATGGAGTCTGGATAACAAATCAAACTGCAGATTCTCTAGATTCTAACTGTCGGAAACTGTCATCTGAATTAACCACAATTATAGGGACTAAAATTTTGATTTGCGCATGGTCCCAACCTCTTGGATGATGGCAGGGGTCCAGCTCCTTGTTGTCTTACCTTGCACTGTAAGTGTGCTGCTTTGCTGTTGTTGACACAGCTTCGGGCTGACCTTGCCTCAGCATGACTCACTGCCATGCCAGCAGGCATTATCGCCACCTGACTGACCTTGCCAACAGGAAATAAAAAATAAACACCATGTCAAACAGCCATGACTTATGAGGGTTAAGTGGATTATGGGTGTGGTGTCAACTTGAACTTCTGAGATTCAATCAGAGCTGTGAGTGTCTGTGGTGTGAGATCGCTCTGTTAAAACATATTTAACGCGACTATGTTCCCCCCGACATCTCTGAGTATCTGTGTGCAACTCACACCCATTAACTGACTCATTAGGTGATAGTATTGTGTGAATTTCAGACCCGAGCGAGGCGTTGCACAATGAGGCCTTTGAGCAACATTGTTTGAGCAACAAGTCTCATGTCACATATGATGTAACAGCATGAGGAGACTTTATTGAAGCCCTGAAGAGAAAAAGAGATGAGGAGCAGTGGGATAGAGCAATATGAGCATGCCATTAACCTCGGGGCATCGAAACAAAGATAATGAGCCGATAGAAGGCAAAAAGTATGCTTCATATGCTTCTCTGTTATTCATGTGTTTAATAATAACCCTTCCTTTAGGCCATGTAAAGAGCAGAACAGAAAGGTAGTGTTGGCTAATTACAAGTGACACACAGGCACAGACAGATTAAATTATCAGTACAACTCCAACCCGATAATACAGACACAAACTGTTTGCACCTCCACTGAGAGACACACCGTTCCTCCTTTTTCATTTGTGAGCAGCAGCATGAGGAAAAAGGCCAGCAACTTCTCTTAATTCTAGCAGGAGAAGTGCAACTTTATCAAACAGATGCAGCTCAAGTCAGAACAGTGTGAAAGGCGCCTTTCCAAAAACTAAATCCTCAATCACTGTTTGTGCAACAGGAACACTGTGGATTGAAAAGGTGTCCTTGGGCATTTCACCTGCATATGTAGAGCTGAAGCAAAAACATAGAAAAGAATATTTGATCCATAGATGCTACAAGCCGAGGCACATACTGTATTGGTTGAACCATGGCAATTTCCTTCCGTAGATTTAGTTTTGGTTCAGGCTGCTGAGCATAAAAAAACTATTTCAGTCACTACCAGGAAGGTTTGAATGTGGATCTAGAGTTTCAACTACATATTCTGTCCTTTAGAAAACACAAATAAAGTTGTTAAAAGGGACAGCTGTGTCTGACTCCAGAATGTGCTTGAATTACTGCGCTCCGTTCACCATAGTACTACGAATGTGTTGTGTTATTGATGACCTGTAAGGAAATCCTGTTTTGCTTTCCCTCAGGCCTCTAGAGAGAGAAAGGTTCATGCTACATTACAAAAACAGCAGGAGCTGGTAGGGAGTGTCTTCAGTAGGGTGGATGCTTGCCAGGACAAATGCTGGAATTTCTGGTTGAAGGGTATATTCCCGACCTTCTGCTCCATAGTGCTGTCTGTTCAGGTCTCATGCTGATTAATCTAAGGACATGACATGACTAAGCTTGTTATTAACAAGGGGGCAATAATTAAGCAGCTCTCTGCAGGGACTGCCAGGGTAATTAACGCTCATGATCAACATTCTTTCAGCGAGCAACTCAGCCTTGGAGAGTTCTCTGGGCACCACACACACCACAGGTTTAAATTTAATAAAGCAGAAATATTTTTACTTCTGCTGAGTTTCTCTTTTTGCCTCAGATACTAAAAGAAGTTGTTGGGTTTTTTTAAATTTTTTTTATCAAGGTTTCTGATAATAGGACCAGGTGTGTGCCACAGAGTTTTTACAACAAGGTGGTCAAACTCAAGTAAGAACTGACACAAAAGCCAGATATTAAATTCTACTTATTACAGTAACAGTGCAAATAAAATGTTCTCGGTCATGCTCTTAAATGTCTTGCTAATGTAGGTCTGAAGAATATTTAAGTCCTTTTTGTCCATCCAATGCAGCATATGCCTCTTTTTATTTTGACAGATGTGAAAAGCAGAAGTTAGAATTTTTAGTGATGCTGCGTCGCAAAGTGGAACTAAAAATGGTTTAGAAAGGGGGGCATGGTTTTTTAATGTGCTGTTTTGCAACTTTTGGCATCTTTGGATGTAACATCCCACATTCATTTGTAAATTAACTGGAAATCATCCAGTTTATGAAAAAGTGCAACATAGAAAAGCTCCACATTTGTAGCTAAGAAGGGGATTTTGCAACAAAAGGTAAAGAGAAACCAAAAGTGTTAGGTGTTTGCAGCAGCAATATCATCCTCTGTGAGGAGGAAGAAGAGTTGCAGAGAGTGGCCCAGATCTGTGCCTGCAGCGAGGGAGGAAGCGCCTCGTCTGCAGCGTGGCAGTCACAGCCTCGCTGCTCGGGGGAAATGTCAAAGCTGTCATACTGTATAAACCCTCAGGAGAGCGGCCACTGAGAGCTTCTCTGTGTTTACATCTCACGGATGCACCAAGGAGAAGCACGCATGCATGAAGTCGAGTCGCACATGCATCTGTCTATAGGATCATGTGCATGCATGCACGGCTGCATGAAGGCTGCAGAAGTGCGAGCCACACTCACTCTTTTGTTCACACTCACTCTCAGTCATCACCTCGGAGTGGATATTTTCTGGACCACCTCATCAAGTCACAATGAGTCGAGCTGACGCACTGTGATGTGCTCTGCTGTCTATGCAGTGGCATCGATTCTGTGCAATGCTTCTGCTAATGCATTTACAAGCAATGGTGAACGTCAACAC
Source organism: Dicentrarchus labrax (assembly GCF_905237075.1). Classification (NCBI taxonomy): domain Eukaryota; kingdom Metazoa; phylum Chordata; class Actinopteri; family Moronidae; genus Dicentrarchus; species Dicentrarchus labrax. The sequence continues at coordinate 6,958,528 of NW_026136716.1, forward strand.
CATTTAGACTGCATTGATCGGGGCCCCACCTGGGGCCAGACTAATAGAGCATGTCTGGGGTAATCAACCCAAGCTATAGACAAGCAGTTCAGCCTCCTGCAGAAAAAGCCCTGTCTGTAATGTAGGACCACGCCCGTGCTCTGCCCCACTGATTCTTAACAAGTCGCCTGTGCTTTTAGGCATCAGTTTGATGGTGTAATTAGCGGTCATACAACTGTTTAACTGACTTTTACAAATCCACAAGATCTGTTGTAATTATCATTTATGCAACAAGATAGCTAGCACTGCCATTACAGGTGGAGGTTTTGAGCTGTTTCTGTGCTTCCTGTAGCCAACAGTGCATGTCTGCTGTTTCTTACAGCTAAGTGTTGGCTTGTGTGTGTGTGAACTTTGTGTCTTTGTTCAGAAAAGTGCTATAAAAAGTTAGTTCCTGCTTCCCTGCTAACTCCGGACGCAGAACAGCACTTATCTGTAAACACATTGCACAAAGAGGACATGACTGGTGAAACATTTTGAGTTCTGTTTTGATGCATAAAAACATTTTAATGTATGTACTTAATATGAGAGTAACTCCAGGACCAGCATGGATACAGCTCCATTTGAACAAGTTGTTTAATCCAGTACTTTGCTTAAGCATGAGTTTGGAACAAATACAAAAAAGGCAATTTTCCAATAAACTGAACCAGTGAACTTTAAATGATAACATAATAGCACAGTTTCCCGTTTTGTTTCATGTTATCACTTTAATGTTTCATGTCAGGTTGTAAATGTGTAACCCTTTGTCATAATAACACTCTCAGAGGGCTTCACAGGTCACATTAGACAAGAATCAAGGAAATCCCCTTCCAGGGCAAATATAATACAAATATTATTTTAAGTTAATGTAGCACATTGCCGCTGTCCAGTGAAACCGACATATATCCAAATTTGGTGTATTTTCAGATATAACCAAGGATTAAAATGTCTCCATGCCGCCTTTACTGATGTGATAAGATGGATTTTATTGCACTACTACCATCTAAGATAATAAGTCTGTTGGTAATTGATAACATTATGTGATAGCATTGACTTGTGTATGTATGAGTACATGATGGTATGCTATTCTGTTTTAAGAAAATCCCCCTAAAAAGTTATTCCTCTTCCTAGTAAGGTTTTGTCCATACTGCCGTGTGGGACTCCCCGAGCGCTTTGAGAGCTGTATTAAATTACACTCTGAAGTCCTATCCTATGAGCTAACATACACATGGCCCTCGACCCCCAAAACGTAGCTGCTCATACCTCATGTGCTTGTCATTGGGTTAGGGTTACGTCGATAAAAAGCACTAGTGGTGAGCATTTGTATCCGATGGCCTCTAACACAGCAGAAAAGAAGGAACAAGTGTTGCATATTTGCAGGTTGCAGTTTTTTCACATTGGTCTGCTGATACTGACACCACAGACAACATAGAGAGATATGGTTGGACAGGAAGCCATAATAATGAAATAAACATGTTTTTCCTGTTTAGTCTCCTGTCTCCGTCTCTTTGTATCTCTGCCGTCAAACACAGCTAATGGCGAGGTGTTAACGTGCGGTCGATGGCAGTCTCATCCGGCTTCACTAGCACTGCCGAATGTAGCTCCTGGGTGGGTAGTTGCCATGGAAATCCACAGCAGACCCTGTGTTTGTCTCTGCCAGCGAGTGACGAGAGATAATTGACTACCTGCAGATAATATATAACACAAATAACAGGAGAACACTTGATATGTGGCTGTTGGTTTCTCTCCCCTCCTCTAGCCGTGCTAGTAGCACTGGACCTGTGCTAACATGCGGATGTTTAGCACTAAACAGAGTAATTAAAGCTGTTACATTAATGGGTTTGCAGGTATAAACCAAAGCAATGGATACATTTAAATTTTGACCGGATAGTGGCGCTAGAGAGGAGGACATGAATTTATGTACCAAAGTTCATGGCAACTTATTCAAAAGTTGTTTAGACAGTTCACGAAAAATTGTTAATTCGCACCAAACAGCCAAAGTACCAACTGCACGTTAGCTGACACCCCAACCCAGGGTGCGAAATATTTCTATTTTTCAGCCTCTAATTGATCACACGTGAAATCAGGCTGTTGATGTATGATCTAATACACTTTAATAAAGATACATGCATGCTATTCTTGCCATCACCGTTGAGGCATAGTGGTGCAATATCTTCTCTAACTTTAATTCAAAGATCAGAAAAAAACAAATCAGTCCGTCTGCGTGCCGAATCACGTTGAAGTATTTTGACCTGCTGGTGGCATTACAAAAAAAGGCAAGGGGATTACCTGAGTGATCAGGATCATCCTCTTGGCATCATGGATGTCTGTGCCAAATTTAATGGCAATCCATCCAAGAATTATTGAGATATCTCCGACCGACTAACCAACATTTCCACACCTGAAGCCATGGCACTAGCATGGCCATAAACAGTGTTTGAAGCCACATACTAACCACAACCACTCCCCAAAGGTCCATCAGCTACTACTAAGTGCAGAGACACCACAAGCCCACAGTGCAACAGCCTGCTAGTAGAGCTTCAACAATGGCCCATGTGTGTTCGGTAATCATTAGTCATCAGTCCCTCAGTTAATCAGGCCTCTTTCAAATACATTCCTTCAGTGGAGACAGGAGGCTGCAGGAGACAGATGGTCAAATATGTCTAAAAACAGACAACAGAGCAGAATGTGCTGCGCTCATAATCTCCTGAGTATTCGAATCACGCCAACAGCACAGGTTTAATGATGAGTGCTTGCCAGGGAGAAACAGTCTCCATGAGACAAGCATCCAACCGCCCAACACCAGGAAGTGACTCAGCAGCAGCTGTTGCCATGGGTTACCGGGCAGGACACCCGTCGGATCTCAACAGGCTTGGTGCTGACACATCCCCCACCCCCCTCGTCCCCCCTTGGACAGTGACTCCACCCATCTGCTGCTCCACCTCAAATCCTCCGTCACTTTCTCAGGAGGCTCTGATGCAGGCCTGTGTGGAGCCTTGCAGCATGCGGAGGAGAGGCAGAGGGAGAAATGGGAGATGGGAGGTGTTAATCCCATCTGAGGGAGGACCTGCGAGGCTTTGGCCTAGTCTCACCGCACTAGCACACTAACCTCCACATCTACCCCTCCTCCTCGATGCAGATTAATGCCTTATTAAGAGCAACTGACTTAACACCAATCCACTTACACTAACATGTAAGATTTGCAGACCATTACGTGACCTGAGATCAATCTCACCGACGTGGGCAGAAACAGCTGAGAGACTTTGATGCTTTCTCTCTGCAATATGCACTCTGTAAATGTCGTGTTAATCCGCCACAGGAAACACAGAGTTAAATACTGTAACAATGCTGCATCTGACCTGCTTAGAAATGTCGATTTGTGGCCCATTTGAACACACTCAATGAAATAAAAGCATTACATATATGCAATGCATGTCGTTTACAGGAAATGTCAGCGATGTCATGTTAATGACATTAAGGCTTTGTAGGCGGTGGCTAATTTAGGACGAAGGCAGTTTAGGACGAAGGGCTGAGTAAATCTCCCGCTGAGGCTACACCCTGTACTCTGGGTCAGGGCACGCTGTCCCATAAGCCATTGCTCACCAATGCATCAAACCCAGATAATAAATACATGAGCAAATGCTGCTGATATACTTCTGTAACTCTTCTCTTTCTGCTTTTTTACTACTGGCACTTTAAAGAACAGAGTACAGCTAAAAAAATTGACATACACATGCATCCAATATGTATTTACATTGTATTAAATCATCCTTAGCTTTTAGCTTTGTATAGTAATCCCTGAAAGGATCAAAGTTGCTCAGTAGACAGAGTCAACTTCCTGGATTTCAGAACTATTTTGCTCCAAGGCTTGAGTCTTTCTGCAATAATCTCTGACTTTAAAGTGAGCTTTAAGCTGACAGTGGTCATCATAACTTCGTCAAAGACCTTCGTGACAGGTGGTCTGACAAGTTGCTTTCATTTCACACAGGGACACAAACTTTGTCTCCTGTGCTGGTAAATCCCTGTGAGGGTTGCTGCAGAGAAGTTTAAGCCTTTCAATAGTGCACAGCCTCATCCCTTAAGTAACATTAAAGGATTGTTTGGCATGAGTGTAAGATAGTGTGAAAGACGATCAGTCTAAAGGTGGCTAACTGTTCTTCTAAAGTGTGAGGGGCTGTGGTAAAATATGCAGCCATGTTGACTCAATGAGGATTTATGTGGCAGAAAAAGCACGCTGCAGTACAGTTCTTTAGTAACAAATTCTTTTTTATTACAACATTTCACGGTTTTCCATTTCTGGTAATGGTTTGTGGCAGAGTAACATGACTGCTGGAACTCCAAATAATTTTGATCTACAGTTGAAAGCAAACACATGGAATCAATTACCTGTATTTTTTTTTTCCTTTTCCTCATTTGAGACAATTCAAAGACAGATTGCAACACAAAAGCTATCCCGAATCACTCTGACAAAAGGGCGTTACAATTTAACCGTAAATAAGGTCCATTTGAGCATCTCCCAGATCTAGATGGAATCCGTTACACTTTTTTATCCTTGTGTACAAAATAAAAAACATTGTGACAGACAACAGTATCAATTTTTGGGGCATTTACATTTTGGCCAGCGTACAAACAAAGTTGTGCATTTTCCGAAGATTAGGAGACGAAAAACCAATAAAAACAACAAAAAAGCTTGACGCCTCAGCTTTGGCGCAAAAGCAGCCACACAGGAAGTTGGGTGTCGGTGGCGATACGATGATGAGCTTCCTGGGACGCAGGCCACGCCCTCGTCCCTTGGGCCCTGTCTGCTGCACGTCGGCGTTGGTGGTAACAGTGGTGAAGAAGAGACATGCACCTTCTGCAGTCCCCCTCCCCTCCCTCCGCATCAGACAAATCCTCCTCATCTGCCCCGACAGAAAAGACGAGCGTGAAGGTGATTATGGTGGTATTCGTTGAGGGGGACGGGGCCGACCGCCCTGACGAAGGCATCATCCGTCCGCAGGCTGTGCAGCTTGGTTATTGTTGTCGTTTCATAATTTCGGTTACAAGGTTATACAGCTAAAAGAAGTGACTGAAAACAAGGCAATGCGGGAGGAGGGGGGGTGGGGGTGGGGGTGTACAGTGCATGACGGGAGGGAGGGGCTTCACGACGTGTCCGCCTTCTCCTGTTCGATGGCTGTGGAGGGAAAAGAGAGGAAGATATGAGAACCCCACAGTAAAAAAAATAAACTGGATAAAGAGCCACACTGTGCCTGGGCTCCATTTTCTGCAGCAGTGTCCGAAGTGCAGCCTTACTTTCTTTTGTAGGCAGGGGATTCTTCTCCTGCGTCTCTGTCTTCTTCAGCTTGGACTTGTCGAAGCTGGTCACCTCTGAAATGTCGGGCTTGTCGCTCATTGTTGCAGATCTGTTGAGATCAGAGAGGAAGCACAGTTTAACAGAGAGCCAGCTGCTGATAAATCCACCAAACTACAGGTGTCTGTCACCTATAAGCTGCAAGAATGATTACAGAAAAATATATCTAATGTATATTTATCAGACTGTCACAATGTTAATGTGCTTTTGAAGGTATGAAGCACTCAAGCATGTGGTCTAATCTGACTTCTTATCAGTGGAAGGGCGTTGCCTAAATCTCAGTGGCCGAAAAAAAATCTGTTAACTACATGCGCAACCGCAGACTACTTTTCCCTCTAATGTGCGCGGCTGCGTCCGCCTTCTTTTGTTCGCCTGCGGCTCTGCCCAGAGTGATTTGACTGCCATCCATCCCGTTATCCAACACACAGCCCGGGATGTTGCACACAGGGGACACAGGCTGCTCCAGACAATGAAGCCAGTCCAACCCGACATTTACATAACAATAGGAGTTCCCATGCTGGGCAGACCGAGAGAAAAAACTATGAAAAAAAGGAGAAAGACGGCATGCCTGTGTGTGAATAGTCTTTAAAAAATAACATTTTAAGAATAAAAACGGTCGTACACTGGAGGTAAAATGTTGATTTATGAGCGGTCACGTAGGGGCTTTCCACATGGAGGCTGTGCAACATCCGCAAATTCACTTGTCACGTACTTCTCCCCTTGGGGTGCAATCTTAAGGAACCACCGCCCAGATTGGCATTTTTGCACATTCATCTTGGTGTTAAAATCCAAGTTCAACTCCAAAATTTCGAAATATGCTCAAAAAAACAGCAGGCAGCCGAGTTCAGAGCCCGATAAAGCGCCGTGAACGCGTCAAAGCATCTTTTTAATAACAGAACCAGACGCATGCAGCTCGCCCACAAACTGCAACAAAGGAAACAGGCTGATATGCATGAATGTGTGCCCTTCAGACAAAGACATACCACACATGTCTGCCCTGCTGTCACATTACACCCTGTTATGACCTATTAAAACATAAAAATAAGCTGCATTCACTTAAAACCGATATTATCTCCCGTTTTTATCCCTGGTTATCTGTTTGGCACATATTTCCCCAGCGCCTGTATCTCATTCCTCGCATTAATATTAGTTTAACTCTGTTGTAGTTGCAGATAATGAAGCTCAAACTATATAAATTATTTGTTGAATGGGGCTTACCAAAGTGTCGGCTGACGGCTGGAAGGTCTCTGGTCAGTGCGTTGCAGCAGTAGTGGCGCGTCTTTGCGCAAGCATTAGATATAGTCAGAAATATGCTAATGACATCTGACATCACCAGTTCCCATCATCCGTATCCCCCTGCTGGAGAGACACAAACCCTCCATGCTCATACTGAAAGCAAACACTGAAACCCCTGAAATGAGCCTCATATTATCATCTCCCAGAGGAATGAAATGTAAATAAATCCATTTCATGTGTTTTTGCGCTGTACAGTAGCAATGTGCTGCTGAATGCGTCACTCCGAGCTTCCATGGAATCAGTTTTTATGCCAGCACGGTGCCCGTACACCTCTGGTTACCATCACTACAGCTGTTTAAGTTAAAAGAAAGCATTAGTTCGGCCGCATTTGATCTGAAAAATGGGACTTAAATGGCTCTTTATTTGTCCTCATGACTTTTATGTGTCTGCAGCGGCTCCGGGTGCACATGCGTGTAGAAATGGCTCCCCCTGGTGGCCGTCCGCTCCTTCAGATGAAGGCAACTCAGTGTTTGTGATGTCATGTGTTAACACTTTCATATTAAAGATTTTTCCTAAATGTTTCATCATTTTAAACCTTTATGACCAAAAAGTTCTGAGTTCAACTATACATTTCCAAGTGTCTGCAAAATAAAGAATTCCTACCAGCTTTGTTGTGAAGCCGACCATAACCTTTGACAATATTGAGCTGCTGATTGAACTACAGGCAATTCATTAATATAAAAAATATACCACAAGTAAAAGTCCCGCCATAAAATTCCCTATACATGTGAGAAGAAGTTAGAGGGGAAAACGCTCATAGACACGTTACAATATGATAGGGGCTCGTAACAAGGCATTTCATCCTGTTTAACATTTTTATCTAAAAAAAGCTAACCAGCAACTCCAGCTGTTAGTCAAGTACAGTGCAAGTACCTGAAATGTTGATTGAGTACTTGAATAAAGATAATAAGTACATTTTCAGTTTTTATCTCATCCTCAACTTCAGTTTCATTAGTGTGCCAACATGAGTGAAACGCCATCATATCAATCTAATGTTCACAATTTTGCACAAAAATGTTAACTTATTAGTCATCAACAGTAAAAACTGTTGTATAATGTCTTATATAGTTCTGATGACATCACAGTGATTTCATCAGGGTCATATCACCTCAGGCTTGGAGGATGAGGGTTTGAAAGAAGTTGGCGTTCACCAGGGAGGGAGAGAGATGTTCTTGAGTTGCATTATGAGAAATGTAGGAAAAGATTAATCTCTCAGAAGAATCAACAACCAACTAATTACTGGTTAAAAAGGACAGACACAAGAGCAGGACCATTGTAAGCCATTGTCAAAGCTTTATTGTCAAAGAAACAACTGGAAGTGTTACATATAAAAAAAAAAAAATCACCTACAGGTAACCAGTGAAACCTGCCTCATTGGAACTAAAGTGACCCATTACAGCTGCAATGACAATTAGACAATTTTTTTAGAGCAAATCACGGTTGAAGTATTAACACTATAATCAAGCTTTGGGCTCAATTTGTTTTCATGACCTTTTGGAACATGGGCACAGCACCCACAACACCTCGTATTAGACACTTTTAATTAACAACAGACCTGCCGGAGAGTTTGGAAAGTTGTCTCTGGACTTCATAGCACTGACAGAGAAGGTTAACAGCAGCTTATTGTGGGAGAAATTACACTGCAGAGGTAAGATGCATCGCACATTCATGAGGTTCACTACAAAAACCCTGAAGAGAGTGAGTAAATTAAGTGTGTTCTCTAATTTTACACTTGTCTGTGTCTGTGGTCACATCCACACATGTCCACTAGTGGTGAAGCTTTTTAAACTACCGTCTGTGGCCTGATGATGGCGCTAAGCATAAACTATTACAATCAATATAGCATTAGCTAGTTAAGGGTTAGGCTCTAATATTTTAATACATTTTGCAGCTGTTAAAGCAAAAACTTGAGGGGGAAAAAGGGGCACATTTATCACTTTTTTCTAACTATTTTTTATTACCTTGTGAAGCAGAAAGGGGCCAAAATATTTCAAATCACATGACATAGTGGAATGCTTCATTTAAAGTGAGTTCAATAGGAGGTACAAATAATACAAAATGTTACATAATGGACCCTTTGGTTAAAGTGAAGGCCAGGCCTCGGTTGTGTTCAAGGTCGGCAGGACTGAAACTGAAACAAGAGGAGAAAAAAAAGAAAAGACAACAGATACTCATAAATACAAACTTGGTCTTCAGAGAAGGAAGTGATATTTCTCTCGGTCTCCTGGGTGAAAATGTCAAAAGACAATGTGTGGGCATGACCTTTAAACAGTCACATGGGGTTGGCCCAAAACCATCGGGCCCTTTTTTCGAGGCCTTTCTGGAGGATATGTGGCAAAGAAGTGCCAGCAGAGTGGCCTGACAGGGGAGCAGAGAGAGAGAGAGCATGCTGGGGGTCGCCCTCTCTCGGTCTTTACAAGGGTACATGGCTGAAGAGGTAGGACACTGACTCGCCGTTGTGGGTTCTCCTGATCGCCTCCGCCAGGATCATTGAGATGTCGATGACCTGAAGGAAACAGAAAGGAAAGTCCAATGTGAGAAAAAAAAAAAACAACAACTTTGTGTCTATTTCCCCATTAAGTGAAGGGTATTTTGGGGGATTGAGGGTGAAATATGATCGTACTGATGATAAAGGCAACAGCTGTTATTTAACAATGTTAGTTTAACAATACTTAGGAAGCACCAGTTTGACCCCATTTACACATGGTATTAAAATGTATCTGGATATGTTATCAAGGTCCTACAAAAGTTACAAGTAGCAGAAGCTAGAGAGTCTGCCCTCACAAAAATGAAATGAAATCTTCCGTTTATGGAATTGCTTCCTGTGATTCAATCAGTGCTTATTAATATTAGTTCCCATGGATCGGATGTGATTATCAAGACAATATACCCAGATACAGGTGTGAATATAACGTATGAATAAGGAACAAATAAAGCACAGAATGTGTAAGAAACAACAATGAAACAACCCTGTAGAGTTGTATATGAAGTGGGAGATGGACTACAAAGTACAAACTCATTCACAGAGCTACATCAAATGTTTGTGATTGATGAGGTTTTTCCCCGACAGTAAAATTCTAGGTGCTAACTCAAGTTAGCTCACTTAGGATGAGCCAAGAACAGTTTGCATAGAATGATCCTGCATCAAGTGTCAGTGGGTTGGATTTTAATAGGCAGAGCTTCATAACATGGGCTGAGAGAGCAAAAATCTAATTGAGAACACTGTTGTTATATGCAACACAATGTTTACTCAAGTGTTGGGGCAATACTGCATATACTTATAGTGTGTGTGTGTGTGTGTGTGTGTGTGTGTGTGTGTGTGTGTGTGTGTGTGTGTGTGTGTGTGTGTGTGTGTGTGTGTGTGTGTGTACCTGTATTTTCGGGCACGCTTTCATCTTTTCTTCCTGTGGGATGGTGTTGGTCACCACCACGGCCTCGAACGGGGCGCTGTTGATGCGAGAAATAGCCGGACCGGAGAAAATTCCGTGTGTGAGGATGGCGTAGACCTTTACCGCGCCGGCATCGATCAGCCTGAAAGGAGAAGATAAAAACTGTAAATGGAAAATGTATTTTACTCGTTTTATTATTCATGTCATTCTAAACCAGTGCCAGTTTTTCACTTCACCTTCTGTGGAGTTTTCATGACGTGGAGATTGCTCTGTTGTACACGCACTTGTGTTGCAATCTCTCAATTGATAAAAGCAGCTTATCAGTTTAATATCAATAAGCTGCAGTCACCACACATCCTTATGCAGAAGTCTGTACACGCCCTCCAACACTTAACAGGCTGTGATCTCTAGTTAAAGTGTCGCCCTTAGTTTGTCCATCACACCAACAACATAATGACAAACAGTAGAATAAATAAAGGATCTTATGGTGCTATCCATTTGTCTCGTAAATCCCCCGCCTGAGTTACTCTGGCGCGAGAACGTGACGTAATTGCCTGGCTTGTACCACTTATAGCGTTCCAGTTGTCTTTGGGCATTACGAGTCGGAAAGAAGTGCAGCAGCTGTGTTGTTATTGTTTGTGGCTCTTCTAAACAAGCTCAATGTGAAATAATAATGGTTTTCTACAGAAACACTAACATTTCAAATAATTCCGTTATTGCAAGTCTTACATTTCAATAATATTTTGCCATTTTCGCCTATTTCAATTTCAACAAGTGCTGTGGCGTTTGTCTCGAGCCACCAGGGGCCACCAGGGGCCACCAGGGGCCTCCAGGGGCCTCCAGGGGCAGTGGCAGGCTAGTGTTATTGTTAGCTACATTAGCCTATTTAGCAAACCAGCTCGAAAACAAAACTTTACATTGTATTGCACGAACAGCAACACCGTGCAATGCATAAATTGGTGACCGGACTAAAGCAGCAATGTAAACAAGTGTGTAAGAGCATTTAAAATCGACATTAAAACGACCAGCGTAGTACAAATACAAAGAAAATACATCTCAATATGGGCGGTGTCCTCGTTTAGCTCAGTGTACTGTGAGGTACCAAAAGGGGGCGTGTCTCGGTGAAATGTCACGAGATTTACACTTTCCAACTCGGGCTGGGGGTTTTAAGAGACAAATGGACAGCACCATTAATGACACCCACTTGTCGGCAGCGTGACAGATGGTGCCACAGGTGTCGGCCATGTCGTCCACCAGGATGGCCACGCGGTCCTTGACGTCACCCACCAGCACCATGCGGTCCACTTCGTTGGCCTTCTTCCTCTCTTTGTGGATGAGGGCAAAGTCCACGTTCAGACGGTCTGCGATGGACGTCACGCTGGACCGAGGACAAACAGAAGGACCCATTAAACACTGACACCTTTAACTGCTGACTTTTATTGCGATCCACTTGATTTAACCTCGTCGAGGCAACCAGCTGGAGCTTGCCTTCTAAATGGTGAAAGCTGCAAACAAAGTACCGTCTAAAGAAACTTGTGCACATCAACAAGGTCTCTGCTATCTTACCGTTTTGCTCCGCCGGCATCTGGAGACACAATGATACAATTTTTCCACTCTGGAATATTTTCTCGGATCCACTGCAGAACAGCAGGCTCTGCGTAAAGGTTGTCTACAGCGATGTCGAAAAATCCCTTTAACAAACAAATACAACAGCACACAGTTACTTTCCTCCTTCCATGGACAACACCACTAACTAATGCACTAAATTTTAGATTCAAACAAACGTCAGCGCAGGAAATAAAACAGCATGAAGCACAAATGTAACTCAATCTAGACCTGTGACTAGCTTACTTCAAAATAAAGTCAACTTGTTTTGCCAGTTAAATGCTTTTAATGTGAAGCTGCAGCCGTAGGAAATGCTCGTTTTTTTGTAAGCAGTAATTTAATACTTCATTTTCTCCAGGGATAAAAGCATCCAGGCTGCAGCTGCAAGGTGTGTGAGACACCCTGTGGGCTGGTTCTTAGTTTACGAAGCACTTAATTTGATATGGAGCAGAGTTTTCTATGAGCCTTCTGCTCATTCTCAACGTCAATATCGTAGATGATCACGTTCATTTAATTATGGGATGCCAAATTAATATTCGATCAACTGTGCAGCCCTACATTGGCCCCTCCTAACTGCCGACATAAATAGAGAAATCAACCTTTATCATTATGAAGTCGCAAGTAAGCTAAGTCATTATAAAAATACAAATTCTACTACAACAACGACGACAACTAATATGCTTGTTGTTAACGCTCTTCTTAACACTCATTCATCTCTCATATTCCACTGGTTCTCAACCCGGGATCAGGGGACCCGCAGGGTTTTTCTTTATTCTGTCCATTCTTCACTGTTTATCTACACAATAGACAGTTATGGAATGAGTAAAAAGTATCAGATCAGGATCCCTGAGACTACATCTTATCACATACAAGCCTGATGTGTATCAATTTGGGGTCCCTTGACACCAAAAAGGTTGAGAACCTGAAGCCTCACTAAGCTAAGCTAAGCTAGCAGTCCGGGTTTGGAAACATTGTCTGAATTGGTGAAGGGGGCATGTTTGAGCTAAAACCGGTGTCAAGTTGCTCTTTAAAGTAAAAATACTCATAATACAAAATAATTTATATAAACTGACATGTAGTCAATTTATCTACAGACTTAATTGTGACATAAAAGAGGGCTAAAATTCAAATCAAATGAACACTTTGCTGTGTACTGACCTGGATCTGTGAGGCGTGGAGGTCCATGGTGATGATGTGGTCGGCGCCGGCCACAGACAACATGTTTGCCACCAGCTTGGCTGATATGGGTGCTCGACTCTGGGACAAGCATCAAGACACAGTCGCTTGAGGTAAGTAAGTAAGAAAGAAATATTGAAACTTTAAAAAAACCAACAAAAAAAAAAACCCACACTGGAAGGATTTCTTTTTTCTATTTCATGCAAATACAGTCCTAGAACCCTTTATGGTGAACTTATAGTGTATTTCAAAATTGATTTCAACTCCCAGTGACTTCCTGCATTTGACATTGAGCCTTATTTTGCTGAGAGGACATTTTATCAGGACTTGTAGCTGCCAAACTTCACCCGTGACCTTCCCATTATGGTTGGTCACCATAACCAGCCAACATTGTGTAGATGTACAGCGTCAGGCAGCGGGCTGCAGGGCTTGTTGACACAACACTCGACTACCTGGAGACGATGGCTGAGCTGTGCGAGGGCTCAGGGGATATGCAGTTTGGAGATCCAGGTTTGATGCTTAATGCAACAGGATAAAGTGAAGAGTCTACAGTGTCAGTGATGACTTAAAAGTCTCAGGATTAGATCAGTTAAGTAAAAAGTCATTAATAAAATTTTTTTGTTTTCTGTCTTGGAAAGAAAATGTGAAAATCTGTTCCATGTACTCCAACAAATACGTTTTAATAATCAAAATGTATACAAGTCATTTTTGCTAATTTTCCAGTTTATAATGGCACATTTTTTAATTTAAAGAACATTATTAAACCATTACAACAGGAGGATTTTACCATCAAGCTTCCTCTTGAGAAAACATCAAAAAAACTTTCAGTGTTGTGAAATGTGAGCTGGACTTACACACACACCCATACCCCCACACCCACACAGTCCTGCAGGAAGCCATCAAGTGGCATGTTTATACAGAATGAAATCTTTATCTATAAAAAACTTCCCTGCATCCCTCAAGTCGACATGTAGATGAGGATGTGTTTGCAGAAGCTCTGACCCTTGCATGTTACATTAATGCGAGCTCATACTGAATAACTGGCGCTTTTGTGCAGGCAGAGGGAAAGAAAAGAGGAGTAACGTGAGAATAATTTACTGTAACACTCTTCAGTGGAAAAACCTCAGCTCTGTTGTTGCTTCATATGGACCCAATTTGCTGTTGTAGCTACATTAACACCTGAGGCAATACAAGATAATGATTTACAAGATAAGCAGGTTGTGTGAACCCGTTTCTCGGCCTGCTGGAATGTCTGATGGGTCAATTTCAGATTTTCCGAGAGCGGCAAACTGAAGCGCTGCAGGAATATTTCACTGAGAGTGTTCTCATGCATACGTCACTGCAAAGTTTGCTCAACCTGCTGTAGGGGAAATACCCCCAGGATTTATATATATACACATAATAAGTGAGTTGCAACACCGTAATGTCTTCCTATAAAGAAGACCTCTTACTTCTCTTATAAAGACATATTTAATATCATTACAACTGAGGTTTACTACATTTTCATTCATCATCTGTTTATAAAGCAGTCTCCACTTACACTGTGTCCACAGGAGGAGTTACAGTTGTATCTGTTGACAATTATTTTATAGTTTACAATTTATACTGAATAGGGGAGGTTAAAATACCACCAAAATATCAATTTATATAATAGATCACAGCACTGTATGCATACTATGGCTGTTACTATTTGGCAGTACTAACCTAAGACTCTGTAATTAGTGTAAAATATCCATCAGGGCTTCTTAAAGGCCAAGGTTATGTTTTTAAACGCTTGTTTTGTCAGTTTAAGCCAAATGATATTCAGTTTAATATAAGAAACAGAGAAAAGAAAGACGTCTCTGTATTAGAGCAGTCCAAAAAAATTATTGAATTGCATTGTATGCATGAAAAATTACATTATAGAATAATCAATGATCAAAGTAGGGGGCAATTATTTTTCCATCAATTGACTAATTGTTGCAGCTATAGTTTCCATAGCAATATGTCTGCATTAAAAGTACAATACTTATGAGACAACCCGCTGCTGTCACCATCTTCAGATTTTATTTACCACCATAAATCACGGTTCACAGTTGAACAGGACTGGATAGTTAAACCAGGCCTGTAAACGGATTTATGGGTGCTGATGTGTGTGTGTGTGTGTGTGTTCTCTCTACCTTGTCCTTCTTATCCTGCCGGGCGTAGGGGAAGCAGGGGATGACGGCGGTGACGCGGGACGAGGAGGCGATCTTGCAGGCGTTGATCATGATGAGCAGCTCCATTAGGTTGTCGTTAATTTCGCCACAGCCGCTCTGCACAATGTACACATCCTCGCCGCGCACGCTTTCGCCGATTTCCACACTGTTTGGACGACAAAGTAGGGAAAGGTGTGAGCTTCAGGGTCAGAGGTCAAGAGCAAAGATTTCAGACAACTGTGTTAACATTTTGCAACAATCTTCTCAGATTAATACAGTTTATTATCAAGCTCAGTGTTGCCTTCAGGAGCACTGACTCAGCCTTGATTCAGCCAAAACCTGTACAAAGTTACGTATGACACAGCTGCCTTGGAAGTCAAGAAACATGTTTGGGCCGAGTCCCTTCAGTCATTCTCTCCCCCACACACACACAGAAGCTGAAACAGATCACGTGTGTGTGTGTGAAACATTCCTCTGTGGGACATGACCAGGTCTCCCCACCCAGGCCTCCGTCATGTGACCACTGGACATGTACAGTTGCACAGGGTGAGAGTCAGGGCCCGTCTGTGCAGTCACAAGGCCTGGAGTTTTTCTAAGAGAGGCCACAGTCTGACTGTAAAGGTAGAAAATGGCTGTGGATAGAGGCTGCCACTCACATTGTTTGAGCTAGTTTATTAGCATCCCTCTTTTTCAGGCTTGAAATGTAAGATTTGGCTACCAAAGGCAACAATTTGAGATCTTTTTTTTTTTCAGTTAGTCAAACAATTAATTAACTAATTGTTTCAGCTCCAGCAGAAACAGCTATAGGTGCTGGTTCTTGTTTTTGATACTACTTTAGGAGTAGATTACTAATCTGATCAGTAACTAAGGCTCATTTTCTCTGTGGTCTGTTTTTGGTCAGTCCCCTCCAGACTTGACACCGAGCTCTAGGACTGTGCAGCTGGAAACTGAAGTTCCTGTGAGGTTGATGCCACGTGATGAGGAAGGCCCATAAACACAAGCCCGCCTGTACGACAACTCAACTGCAAGGCGCTACAGACGGTGGACAGCCCGGAGCATCAGTGGTTGTGAGTTTGCCTCCATCCAGGATATTTACGGACAGTGTGTCAGTAAAGCTCACAGGATCATTAGGACTTCTTCACATTCAGAAATCTCTATTGTGAAATTGTATTTTCAAATTACAGGTGTGTTTCCGCTTCTTTCTCTTTCAGCTCATCCTCTACTACAGTAGGTTTCTGCAACGTATTAAAATATAAATATTACTGCTGTATAGTGTATGTACCTAATAGACAGAACATCCTGCACATATAACCACTGTAGGCTTATTTTCTTCCTGAATGTACTTTAATCTTCAACTGTCCTCTTTTGCCGCAGCCCTGCCATCTTTGAATAAAATTGTGGATATGTATTATAAATCAGGATCACTGCTCTACACTAGAGCGATTGTGCTCAAAACCCCAAACAAGGTCAATAAAATATTTATTAGTATATTTCCTCCAGTGCAAACAAACAAAAAGTATTCCCACAATTTAATTTCCAGGAATCCACTCCCTCTGTCCTTGACCTCAGCAAGTCACCAAGCAAAACCAGTGTTGAAGCTGTGAGAAGAGCTGTTATTATTGTGTCCCGTTCTCACCTCCCCGTTAGCCTGCAAGGACGAGAAAATAATCTTTGTTTTGCACTTTGTGGCGCCCAAACAGCTGTATTCCCTGGAGAGAAACCTCGGCACGGATAATCAACAGTTTCACCCTGGATTTTAGAGCTGTGGGTGGAAACGTCACCAGCCGGGAGGGTCTTACAGGGGATAAAGGGGTCAAGATACCTTTACAAGCTCCGACTGCATTTAATGGAGGATGCTGTGGTGCTGGAGCTCACTCTTTAGTCCTCATGCAAAGAAAGATTACGGAAGAACATCTCATTTGGTGAATGCTGGATGCTTTTATCCAGAGTGCATTACAATAAAGTGAGCGTATCAGTGAGTGACCCCAGCAGGAATAAAATCCAACTCAGACAATGTTAATGCCGTGCTCACTGAGCCACAGGATCAGAAAACACATTAATGCAGCCCATGGTTTCCTATAACGAGAAATAACAGAATAAAATGCACTCAGATGAGATGGATTTGCTCACTGATCACACCCTAAACCACACATACATGCAGATATATGCTGAATGTACAGCTGCAGTGGACACACTGAGCTGTGATGAGTTCAGGTGGACAAAGTCAAGCAACCAGGCCAACATGAAGCCAGAAGGTCATCCTGCACAAGGGTTCAAACAAGCTACATGAGCTGATTGAACTCTGTCCAAGGCCCAGGCAGCAAAACAGGCAGTAAAAGTACTAAAAGTCCTCTGTGATGCTAATATTAAACCAGACAGGCTGCTAGCGTGCAGTCATTGATTCAACTAATGGTCGGCTCAGCCTAGGAAATGAGCACAAATTAAGTGCATGTGATTTAAGCAGTGGAGAGTTAACTAGCGTCCAAACAGGCAGTAATGAGAGCTACCTGCACATAACTTTATTCTCATTGAACCGCTGCTGCGAGTTATCCTCTCAGCTCAGAGACAATGTTTGACATTGAATGCATCCATCTGCGTGTTTGCTGTGGTCGAGGTTATTTGTTTTAGTGCTTCTAGCTCTGCTGTCAGATGCCTTGTGAGCCAGCTTAAGGTACATTTAAGTTACATGACAGTAAGTTAGCCAGCATCTATTATCGGACACACTCTCCCCCCCCAGTTTACTGTACTGCAGCTAACTCATCGGGGTTAACACTTTAACGGGCTAATACAAACACACAGCTAGCTCTTCACATATATTGGTTTGTTCCACATAGTTAGGAGTACCAGACTGGACTGTGGGGAAACACTTTGCAACACATGGACAAAACTCTGGCCCGACACTTACGTCGGGAACCAGACGTAAAGTTAGCGTAGCTAGCTTGATACGCAGCGGACTCAATGCAACGTTACGTAATTCACAACCTCTCTGTTTCTGCCGGTCTGGCTCTTTTTCTTTTTTCCCCCACCACCAGCTACACAAACCAGCCAGGCACACTTATTAAAAAAAACAAAAACCTCAACGACATGAAGAAAAAAAAAGAGAGCAGCAAACTGTCCGATAACGGGCGCACTGGAGTTAGCTTGCTAGCCGGGTGTGTTTACATGCGGCTAGCTGGTCACGTGTGGAAGTTACAGCGCTGCCCGCTGAATAGTAAACTATTGTTAGCTTCGAGCTAACCGACCCACATGTGATACCGAGGCTGAGCAACTATATCCGCCCTGCCAGCTCAAATACACGCATACTGCTTCAAACTGTCACCAGCAAAGACAACAACAAGCGTCGTTTGTGAATCAAAGATCTGCTCACCATGTCTCCTGGTTGCTGAATTTCTTCGTGATCACTTTCCCCAGCTCCAGCCCCAGCCGATCAGCCACTTTCTGGGACAGGTCGTGGTGGGAGCTCCCGCTAAAAAGCACGATGTTAGGCATGTCCGAAGAGCCGCTGCGGCTTGCTCGAGAAAAGGGAAGAAGGAAGAGTAAAAAAAGAAAAGAGAAAGTACGACAGGTCTCCCCACTTAAGGGTTATGAAGATGGGAAAATTAGGTTGCTAATGTTGCAGCTTTGGCATTGCACTGGTGCGGCGGTGGGGACAGTGTGCAGAGAGGAAATATCAGGACAGTGTTTGCATGGTAAAGGGAAGTGCCCTCCCCTCATTGGACAGTGTAGGAGTCCACTGACACACCTATTACGCTGCTGTATTGTTTACTAAACACACTGAGGCCTATTTATAAGATTAACAAACACTATTTATTATTTTAAATCTGTTTAACCACTTTTAAAAATGGGCTTTTTAGTGTTAAGTGTTTTATATTTTTACTAGATGTTTTATTCTATTATGTTCATGTTTTATCTGGTTTAAAAAAAAACCCATTTGTATTGTTGTATGTGCTATATATATTATATATATTTATTGTTATATATATATCATTTTTCAAATATAAAAATATCCCACATTGCTTGTTAAAACCCTCCAAACGAATTATTTATTTCATATTCTCATTAATTATTCATTAAACAATTATTATTCATGACAAGAGACACATGCATATATTACCTTCGTACCCTTTTTATTCATTCATTCAACTATTTTATGATTTATTGTCATTCTTATTCTTCCTCCCCCCTTGTAATCATTTTTTAATGCACTAATTATTATTTTATTGTAAAGGAATATCTTATTGCTACAAATAAACCAGCAGTGTCAATGTGGTCAATAAAATTTTTTAAATAAAAAAAAGCCAACAAATTCATTGTAAAAGACAGTTTGGGCTGGTTTTATTTGTCTTCTATGATAATAGACTAAATATCTTTGGGTTTTTGGCACTTGGTCCAACAAAACAAGCTGAATATTTTAATATTTTGGACTTTTGGAAATAATAATGGGAATTTTTCACAATTTCTTGACATTTTAGTGAGCAGAGAATGTTTAATTTGAGGAGGTGGTCACCTGATGGTTGCTTCTTTGGACTTTGACTGCATCCAACAGGCACACTTGTGATATTGGTTCTTGTAATTAGATTTTCCACTCAGCAAGAAGTCAGCTGAGACTTCATGCCTCTCGTATGTTGTCTGCCTCAGTCAGTCGTGGCATACTTTTTACCATCATTGCTGTCATGTGCTGGGCAGCTAATTTATGGTCTTCAGATCCAGAAGCTGGAAGATCTGCATCTGAGATATTTTGTAAAAAAAAAAAAACACTGAGGGTTAAACTGTCTAACTAAACACATTTCAGGAATTCAACTACAAGCAGCAGCACTGATTATTTACACTTGGATTGTGCTAACATGGACTTTGAGTATTCCTCAGGTTTTCTGTCAGTCTGATAATCTGATTTAACATCATCAGTTAGATAATCTGAATTTCTGCCTTCCTGTGAGGGATGAAGGGATAACGCACTTTAAATGTCTTCACAAGTGATAAGACAATCTCTGTTGATTCTGAGTGTATCTGCGTCTTGTTATTGATGTGAAAAAATCCTGAAATAGCACTAAAAGTTCCCCAATCCTGACCCTTTTTTTCTGAAACCCCAGTTCTTCTTACATTTCATCAAAACCTGCAAACAGAAATGACACGAGCTCAGATTATTTTTCAGAAATATATTTTATAGATGACGTCAGAGATGAAATGTCCAAAGCGTAGGTCCCAAAGAAAGATAACATTTTTCATCAATAGAGACAAACAACAAACAAAAAATAAGTTTTTTATCCATTTACATGTAAACCGAGAATTGCTCTTGAGCCACAGTGGTTATATATATAGAACTGGCCGAGGTGGGTGTGACAATCAAAACGACGATGCCCTTTTTCCAAAACCGATAGCCGTCATTTCTCTACCGTAACAGCGCCCGTTCAAAGATCTTTGAAAGAGGAACATTCTTTGGGAGAGTCTTTTTAAGGTGTGAATGTAGCAGAGGTTTGGCAGAGCATGTTTCTCTTTAGCACAGTCCATACATGTTGTAAGTGCTGAATCATGTTAAAATCACTTATTGGAAACGATATTCAATAAGAACAATATCAAATGTTTCTCAGTGGAGTCATTTGGACAAGGTCTTTTGAATAGTTTGCACACCAGAGAGGAAGAAACCCATCCTGCCTGGTGCTCTTGGGAGTTGCCGTGGGAGGTTTTATTTTTTTTAAGTCCTCCAGTGTTCTTCTTCTGTTGTGCAAATACATTTTTATTACATAGACAAGCAGGCATGCTGACTCACAAACCATGCAAAGAGTTAAAGTTGGCGCGAGCAGACGGCAAAAACAAAAGAGTAGTATTAAAGTTTCTACAAAAAAAAACCCCCAACAAAAAAAAAAGCCAAATTAAATGAGTAACAAGTGGAATGTTTTGTTAGACATGAAAAAAAAAATCAACTTAAGCTCAAATTTTACAAGTTTATAAAATGATATCAACTTAAAATAAGCATGATAGTTAGAAGGAGTTAGACTGGTGTTATGGAGAGTCAAAACATGATAGTGCAACACATACTCAGAAAGAGATTTTAAAATAATCGGCTGATGTTTTCCATCCAAAACTAGATAAAAATCCACTTTTTCAACATACGTGCCCCCTCCGCCCAGTTAAACTCAGCTAGCTACATAAAACGGCCTCTAAACCTCTTTTTGGATGTGTTGTCACAGTCGGAAGGTTAAGTGCATATCACCCATGCAGGAGAGGAAAATGTATCAGTTAGGCAACAAAGTGATCAAATGTTTTACTCTGAAGGTGTTTCGAAAGGTCAATTGCAGTGCCGTGTAATGATTTCACGTGAGGGCAAAACAGTGCAGTCGATGACGAGTTAAATATGCTGCTTTTTTTTAAAAGTTCATGGAGTAATATCGTACACCATACTGTTTGTCGCTCACAATATCATAGCTGTCATTAGTTAGAGTACATTTATAAATTTTCCATATACAAATCTCCTATAAACAGTACATGTTATAAATACACAATTGATGAAAATGCAGAAAGGCCGAGAGAGCCGTATAAAGAAAGAAAGAAAGAGTTGCTCCTTATTTTTGATAAATACAAGAAAGAAAGAAAGTTTTGAACAAGAGGTGACAATAGTACTAAGTGTGTGAATGGCAGCCCTATAACTATCCAGAAAACGGATAAAAACACAGAACAAAATCTATGGATGAAAAAAGTTAGAAAAATAATCTTATAAAATAAAAAATAAAAAGTGGACACGCTTACCAAACACATTTTCTGATATTGTAAATTGACCACTTGGTGTGGAACTCATACATGTAGATACAAACAGGCAATACTCGATTACTGCCTCTCAAAATATATTCAATTCAATATACATGACTAATGTTTAGCTCACACTAGCAAACCAAGGTAGCTGCCAACCGGCAAAGCATGAGAGGCCGATCGGCGCACGTACAGAAATGCTCACTTGATCTGTGAAGGATTAAATTAGTAAACATTGAACTGGGTACTGGGAGCCTTATCTGAAAGGGCCAATACAAGAAATGTTTGTCGACTTGCCAGCTAAGTGGAGTGAAAGTACTACTGTAAATGCAAACTCATGCTTTGGCTTTTCTTGCTTGGCTTTTACTTTTGGATAACATTCAAAAATCTTGCGAAAATGTCTGGTCTCTCTGCTCAAATGCATGCTTTATGTGTTTACAAAGCAATGACTTCAGTTAAAGGGAAGCTACATCAAAGGCTAAACCTTTTTGAGAGTTTTTCAATCTAATTTCCTTGTTTGAAGGTCTCCATGTTTGCACCGTTTTTCTACTGAAGCTGGCAACTACCTTTACAAAGCGTTTCTTTTTTTACAGAAAAATAGATCCATCCAAAAGTAAAGTAACTCTTCAAGAGAGGCTGTGAGAGACATAAATGCTGTCTTCGTCACGTTCCAAGTAAACATGCTGAAAGATTGTTTGCTTTATTTTTGTCATTCTTGTCCCCCCAAAAAGGACCCGGAAACTCTCCGTCTCCCTCCCCTGGCGCCGATTCCTCAGTGAGAAAAATCTTTTGACTTAAGGCAATCTTTTCCTGAACGATCCAGCGGACCCCCTCACCAAGGCACTCCTCAACCTTTTTCAACGACAGGCTGCTCCAGCGAGGCGACAGTCTCGTCATCAAATCTTTGCAAAAAGCCTACTCAAACTTCGGCAGTCCACAGTGAACGCATCTTGTGAAATATTACGTCAGTTGCCGCGATGCCCTTTGTTTTGTCGGGAAAAATAGTTGAGAAAAGAGAAAAGAAACTCCCACACTGTTGACAGCTGGGAACGTCTGCTGTCCCTGGTGTCCATACTATATGTGGTCAGAAGGCAGCTGTGTAAAGCACCGTATGATTCTGCACCGCTCCATGACGAGACCTGATCTCGCCCCAATCTCCAAATACACTCGCCCGCTGCCTTGGTCACTTGGTTAGCCGCTGTGGGCTAACGTGGGGGTGCGAAGACTGACAGAAAAAAAAAGAGTGTCTCTGAGCGAGCGCCGCCGAGCGACGCTGTTATGTTTAATTTTTTCTTTTCAATTCAGTCCTCCGTCTCCTGATTGGCTCCCTACTCTGAGGCTGAGCCCACCCCCTCTCCCTCGTTTTTGGCCGAGGGGCCGCCAATCAAGGTGACTGACGTGGTGAGTGGGGTTAGGGGGACTAAATGAAGGGATCAGTCGAGACTCTTCGCAGCTCAAAGAGGCGTTCTCCGGAGAGGTCAATGGTAACAGTGTGACACCCTCGTGTTTCCCTCTGTTACAGTGGTTCCTCCTCCTCCATGGGTTCCTCTTCTTGCCTGGTGGACAAAGAGACACACAAATGAAGGTTAAACCTCCGGCTGGCTGTCAGATTTCCTTCAACCACCTGCAGCTCTGCTCCGCAGACTTGGGACTCACTCTGCCGCTGATTGCAGAGCAAGTAACAGTAACTCTTCTTGACCTTTCACACATTTATGTGGGACTTTTCGAGGGCCCTCTTCACAAACTTCCAATAAGATGAGCAAAGTCTGTAAAATAATGGGCCAGTTGATTTAATTTAGACCAAACTCTGAGGCAAACATTCACTGATTGATTCTTTGTTATTCCCTGTTTCATTGTTAGCATGTCTTGTTTTAATTAGTACATGGCGATGTAGTATAATGGTGTCCTGTGTGTTTTACCAACATTAATATTCTCTGAATTCTAATTAATGATTTCAATAACCTTTGTAATTTTAATCCAATGTTATTTTTTAACATCTGCCCAGGGACTGCAAATGAAAAGCAGCATCTTGGCTGGCACATTTACAGTAATGTTAGTACAGTAATGTGCCCTTTCCCATGTCAATAAACCAATAAATAAATACAAATAATTTAGAAATATTTAATTTTTTTTAAATGTTTGACTTCTTTTGAGGTTGTTATTTCAACATATTTAGTATCGTATTTTCACCTTGTTGACTTATAAATCCAAACGTAACAAGTGAGATACATTGTTGATTGACTGTATTATTTGCTATGTGACTCTTCATTTATCTCACTTGCTCAATATATACTATCCCTAATGGATGACTGTCAGGCTTGACTTTAACCACACCTACAGGACACAGGAAGTAGAGAAAGTAGATGTGCCTTTATGAGGAGCACAGGGCTCAGAGAACTGAAAGGTAAAAGCTTATAAACGTAAACTGTAGATGTGTCTTTAGCTGTGATTTTTACCTTTGATCCATGGCGTTGGTGTTAGCCACGGAGAGAGAGGCCATGGCACTGACGGCCTCCGCCTCCTCCGAGTCTCCTCGTTTGGCCTCCAGCAGGGAAAGTCCCAGCCGCGGTGAGTAGCGGTGCACCGAGCGCCAGTACTTACCTGAGAGTGCGGGGGAAACATTGGACACAAAAACATGTAAGCAAACCCCAAGACACCACCTGACAAGAGTGACCAGTTACTGTTTCTACATGATCTAAAAAAACTCATTGCCTGTCCGTGTGTAATTGTGTTTTAGTGTAACTGAGGGTGAACTCACTGTGAGTCTCTAAAACTTTCTCCAGAGAGCGAACAGCGTTGGGGTTGGGCCTCTGCTCGAGGATGGCCTTCGGCAGCGGATCCAGCTGCACGGGACAAAAAACACAAAGAGAGAATGTAAACACAACTATGGAAACAGGCTGCATGTCCAATACCTTCCACAAAGAGCTGACATGGAAAAAATGCACCAAAACATCAGTTCACTCCACTCAGGGGCCATATTCAAACTTTATTTGCGTCCCGAATCCCAGATGTGTGACACGGTGGTGTAAACACTATTAATGCCTAACGTCACTTTATCGAGGTAAACCTTCCTCATCTAATTAAATTAATGCTTTCATGTTTTACAGCTGAAGTAATGATACATTTGCACGAGATTAGTGCAACTTTGTCCTGAAAATAATGTTTGTTTTTCCATTTCATTGCCAACACAGCAGATTAAAAAGGGATTAAAATGAAATGAATGAAATCTCTAGTTATTAAATTCACTTCCCCAGGTAGATCTTAAATAATGGAACAGCGGAAGCAACAATGGATACTTTCTGAGTCTGATTCAACATTAGAGATGTGAAGCACCTGGCTGACAACCAGACAAACATGCCCCACTCTGTCCCATTCGTTTGGCTTCACGAGGGACATTAATTAGGATTCAGATCCTGCTTGTTGTTCAAGTGAACTCCTTACCTCCTGGCCTAGCAGGGCGGCGACGCAGGCCTCAGAGGCGTCGCAGATGGCGGTGAGGTCGTGACCCCCCTCCAGTGCCAGGACCACCCGGCCTCCAGCGAGAGTCATCAGCTGCCTGGTCAGATAGCCAAAACCTGAGGAAAGGTATCATGAATGAATCTTCAATATGCTACAGCAGTTTAATCTAAGTGGCATTTTAGCAGTTTGTTCCCAGAAACCTTTCTCATGTGAGATAAGAAACATACTTTAAATAATCTTGTACTCACACTTGGACGTCAAAGTGTAACCGCCCAGTGGTGGAGGGTGTCCCTCCACAGCATCAAAACCAGAAGAGACCAGCACGATGTCCGGAGCGAACTCGTTGGCTATGGGCATCACCACCGACCTGAGAGTGGGAGGGTGGAGTACAGCGATTATACAGAGTAACAGATAATATTTCAATGTGAATGTAGAAGATAATCAAACAGCACAAAGTTAAATTAACTCATTTAATCAACCTGCAAACATTTACTCCTCAATCCACCTCAAACAATTCATTAAATAACTATTTTACTGTTAAATCCTTATGAACCAGACTTTTTGGGATGTTTTTTTTAATTCTGTATCTTTATCTAGTTTTGAGCTTAGTCGAAAACAATTATTTTTAGTTTGTCTCATGTCCCATCTGCTAACATAGAGGCAACAGGCTTTATGACCTATACTGCAGTCAGCCACCAGAGGGCGATCAAGATGTTTTGGCTTCACTTTTGGGGAGCTGTTATGTCGTCCATCTTTATACACAGTCAATGGGGATCAACTTGAGCTTTAAGAAATTGTTCTAAAAATGTTGTGACAAATTACCAAGCGATTAAACAGTTAATTGAAAAATAAATGAAAAATAATCATTAGTTTTGTGGCTGTACAAACAATAAAATAATCATCTACTGGCAGAAATTGAGATTAAAACATAACATCTTTAATTGTTTCTTCATCGGTTGAGGAAATTCTCAGATTTAATAAAAATAAAAATAAAAACGGAAAAACAGATTTTTCTAAAAATACTGGAAACAGCTGTTTTTATTAACTAGAAGTTGATCTTTGGAGATAAATAGTTTTCACAGGACACTTAACATTCACTTTATTCAGCTTGTTTTCCAGATTTTACACACTTGCATGATGTTGGTATAATAAATTAATGTTAAGTATAAACATTTTGGAAGTGTAATCAAAGACCCTCAGGCTCTATTTTGTCATCTGCAGTGAAGCTGCTTTGTGTATGTGTGGTTTGGTGATGTTGTATTTGGTACCTAAAGGCAGCAAGGTACTCTGCATCTCCCATGGGTGGATCGAGGCCTCCGGTGAAAGCAACATTGACGTTGAACCCGACTCCGGGCCCACTGCCCACCTGCAGACAGAAGCACATGTGACTCACATTCACAGGACAACCTTCTACGGGCTGTTAACTGTTAAGTTTGCCTTTGTTTTTTAATACAACTCCATATTATTAACTTTATTGGGGAGTATTTGTTTCCGTTTTTTTGGTCTAATACACATGGAATCTGCGAGAAATTATATTTAATTAATACAAGAGCACATATAAGGTTTATAGCACTAAAAAAATGATAATTTAATGCATTTAATGAGCTTCTGTTCCTCAAATATGAGGATTAGCTGCTTTTCTCTTCTTCATATCATTGTAAATTGAATATTGTTGGATTTGGGAGTGTTGGTCGGACAAACAGCCGCCACTTTTTCACTATTTTCACATTCTATAGACTGAAGATTCATTGATTGATTCATTAATTGTAGCTTCAAATCTTCCATTAAGTCATGTAACATAACTAGAATACTAAAAAAAACTGAATCTTGTGAAAAATGTTTCCAACAATGCACTGGGAATGCTTCACTCAGGTCTGGTGAGACTTAATAAGGTTACACACACTCACCTCGTCAGGTGCTCCGCTTCCAGGGAAGAAGTTGCCGTCGTCATAGCGATGAATAGACAGGTAAAGGACGTTGGGGTCATCGTAGAAGGCTTGCTGCGTGCCGTTGCCATGGTGAACGTCCTGAAGTTAGACAGTACACACATGATATAATCACAAACTTTTCCATGCTGTGTGCATTTTAAAAAACATACAATAGAGGAAACTCAATTAAATCTAACTTGTTTTTAATGCAAACTAATTCTATGCTGTTCACAAAACGTCAAATGATAAAGATGTGGTTACACTAGGGACTGACCCAGTCCACGATGAGGATCTTGTTGACGTTGAGTCTCTGCTGCAGCAGCTTGGCTGCGATGGCCACAGAGTTGAAGTAGCAGAAACCCCTGAAACACCAGCAAAGAGAAGGAGGGCTGAGTCGTCCTGCTTGTTATGAAATTCAGCTGTGCCTCAGCACTTTCCTGCTCCGTTTTCATGTTTTTATAGTGCATTTCAAACACGTTGTAGGGAGGATATGAAAAATAAATAAAGCAGTCTTGAAACAGCTGCCAGAATAAAGGCACTCAGTACTTTATGTGCAAATAAACTCAATGGTTTATGTAATTTCTATTCCAGACGAGCCTGTTCCAGCGCTGGTATTTGTATATGCATAGATTAAGTGTCTCCAACTGAGTGTGGTGACGGCTGTGGCCTTACATGGGAGTGCTTTCCTCTGCATGGTGACCAGGAGGGCGAACCACAGCAAAACCATTCTGGGGAGACAGACAGGAGCGACAGGAGTCAGCCACAGCGGCACTGATCACCCTTCAGTGTTTCCTCTGTGTACAATGAGCAGTGGTGAACCACCGCTAAAAACACTGTCATTTACACACTACATACACAATACACTCAAAACATAAAGAGGGGAGGCTGTAATGTTTATTAATGCAGCTTCTGAATGGGAAATAATCAAACATAAAAAAACAGAAGCCTAATTTTTCAAGAGAGTGAATCCTGGTGGAATCATTTGAAATGTCCTGCTTTTAAAACAAATCTACCTCACCGTGTTTTCCTCAGGACGCAAAGTCAAGACCGATGAAGGTCACGCATTCTCTTGCAAAAACCAGACGGGTGAAATCATAGTTACCTTCAGCTCTCGAGTAGCCACTTTGAAAACGAGCTCCACCACCGAGCCGACAGCGAGACGAGCCGCGCTGGAGGAGTGGACCTCGTTCCAAATGGTGTCACTGTCCACCTAGAGACACAAAAACACAATTCTCAGAGCTAAATCGACACTATGGAGAGAAATTCAAGGAATTAAAGGTATACTATGCAGTTTTCCGGTTTTGTCAAACAGCTACCCATAGAGTCGCTGCAGAGTACTTATATTTAACGTTAACTGTTGCAAATAGCACTCACCAGAGCCGTGTCTATATGCGGCTCTGCGTCTCTGCACTCGCGGCCTGATCCCCTCCCCCCTGTATACCGGTACATGTTCAGTAGGATGGAACAGTCGGACATCGAACAGGCAAAGATAGACTCCGCAGATGTCTACTGACCAGGCAACGTCTGGGTGAATGCCTGCTAGTGTCTTCCATTGAGGCTGCTTCTTATGTCGCTGATGTATGTGACGTTGTGCCGTAAAGCAATTTGTGATTCTCGGGAGATTTGGCGGGGCGCCACCTTTCAGACTTGCATTGCTGGTTCTGCCAACGCTTTGCTATCGGGATGATTCGCTATACTACGAGTTCGTTTACCATCGAAATGACTTCGAAGCTGTTATATTAAGGTAAAAATCTTGCATAGTGTGCCTTTAAAGCAACTGAAATGTTACAAATTGACAGGTTCAAGTTGTTAACCAAACTAAAAAAGCTGCAGGTTTGCCCTTCTCTTTGCTTTTGTATTTATTCACTAAAACCAATTAACATACACTATTACTCTTCCGTCCTCCTAATGCTTCTCACATTTTTTTCTAATAAACTTTTATTTCCTGCATTAAATTTAGGACAACTTATTACTGCAGTTTATTTCTTTTATTTGCCTTTTCATTGTGTTTTAAAATACTGTAATCATTTTTGAACTGCTAGTGACCTGTTAGCTTTATATATATATATATATATATATATATATCAAGACCTACATTATATTTTGTGTATCTTTAGCATCCGTATGTGCAACAGAGAAACTTTTGTATTATTTATTGTGAGTGTTACTTACCCCCACACCTCCACACGGTAGCCGTACGAACATGGGAGTGATTGAACCTGGTGATCAGGAAATAATAATTGAATTGTGACTAAATATCAGCAGTTGAGTAACTGTAATGCTGCGTATGTGTGTGTGTGAGCTTACAATCAAGTTTCTGTCGGAGAGGGTTGGTTCCGTACAACAGGACGTGGGCTTCAGAGTGAACCGTCTGCAGCTCTTCCAGCGTGGCCTTCCTCCCACGGATACACTACACACACACACGCACGCAGGCAGAGGGATACAACTCTCATATGCAGTTTACAACTTTGTGTGATGTTCACTGTAAAGTCTTTTCTACTTATAACACACCTCACACTGCGCTCTGAGCCCGGTCTCCTGCAGCCGAGACCAAATGCTCTGAATCCGGCCTGCGTGTTCCGGGTGACTGTTGGTGTTTCCACACATACACTGGTGCTTCTGCATGAGAGAGTCGTACACCAGACCTGAGGGAACACACAGAGACATACACTCATTAACAATTAAATGATTATGATGATGAAGAGAGAGATTTTCTCTTGCAAAAATGTCCAGTTCCACCTTCTGAAATGTGAGAATATACTTGTCTTTGCTTTATGTTGGTGTAAATTGTCTTTGGTTTTCTGCAAACTACTTGGACTAAACAAGTAATTTGAAGATGACATAGCTTGTGTGGGCTTGGATTGACATTATTTTTTTTTTTTACTATTTTCTGATGTTTTAAAGACCAAACAATAGCGTTATTTTCTGTTAATGAAACTTCTTTCAAAATTTAAAACTTGTAAAGCCTGATTTTCTCATTCTGGTGCAACTTTTTCCACTACATTTTCTATGCAGTTTGGAACTGAGTGGGAGTAAAGTAGGCCAAACAGTGATAAAAATATCTTAACTATGGTGCATGAATGCAAAATCTTTAATACAGTTCCAAATTACGTCTATTGCGGATAGAAGATTCATTCCTTCCTCATTTATTCTCAGCTCTCTTTATAATGTATTCTTTGTTCAAAGAGTCAGATGTCTGAGAGGAAGACAAAGTGGGAGAGAAGAGGTTTTGCCAAGATTAGCTCCTCTAGCTCCATTATTACTGCTACCAGATGGAGGCCGGAACCATTACACCATTCTTTGGCCAATTCACCTGCTTTTTGGATGGAAGTTTCTCTTTTCACTCCCCTGTGCATTAGGAAGGAAGGGAAATTTCTCAAATGCATGCTTCAGGCAGACCAGAGTCAGACTATAGTTGTGGAAATAATAAGTAAACAGATTCTGAGCAACACAGCTGCTCTGCAAACAGAAAACAGACTCAAGATCAAAGACTGTGAGCAAAAGGAGCTGCAGCTAAGTAGATAAGAGGTTCAGTGAGAGAGGATGGCGGTGCGGACCTGTGGTGAAGCGAGGTTTGACGGGAGGATCGCTAGCGGGGACGCTGATTGGGAAGGAGGATGCTGAGGCTGGAGACGATTGGGCCCTGGACAGGGGGCGGTGTCCCGGAAAGGAGATTGACAAGCCGGCAGCCTCCATGGAGGCTTGATAGTTTCTCAGCTGATGGATGCGCTGCTGCTCCAACAACAGGGCCTGCTACTCACACACACACACACACACACACACACACACACACACACACACACACACACACACACACACACACACACACACACACACACACACACACACACACACACACACACACACACAGAAAACACAAATAAAGATGAATTCTACAGGTGTCACAGTGAGTACATGTATTAGGGGACTAAAGGGAAGAAAAGGGATTCAGCATTTTCTATATTGCAAGTGCAACTTATGGCCAAAAGATGGCAGCCAAAACAAATTATACCATTTCAGTTTCCCCTCAGCATTCAATTACAGAGATGCCATAAGGGCAACATTTTCACAAAAATACATTTCAGTGTCTGTTTTTTCTTTCAATTCTCCAGGATTTCCCTAGGAACACCTACAATACATTAGTGCCAAGTAGAGTTGGATCAATTCTCCGAAACTTCATATTGATTCTCTCAGCCTACGTTGTTTTACAGCTGTGTACAGAGCACGTCTCACTTTTCACTTTCTCAACTCCCCATTCTATACCTGTCTGAAGAGCAGCTCCTGCTCTGCCTGCCTCTCCCGCTCGCGCTCCCTGTGCTGCTGTAGCGCCTCCTCCTGCAGCTCCTGCGGGTCGGGGGGCTCCTGCTTGATGGTGACCCCCGGCAGCAGAGCCCCTCCGTCCTGGTGCTCCCTCAGCTCCTCCTCCGTCTCCTCCGGGTGGCTCTGGTGCTGACGGCCCACGGGGGACTCATTGGGCTTGGTCATCATCTGCGGGAAACACAGGGGAGAGAAAGGAGGGTGATGATTCTACAATGTGAAATTTATTTCACAATAAAACAGCAGGATGTGACAAATCCCCTCCAACGTGTGAGGCTGCTTTCAGACAAACGGGCAAGCTCTCCTCTGAATCAAATTCCTGGCAAATCACTCCTTTCTCTGGAGCATTCTTCTTTTAACAAGCTTAATTTGGATTACTCAGTCAGATTGGTGTCTTGCTCATTTCAAACCTATCCGTTCTAATTGAATGTGAGTGGCCGCTCTGCCGACTGTACTCCGGGGCAAAATGTGTCTCATCGAACAGAGACATTCCACACTCCCCGTTGTGCTGCTTTTCATCGACTCATTCTGGGGCCTGCTGTTCACCGAGTAGTGATTCAGTTGTCTATTCATTCACTTTCACTGACGTGGACCATTCAAAAGTGCCATTCAAGGCTGCGGAGTACTGGCCTCCACGGTGTATGAGCGTTTAAAACTAAGAGAACAATAAGAAAGATGAGGTGTTTGTTAGAAGTCTCAAGAGTGGGCTTCAGATGCAGGTATGTGTATGTGTGTGTGTGTTTCCCAGAGCTGCAAGCTTCTGGGTCCCCTGGCACAGAGCTGACACAGCATTGACGTCAGAGCATTCACCAACACTCATTCAAGCTCCCCACCCCTCTACTGTTCCTGTCTTCTCTGTATCCAAACAAACTTCTGTTTTCACCCATGTTTAACCTCCACCCTCGAACCCTGCCACCCCCTCCTCTTTTTGTCCTGACTATTAAAATTGTCTTTTAGTCTATAAAATGCCAGAAAAAAAAAGAAAAATCCATCATTACTTTCACAACTGAGCAACAGTCCAAAACCTGAAGATTTAGACTTAGGGTTGTACCGATCCGGCCCCCGCAGACCAGGCATTAGCCAAATGTTACTGAGTGCATTTTCTGGTCATTTATTACGATGAGCTCCTACAGCCCAAACCACATGCATTACATGTACAGTATAAGACAAGTTGAAATTGATGTTTGCCCTCACATTAGGATATAGAAAAAAACTTACCTTCTGACAGAACCAGGCTAGCTGTTTCTAGTTTTAATGCTAAGCAAAGCTGAGCAGGTTCTAGCTATAGCTTCACGTGCTTGGTGTCAATCTTGTCATGTAACTCTTGGCAAGAAAGCAAATAAAGATATTTTTCCTAAATGTTTAACAATTCCTTAGCATTTGCGACAAAGAGAGCTCTTGTACGAGTTTTGGTTCCAGAATCTGTATCAAGAAATAGTTTGAAAGTCCGCAATCCAAAGATATTCAATTGTGTTTAAATCATACAGAAAAACAGCAAATCTTCATATGTAAGGGTCTGAAAGCAGAGAATATTTTACATTTTTGTTTGATAAATGTATTTATGAATTTAGCAAGTTAGCAATTACTTTACTAAATTACAAAATTAACGCCACTACTCACATTATAAAAAAACAGCTTGTATATTCTGATTAATTTAACAGAATAAAACAGTGTTTTAAGTGGAGATTTTCATTTCTGTCCTGACAAAACTCCTTGGCGTGCCAGAGGCTGTTATTGAGATGTTTGTGTAAAAAGCCGCCACTGGAGAGCTCTGAAACATATGGAGGGAGTGAGAGAGAGCGGAGCAGAGCAGGAGGAGGCGGAGGAGGAGGAGGAGGAGGAGGAGGAGAGGAAATCCCTTGTTTCATCCACCCACCTCTCCTCCCGCGAGTACTCTGCTCGAATAGGTAAAGCCATCCAGAGCGGCGGCTGCTCGCTTCCGCCCTGACCATATAAGGCAGAGGTTTCCGCTCTGTTGCCATGGCAGCTCACAGTTACCTCACAGTCCGTGGCAACTGTCTCGGCCACAGTCACAGAGACGTAGATGCAAACATTCTCACACACACATACACACACACTCTGCTATACATGTTAACCCATACCTGCCTCCGCCTACTCGCAGACAAAAACACTACAGAGACAGAAAGAAAGAAAGCGGAAGAATAAAACCAAGGACTTCACACACATCCACAGCTAACACGTTATTGGCTGTGTTACTAGCTGCCGCCCACACAAACAACTACGCTACAGCTCCTGTTCTGGCCCACACTGGCTTATAGTCCTAATTAATTATTGGTTTATTTGAATGTGATGTCAGATCTGTGGTCCCTTCCATCACCTGCCTTCATCAGCACAGTCAGGAAACTGCTTATGAAACAATAATAATGAGAACATGTGCAACAAACAGAAAAACACAATCATGGGAGGGTAGGAAACTGTACATTGAAGGCTTAGGGAAGAAAGAAAATAGAATGAGAGGGAGAATAAGAATGACAAAATAAAGCCAAGCGTCTCCACCCCTCACCTTGTTAAGGTGGAGCTGCTGCTGCTGGAACTGCTGCTTGTGCTTCTCCAAGAACTGCTGGTGCTGCTGCTGGACCACCAGCTGCTGCAGGGCCAGGGCCTGGGCGTGAGCCTGTGCCGCGCTCCCCTGGGGCAGAGGGGCAGACTGGGTCCGCCCCAGGGGCCGGTGCTGCCGTTGCAGCTTGGCCATGGACGATGCCGGCGACATAGAGAGGCCGCTTACGCCTTGGACACAAACGTGAAGGAAGACTTTAGTTACAGAAGGAGGTGAAAGTCGAGAGGACAGAATGTAAATGTATCCATTAGGAGAGCTTTCTACATAAGTTGTCTGGGAGAGAGTTTAAGAAACAAGAACAGAAAATGCTGTGTTTCAATCGAACACTCTGTGTTTGATGTTGTAGGTTTGATTAAGGCACAACTGCTTTGTTGCATAAAAGACAGCGTTTTAGTTTGGGTAAGCTAAACCTCCAGTTCAAACCTGGCAGAACATCAAGGTGGTGTGCGACACTTGTGGAGCTGTTTAGAAAAGCTGCATGACTTCACGGTGAGTGTTTTAATGATGACTTGACTCACTGCCACTCCAAAACCCAAACCTTATGAGGTATTTAGGCTAGGTGTCATAATGATACATGGTTCTGTGTCTGCAAGAATATTTCAGTGGCTACCCGAACAGCCACCATGTTTTTCCAGGTTGAAAATTAGAAGCATAGACGAACGACCATTCAGTGAATTATGATGTGGTCGTCCAGTCAAGGAGAGGTTTATATTGTTCATGTTTGAATGAAGTGAAAAACCCCACTGACAATGACTTAAAAACTCAAGCAAAGGTCTTTTCAAGCCTTGTCAGCCCACAATGAGTGGTCACTGAGGAAGACCCTGACCTTTTTTTGTAAGCTGCATTCAATAAACTTAATTCTAAGAATACAAGATACACTTATTATGCGTTCACATCAAAAAAAATGTATTTCCTAATTTCACTATTACTGGTGTTGGACCTAAGATTAGTCAGCAGATGTATTTGTGAACCAAATAAAAACAGCCATCTGTGCTGCCATACTGAAATTCTTTTATTGTGATAATACAAGCCTGGAAAAGTGAAAATCCTAGTCCATTTACAGTGTATCATGCGGGTGAGGAAAATAAGAAAAACAGCCTCAATTGAGCTGCGGGAAATGATGTGAGACACTTGAATACTGTGAAAATATCAGAGAAAATGACTAGCAGAGTGTTTTCAAATTGTTTCTGAAAAAGCTTGCTGATACATCCAATAGCTATCATGTGGTACTTGGATATGGAGAGGATAAAAGACATGTCTTTGCTTTGTCTGAATTGAGAAGTCCATTACTGCATCAGCAAAACTTAACTCTCTGCTCCTGGCCTGTGTGTGGGCGTGCGCATGTCCTTGTCTGTAAATTTTTTTTGCGCGCGGATACTCACACATGTGTCTGTGTGTGCGTCATTGCCCATTCACTGCTAATGCCCCGCTCAAAATAGCAGCAAAATGGTAGTCAGTGAATGAGCTGATGGGAAAGGGCGCACAATGCAACCATGTCACACTCTCATAGCATACACACACATATGAAAGGAGCTCATTAGTTTGAGCAAATGAATGGATGTCTGTCAGTGTGAGGTAGCACACAAAGTTCCTTTTTTGTGTCACCAGAGACTGAGACTGAATAATATCTTCTTGTGATTTGCCATTTTTTCTATTTCATCAAAACTACTACCACTTATAGAGCTACCAATGTTACTTTTATCACTATTAATCATTACTAAAACTTCCATTAGTACTCCTACCTGTCACCAGGGGGCTCTGTGCCGGACTCTGCTCCATGAGCACCATGTGTTGAAGCAGAGGACTGTGAGCACCGTGCCCGCCTGTTCCTGCTCCGGCTTCGGCCAGGTAGGGGGTCAAGTGGCCACCCGAGAGAAAGGGAGGGCTCA
The DNA here is from genome assembly GCF_905237075.1 of Dicentrarchus labrax. Classification (NCBI taxonomy): domain Eukaryota; kingdom Metazoa; phylum Chordata; class Actinopteri; family Moronidae; genus Dicentrarchus; species Dicentrarchus labrax. The sequence continues at coordinate 6,994,451 of NW_026136716.1, forward strand.
GGGAGAGGGCCGGCTGCAGGCCTCCATCCTGCTGGGCCGACGTCACCTGGAAAAGAGGGAGAGCAGGGATAAGGCGAGGGCTGATTGTGAATAAATGGTCACAGACAGTAAACTCCAGATAGACAAATTCACAGATAAATAGATCCACAGTCTGCTAGCAATTTGGCCAGCTTGGCAGCAGTTCCCTCCTTACATTGGAAGCAGCAGTGGCCGTGGCAGTGGCGGGCAGCCCCAGGGTGATGTTGGGTAAGGATGGCGAAGTGTAGAGGGACAGCTGGTTAACGGAGCCCCGCTCAGCACCGCTGCACAGCCTCTGGGCCAGAGATGCCTGGGAAGCACATTTAAATGATTTATCTGTGTTTGCATCACGAAAAAAACACAGCAGCACTAGATGTCCACACATGGGGAAAGAGCTACACTTTCACCCTACTGGCGATATAAAATCGTCACGGCCACAAGCCTCCTCCACACTGCCTGAGTGCCACTAATGGCTGCCACAAATACCATCTTGCCAGCTCGTCGGCTGTCTTCCTCCTCTGCAGACCCATCATCTGAACACCCCTCATTCAGCCTTGTGCATGTTTAAAAAAACACAAAACAGCAAAGCTTGTCTGACAGCAAAAGGCTGCATCATTTAGGTTTATGTAGATTATATGCAAATATTGCAATGTATATTTATTCTGTTATGATTTTGTGCTTATTAGGGTTCATCTCATATACAAAGATTTTTGAACTGAGACTGTCTACAGCTCATGCCATGACACATAAAACTTTTAATGCAGTGAAAGTTTTATGCTAAAAAAAAGGACTTTCATTTTCTGCAGGGCAGAAATTAATCTAAAACTTTTTTTAAACTTTTCTTACCAGTCAAAGACAAAAAAATGGGATTATGAGTAGCAACTCCCAGGTTTAGGAGTTACAGAACTGTCTTCAAATAATGAATTCAAATAAGAATGAAAGAATAAACTGGATAAGTTATACAAAAAGTGTATGTCTGTGAGTTAGTAACAACTCAATATATCAGTAAATTTGTACATTGGTTTAAACCTCAGATGCACTGAAGTGATTAGCTACTTGCTGTGTGTGTTTGTGTGTATGTGTGTGTGTGTTACCTCCGTGTTGTTGGAGACTGACACAGTGATGCCGTTCTCATTGGGGATGTTGTTGGAGCTGTTATTCGGGGAGCTTGGGCCTGAGCCGGGGGCGCTGCTACACGCAGAGTCTGAAACACACACACACAGACAAATCAAATACATAGAAGAAAACACAGCCGCCTAAAATAAAACTTTTTGAACATCAGACAGCTGTGTGTCCCTCACCTGCCATGTCGAGTGAGCGTTTCTTGGCGGTGGTGATGGGGCTGTCTCGACGCCGCAGCAGCGGACTGCTTCTCCGCTCGCTCACCTTCTGCTTCAGCCTGGAGCGCAGCTTCAGGTTGGGCTCCGAGGCTGTAACGGGTGGAGAGAAACATTATGATTAATTTGTTTATTAATTCCTGGTCTGAATGAAGTCCTATAGTAGGTAAGAAACGGACTTATATATACACCATCATGGAGATACAGCTGAGGATTGTAGCTATATAATTATCTCATAATTGTCATTGTTCATCATTATAAACAAAAATGTGTATTGTATGTATTTCTAAAATACACACTGTAGCACAACAAGAGTTGTAGCTCATCAAGAACATTAACTTATTCTTTTTTTTATTAATGACCAATTTTTCCACTTCAGTTAAGCAAAATTTATAATTTTTTTAACTTTTTTCCTCAATTCCTCAAGTTTTGAGTGAACATCTCCAACAAAGCTAAATGTAGTCTCACTTAATGAGTGTTAATTAGGAGCCACACCTGCGTCCGATTATCTGTTGTAACAAGGTGTGTCGCTGGTTCTTGTTGTAGCCTGAGAAATGTCAAAAGCTGCTGTGTTATTTGTGTGAATAAATAACTCAAAACTTACAACCAGCTTCAACTGTAGAGTGCCACTTCAATCATTTATCTACAACACTGCCATTACCTCTGGTAACTTGGTGATTTTTGTTTCTTTCCAACACCCCCGTTGAGCTTCCCTGATGTTAAGAAGACAACTGCCGGCTGTGCAGCTTTGGACAAATCAATCAAAAGGGTGGGAGAGTTACCTGAGCTACAGTCTCACAGACTTTCATCTGAAACTGGGTGCCTCTACACATTGATCTGTCATGGAGCGCCTTCCACACAGCTGCTCTGTTATGAAACCTGTTTCCTAGACAAACTGTTACAAGATGCTATTCATTTACGATTTCTCCCGCCTATTTCAATGCTTTCTGAACATGCCAAATTCTGATCCATTTTCCCAACGACACTGCAATTGCACAAGCAATTAGCTCCAATTTGGGAGCCATGTCTGATTGCCTAAAGGCCTTTTGGTCTTTTGTGTACTCTGCCACAGACTTGTGAATGGAGACAAGGAGACGAGAACGGCATGTCACCTTGGCTCCTGCCATGGAGGCTAATGCTCTGTTTACTGTTTACTCTGCCCTGCCAATCAACAGCCTCGGATAATTCAGTATTCATTATCCAATTTTTAATCATCAAAGGGGGACTGAATCCAATGTGGTACACCACTAACCCTGATTATGACATAACCAGATTCATCTGTTATTGTATTTCTTACTTTAAACTGAGGGCACAGATACACAGACTGACCTGGAACAAACTTTCCTGAAAAATCCTTTTAGGAAACATTAGTCAAAAATGAATTTGTTCTTGTTCACAGTGTCAGGTAAAAATAAATGTGTGATAAAGAGTGAAGTGTGAACGATGAAGTGTGAAGGTACAGTAGCACCAACTGTGAGGGAAAACTCAGTCCAGATCGAGTCAAGCCAATTAATGTTGGTACTACATCATTTCTATGATTTTTACATCTTTGGAAACAATAAAGATGAAGTTAGTTAGTATTCTGCAAAAGGAAACTAAAGGGTCAAATCTAGGTCAACAGTGTAACAGATCTGCCCAAATGCAGCCATTTGACATCTGTTCATATTAATATAAAAAATATTCCAATAAAAACAGCATGTTAAATTCACAATAACTACAAAAGAGAGGTAAAAACAAACCACAGTGACTTCACTCCACAGCTAGCCTTAGCCAAAGCTAATTGATTGTTTTCCTGTAGTTGAAAAAACTATTTTGATGCTTCAACATCTAGTTTATTATACCACATTAATAAGGAGCTGTATTTATAAAGTAACACAGATACACTAGTTATGTGAAAAGCTAAATACCCTAGCTTAGATGCCATTTAGATTGTCCAAACATAAAGTACAGCATTTATTTGACTTTTTAATTCTTTTTTGGGGAATATTTATCCTAAAAAGCATAAAAATAAAGTTTTACAACTTATATAGCTGTTAGACACTTTTACCCAAGTAGCCTTCAAACTAAAACTTTTTAATGTACGTTTACGTCACTGTTTCTTTAGTTCCTGCTGTCTGCTTCTGTAAAATCAAAAATGAAAGCGTCAACTTTGATAGAAATGTTTTATACGAAGCATCATCTTTAATTCACTGTCTGCCCACTCTGTATAGAGAATTAAAGTTGAAGATACATCCATATTAAAGAAGAAATGTACTCATAACTTTTAATGAATAATCAAAGCTGAATGTTATTAGATCATAACACTAATGACTGATGACAGGATATATTTTCTCAGGATTTAATGTGAGGGCAGTGTCTGTTTGTGAGGGAAGCGGAGAAAAGGGCTGTGCTGGAAAGAAGGACAGTAATTAGCCTGTTGAAGCAGAGTAATTAGGTGTGTGGATCCTGCTAGGGCAGAGTGAAAACAAATTTTAAAAGGCGAATGATCCAATATGACAGCACCCCAGATAATCAGAGCAAAGGTATAGTCAAAGCCAAGGGGAATCGATAAAGGAAAATGTCAATACCTGTGAGAAAAGGTTTTCTCTGCTCTTTGAGTGGACTAAAGAGAAAACAACATAATGTGATGCTTACTGAAATGCAACTCCAAAATACAAGGTGGTGTTCAGGAAAGAAAATCAGGTATAGTTATAGTTATAGTTAATTAGATTGCATGGTAGTAAGTTTGTCTTGGATCCATGGTACTTCTCTTAATCTCAGAGTTTTGGAATTTATTGTATAGAATTATTTGTAATTTTTGTAGATTAATTTATTTCAAAGAAAATACCTGCGTGAATATTATTGCAGTTTATAATTGGAAATTATACCTAGTGTTACAACTTTACCACTTATATGTAGGGTTTGGGAAAGCATGATGAGCACATACAATCACACATGATATCAATGCACAAATGGTGCATTGTTGCTTAATTAAAATGGGCCTCACAACAGAGGTGAAAGGTTGAGTAAGCAGTGAGTGACGTCCTGTATTCAGACAGCCGCATGTTGCTTTGTATTCACGGGCGAGCTGTTCAGTCTGGCCACGTACTGTACAGTACCAGTCTGCCTATGTGCTTTTGTGTCCGTGTGAAGGACGGGCTGCCCCAGTTAGGCTACAAAAAACACATTTATGACATCAGTGAAAAGATAGGAACAGTGTGCATTGCTCTGTCTCTATCAAAGAGCGCAGTGAGTCAAGGACTCAAACTTTCCCACCCCATCTACATCTTTCTAAAGCATTCATGTGTAAGTAAGAACATGTTACAGACAAGGCATATTATGTTCATGTGATGAACTCACTCCTACATGTGTCCTGTTTAAAAACAGTTAATGATTCTAAAGGCTTCCATTCGGCTGAATGGTTTTCAGCACCTCGTCACGCAACTCTTCTTCCACCACACATTTCAATGACCACTGGTATTTTATATAGAGTATCATAATGGCATTAAAGTTATAATACTTTAGCATTTTATTAGATATAGCCGTTCAATGTATTTAAATTCTGCATACAGTAGTTTTCACTGCTAGTGGCAGAGTCCACCACTCCTGCACTGGATTCAAATCGCCTACCTAAGCACAAGATTTAAAGGAAATGATGCAGCACATAATTCAGCGTTACTGTTTGTAATTCTGTCTCACTGATATCGGCCTCACTGTTTACGGTTCACTCTGCTAACTGCTATCAGAGCTGTATTAAATTACTGCCAACACTAACCCAACATTTCCTACAGCTACAGTGTCTACAAAACAAGACAGCAGTCATTTTCTGTATTTCTTTGACAACAGTTTAAACTATTGCAGGCTGTAATGGACAAGACAGGAGGAGTCACAGTGAGCTGTTAGATGAAGAGTTACAGACCAGAGGCTGGACGGCTCCAACTGAGCAAGGTAACCAACAACTTCCACAGTGTCCTGCTGTTATGGAAAACCACTCTAGCATACGCAGCATGAAGTCAAATCAAAACAAAGAGAGTTTATTTTGCTGCACTGTAAATAGATAAAGCAGTTGCTCTTCTGTTGTATTCCTGACAAAGTAGCTGCTCAAGGAGTGTTAGCTGTACTATTAAACCCCACTTGCTGCCACCACCAGTAACCACAGACGCCAAATCAACCAGGACTGAAATCTTGAGAACTGTAAGACTCTTAATATTATTGATCATAAAGGAATTTTTAGCTTAATCTGTTGTCATACTGTTCTAATTGTGCTGTGCATAAGAGTATCAGCTACACTAAATTTCAAAAACGTAAAAGGGTAGATGGGAGATGCACAAAAGCGTGCTGTTACTTCCTTTGACCGTTGCTGGGAGCCCTGGGTGCCAGTCCTCTACTTTATGGCCAGGCGGTGATATAAAAGAGCCTCTAACCTCTCCCGAGCTGGCATTACCATAAGTAAACCCCGCAAAGCACGTCATCGCTGTGGGCAAATATCAGGGTGGCACAGGTTCTCTCCTCTCTCTGCAGCCGAGTACAATCCTCAGCCTTATAGAAATCAAGGGACGAACTGACACTCCAGGGATGATCTTTTCACTCTCCACCATTTTCCCGCCTTTTTTCTTTCTCTACATGAAACAGGTTTTTGGGAGTGTGGCATCATTGTGCCACTTGCTGGATTTAGTGTAAATCCTGCTTGCCAGCTCCCCTGTTTTGTACTCTCATCTTCTATTGCTCTGCTTTAAAAAAACAAAACAAAACACTGTCCTCCAACTCAAATGTTTTTCTTGAGGTGCTTTAAATGGTCAGTGAAGCCACCAAAAACTTCTCCACTCTCCATCTTCCTGATTGTCACTGTTCCTTTCCATCTCACCTTCCACACCTTTTCACTCCTCCATTTCTCTTCCTTTCTTCCTCCTCTCTTCTTCTCCTCTCTGAGGGTGGAATGTGGCTGTGTGGGCCAGTGTCAACTGTGGTCTATCTGCTGTCGTAGCCAGCAGCCCAAAGGCTCAGAGTCAACAGGGCTGGGCTGTAGCCGCCTGCCGCTGCGCTAAGTGAATAATTGCACTGTAAGACGACCGCTGCTTCACGGCTACACCACCGCATACACCACTCACACTTTATGCACACACACACACACACACACACACACACACACACACACACACACACACACACACACACACACACACACACACACACAAAGCTGTACACATACACACCTGACAAAAACACACTGCAAACAGCTGGTTTTACTCTGTAAAGGCTTCTGTACTTTGAGCACTGAAGCCTGGGGACGTGAGATTGTAGGCCACAAGAGAACTTTTTTCCAGTGGTGCATTTTGCAGCGTTTAAGCAACTCTTAAGGCTTTTGACAAGATTTGTAACCCATTTAAAAGAAAACATGCAGCTCTGTGCAGTTGTATAGTTACTACTTGAAGCAGCAGTGTTTCTAGGTTCAAGTACACTCTGTTGATAACCATTATTTATATATAGCACTTTTCCAAAGACAAGTACTTAAAGGATAATGGACACCCTGATAACAGTAAAAGTGAAAGTAAAACTTAAAAGTGATTTTTTTTTTAATTCTGAAGGCCACAGGTTGAAATTGTAATTGTCCTGCCAGCTATATTTTGTACAAACGGAAGGCTGTCAATTAATTAGTACAACAAACAATTTAAAGTTACATGAATTAAAGTTCAATGATGCTCCTGAGTTGACAAATGGCTATAATATATTTCTAAAATGTTCTCAAACTCAAAAACCATCCAAAGATGTATGTCCTCATATTGGACCACAAATTGGCTGGAATGTGTTAACTGGTAAAATACAAACTCTGTCATGTGGCAGAAAAAATGTTTTGGTAGTATAAACCCAAAGGTAGCAGATCAATTTGTTTTAGGCCCGCCCAGCGGTTTTGTAGGCAATTAACGTCAATAATTGGACGTTCAAGATTTGACATCTCTAAGACAGGTTATGCATGAGTAAACAGAAGAGAGGTCTGATGGGTTTACTGAGTGTGTATTATCAGCATTACAGTGAAAAGAAATATTGCAGTTGTGAATTACTACCCAGAGGAATCATGCAGATTGAAAACAATAAAGGACAAGAATAGAGCCCTGGGGAACCCCAAAAGTAATTGTTGCACTACTAGAAGAGATGTTCCCAACTGACACAGCCGTCAAATAGAATCTGTCAGGGCCAGTTAGTTTTAATATGCAATTATCAAACAAAATAAAGGCAGCAGAGAAGGTCCGACAACACAAAATAGCATATGAGCAAATATCAAAGTTCTGCTGAATCTCACTGTCAATCTCAAACAACCTCAAATCTGACCCAAGCTAAATATAAACTCCACTCTCCAAACTCTCGGCTAAAAAGAGCAAATGTCATACAGTTTTCTCATTATTAACATTGTCAGCGTCAAGATCAAGTTTCTTAAGACACTGCTGAACAACAGCTGATTTAAAAAAAAAACCATGAGGATAAACAATTATTAAAAACAAATAAAACATCAGGTACAAAAACAGGGCAAAAAAAAAGAAAAATGCTCTCACTCTATTGAACTCTCACTCTATTGAACTCTTGAACCACCTACGCTTATACTCTCTCTAACACTCATCTGGGGGATGCTGGGAGACCCTGACAGCTTAATGTGGATGTGATTAATGGTGCAGAGCTCTGATGCCATCTAAATTATGCTAGACGTGAGTCTGCATAGCAGCTACTGGACGTTACAGTTGCAAGTGTGTGTGTAATCCTCTCTAACCGTGATCCTGCATAGGAGTAAATAGTCAGCTCTGCACTGCCAAAACCAAGTGTGTAAGCGTGTGTGTGTGTGTGTGTGATGTACCAGTCTTTCGCAGTGGGAAGTCATCCCGGGGGTTGTAGACACCCAGCACAGGGTGGTTGTAGGTGGACACACCAGTCTGTGGAGGCGAGCTCTGGTCCAGAGAGCTGTGCTGAGTTTTGCTATATAACAAAAACACAAACACACACTGTGTTAAAGGTGCCACTAAGATCAACTCAGTGGACATGAGATGACTGAATGAATCTGAACAAAGTCACTAACTTCATGACAGTCAAAGATCTGTATGATTAACGCATTATGCAAATCCCTTGGCAAGGCCTGCAGACATGTGCCGCCATCTGTTCACTGCCTACAGAATAAGGTGGTGTTTGTAGGCAAAGTTAAGCCGAGTTGGCTTCAGACCAAATGTGTGTTCCTGACAAGCGGATGTACACACTCATCTATTCCAAAACTGACGGGGGCTGATAAGTCCAATGAGTGGAGAAAATGTATATTAGGGAGAGAAAGGAATATAAAATTAGAGACAGATATAGAAAGAGAAAGTCTGTATCGCTTTGAGCTGTTGAAAAGTCAACGCTTGTGGGTGTTTTATTGGGTCAGACATCAAGATTATGTAACATTATTTCTATGGTTATGTATTTGCATTTTATGGTGCTATTTTATCGTGACAAAATAAATCATGGAGAACATAACTTGGAAACTATGTCTGACACTCAACTACAAAGTTGAAATATTTTAGGGTTGTGCTAGCAGAAGTGGAAAGTAACTAAGTACATTTACTCAACTAGTGCACTTTGTCCTGTACAATTCTCCTTTTTACTTGTACTACTACTGTTTAAACTAAGAAACACTGCAGTGCAAAATACGGTTTTAGGACTCGATTACAGACAAAAATGGCCAAACTGCCCAACACTTTATAAAGTTATTAAAATCTCCTCCATGACAACCACCTACAACAAACATGATGCTCACATATTAATGCATCAGCGATAATAATCCTATAATACATAACAAACCAGGAAGACCAAAAATCTCTCCCATTAGACAAGCAGTATAAATACCAAAAGAGATGTCAGGTAATTTCCAACTCCTTCATTCAAAAATATAAATAAAAAATAGCATTAATGACTGACAGTCTGACAGATTTTCTTTTTTAAATAAATTTGATTGGTGTGTCTATTTTCATATTAAATTCTTTGTTTTGCATAACCATGTTTCCAGTCATGCAAAGTGTACATGGTTACTCCCAGACACAATGAAAGCATGTGACGGGCGACTACCACAGCGAACAAAGAGGAAACAGCAAATGTGCACACCTGCAAAGGGCTCTAGAGATGCTACAATAAACATTCAAGGCCGAGCCTTCACTGTAAGAGCCCCTATCATCGGGTTCCAATATCCTGCTCTCGCGTGTATGTGTGTGAGTGCATGTGTATTCCCATCTTTGTTTTATAACCCTGCTCAATCCATCTCTCAGTCAGGCTCATACAGTGTGGCAGGTGAGGAAGAGGGGAAACTCGATGACAGATTAAGACACAACTCAATAAATTATTCATCTGCTGTCAGAGAGAGAATTACCATCCAAACTTATAAGGATCTGCAGTTAGCTTCTACTGTATTCTACTGCTTACAAACATAACAAAGAATTGAAATATAAATATATTTAAATTGTTTTCCAGGTTCCTTTACTGTATAATGCAAACCACTAGCCGAGTAAGCTGAGTTAAATCTAAATGCATCTATATATCTACTTTTTCGATTTTGTGTATTCAAAGCAATAACGGTTCCTCACCGGTACCAGTAGGGAGCGTCATTAGGGAGGCCTCCTTGGTTGAGGCTCCGCTGGGCTAGGGCCTTCTTCTTGTTCAGGACAAACTCCTGAAGTCGCATCTTCACCTCAGTACTGGCCACGGCACCTAAGGAGTGAAGATGTAGAAGAAAATGAGATACCGTATGGCAAAGAGGAGATAGATAGGGCGATCAATGGTCCCTGTCCAAACTGGGAACATTTATGATTACATCTTGATTGTCTTAAACCCCCGAGCCACCACTTTTACTATCAATTTTACTAATCTCGCAGCTTGAGACAACTAATTATGGAAATCTGAACAGAGATTCAGATGATGAAAATAATCATAATACTGTGGGTTTAAAGTTGATTTGCTAAATTAAAACGTCTTCTCAAGTCTTCCAAACCTAATAAGTACAGCACAATGTCAGGTGATACCCCAATCTAGAGCTTAAACGATTAGTCGATTAATATAATACAAGCAGAAAATCAATCTGTAACAATTACTCAATTGAGAAAATCCTCAGCAGATTAATTGATAATGACATTTAGCCTTGCAGCCTGATCATCACAACCAGAGGAGTGGGGGGTTTTGCAAAAAAACATGCAGAGGAAAAAAATTAAAACAACACAAAATGCTAGGAAAATGCAAAAAACAACAGCAGTTGCTCAGGTACACGTGAGAGCAAACACACTGAGCAATCGCTCTCTCTCACACACTCGACTCGCACGGATACAGCCTCGATCTGTAACCACTTTCCATATAGTGTGTAAACTGCTCTCAAGGACTCCTGTCCACTCGCTTTCAATGAACTGTTGAGAGACATCCAGCAGGCAGCAGTAATAACTTGCTTTAGCCCCCGCCAAGGCCACCAGCTAATACAGCTCGTTTACCACAGTGAATACGCAGGTTCTCCAAGTAAAATGGAAATACACTGACATACAGACACACACACACACACACACACACACACATACTGTGAATACGGATCTCAACAGCCCTTTCTACCTTAGAGCATTTTGAATGAAGAGTTCTTGCTAAATGGTTCAGACGCCCAAGCAGGCTGACTATCAAAACGGGAAACTAAACTTTTTGTCTGTTGTCCGCAGTGGTGTAATTTACAAGTGCTGTGAATATTAAAATAAAGTGTGCTCACAATAACTGGATGCTATTTACAAGCTAATAACATAGTGTTGTGGCTGTTTCTTCTTCTGTTTTCCCAATATCTTTTCTTGTGAGAAATATTTAGTACAGATTTTCTGACAAGAGGTGTGAAACCTTTTGCAGTAATTTCTCCAACAACCGCTATTCTCCTGTTTCCTTCCCTCCAGTGTTTGTTGCTGCTTGCTGTATGTGGCAATGTGTGAATACATGTTACATGGAAGGTGAGAGAAAATGAAAAAAAAACGTACAAACTGAATAAGGTGTCAGGCTGAGTTGCGTTTCCAAATTTCAACGAGAAATGTGGTTTTGTGTGATTTTGTACTTTGGTAAATATGTTAGAAAATGTGCAAAAAACAACAACTTTGAGCCATCCCAAAGGATGTCTGGTGGAACAAACTTAGCTTGGCACTGCTTCTTTTTTTCTCATCTTGTTTCAGTTCTGTATCTGCAACTTACTCTCTTGTCCCCTCTCCTTGTTCTTCAGCAGCAGCAGTTTCTGCTCCCTCTGCTGTTTCTCCAGCTCCTGCTCCAGACGGTGGTTCTCCATCTTCCTCTGGTGCTCCAGCAGCTCCTGCTGATGCTTCAATGCCAGAAGCTCTTGTTGCTGCTGCAGGAAGAAACATCAGAATCATGTCAGCAAAAATGTACCATCCAATGCCTGTTATGTGGAAAATAATTGCTTGATAAATACATAAAATGTTATGTTCCTGATAGGGTAGAGAAGATGGTTAATTAGCACACAAAGGTACTGTCTGTATTTTCTGTGTACTTTCACGTCTTTTAACATCTATTCCACTCCTGGTCTGCTTTAGTTGACATCTGAAATAATTAAGTCGGACATCTGTTTGAGGCAATAAAATAAAACCTTTGCAATTCTATAAAAACCTCAGGCCACAAGCTTAAGCCTTTAAATAAACAAACAATTTAACTGGGGATGAGGCTTTCGCAAGACACACAATCCAATCTGCTCACTTCCTCATCACTCCAGAAAAAGAGCGAGAGGAGCATCTGTTACATGCTTTAAATGTAAAAAGCTCTCCTCCTCAGGCCTTTTTACGGAATGAACAAGCCCGACTGTGGCTTGATAGTTTGTCCTGTAACCAAAAGGTCAAAAATAAAAGCCAAAATGTGCTCACAACCACCCCTTCATCCCACTGAAGTGTCCTTGAATGAGACCCAAAACTCACAGTGAGTCACTGTGGATAAGAGCATCAATTAAATGCTACAGATGCACTCTGAAGCCCTTCCTTCACCTCCTTCGGATCCTTAATACATTTCTTCGACCTAAGGCACCAAATCAAGTATCCCAATTACTCTTTAATGTCTCTGTAATATACAATAAATAGGCAAGCTGTCTGTGCTTGCACTCAGCCGGCTCCATAATGACTTTTCTCTGACGTGCCTTTTTCCCCCTTATCATCACACACCCAACGGCAATATTTGATCAGTTTACTGTAACTGGATGTAATCAACTTCTGATGGCGTTTTTAAACACCCTAAATAGACACCCAGTAGCTGGGACATGTCCTTGTGTTTATTGTTAGGGCAAATCAAATGTTTGAGACAAGTCTGTGAATAAATTAGTGGCTGAAGGTGAGAGGAAGGTGAGGCGGGGCTCGTGAGAAAAGCACATCGGCTCTCTGGCCCACTTCCAGTCCGGAGCCTCAATCCTTTTTTGCCTTTCAATCAACGTTGGGGATAGGGGATTGAGTGGGTGGGAAGGCTCAAAGTAACCTCCCCACCCACATCCACACACAAACACATACACCCAAAACCCCTGTGGCTCAATAGACCAGAGATGTGCACACAAACCTTCTCTTTTAGACTAATGCTGTGAAGAGCTTCAGGATAGCTCTCACTTTATGAGAGTTCCCTGTTGTCAACATGCAGGGATGTGTGCGCTTGTGTGTGTGTGTATATGCAAGTGTGTGTACTGATGCCCTTACTGTGGAAGCAAACTGGGCATGCATGTGACTGTGTGTTTGCTGATATTTGAGAGGATGTGTATGTTTTAATGCCTGTATGCCTGTGTGTGTGTGTGTGTGTGTGTGTGTGTGTGTGTGTGTGTGTGTACACAGGGGCTGTGAATGGGGCTGATTGAGGCCGGGCCTCCCTGCTCAGGCTGTGCGTCACTGGCTTCCACTTGAGTGGTCCTGCAGCCCCACCACAGGCCAGACAGCCCTTCAGGCAGCATCACTCATGCCTCAACATCACAAAACGACCCAACAGAGGGGACTTATCGCTCCCGCAGTAGATACTATAGTTCATAATGCGTGTGAAACATGCCTGACCTGAAGCATTGCACAGGGGTTTTTCACTACAGATGGTTTGTAGAAATGCAAACAAACCTGATGATATCAAACTCAATGTTATGTGAATTTTGAAAGAATAACCAGAGAGAAAGGAACAGAATAAATAAAAGAGGAATACAGGAAAGAAAGAGATAGGAAACATTAAGGTATGAGAGAGAGAGAAAGAGCAACTGAAGAAAGTGTGGGAAAAAGGAGGAAAGAAGAAAGTGTGGGAAAAAGGAGGGAAAAAGGAGGAAAAGAGGACAGCAGGGAAGGACGAAAGGCAGAAAAGAAGTCAAGGAGAAGGGGAGGGGAGAAAGAGAGGATAAAAAAACAAGAAAGCAAGGGCGACACGATAGATAGGAGAGCAATGAGAAAGAAAATAAGGCAGAGGAAAGACAGGAAGGAATGAAGGAAGAGAAAAATTAAGTAAAACAAGAAGGGGAAGAGTAGAAAGAAGCAAGAACCAATTAAACGAAAGAAGGAAGACAGGAAGGGAAAAAGAGAGGGAAGAAAGAAATTAAAATCATTACATTCAAACTAAAGTAATCCTGCATGTTAGAATCTAATCTACTGCCCCCACAATCTATTTTTAGACATTTTATTGAAAGTCCTGAAAAAAAGTAGTTCAGCTGTTTCTGCGTGTCTTACAATTCATATTACAGCAGTAATATCCTAAAACAGAACAAACACTAGAATATTTTAATATGACATTTCAGCCCCACAGGAGCTCTCCAGTGCTCTCAGGGGCCCTGATGTATTAAAGCTTCAGAGTGTGGGCGTGCTGATCTAGATTCACTTTGTATTTCCAGGTCACTACGATACGAGCGTGTGATCCTAGCTTCGTCTGTTATATGTCATGTACTGCTCCGCAATACTGGCTCAAAGGGACATTTTGTTTAGGTTCTGAAAAACAAATAGTCTATCGAAAGAGTCAAACATTAGCTCTTCGTATTAAAACATGCTCCTTCTGAACATACAGTATGTGCTACTGGATGCTGATATTTAAAGGCTACAGCAGCTCTGGTGCATAAGGGTTTACTTATGTAACACACCGGTGTTACAAAAGTCTTTCTTTCACACGTTCTCTGAATCTAAGCACATCCTTATATTGCTGTTATCCATCCCTGCAGTTGAAGTAAATGAAGCCAAAGTGCTTTCTTGTTCTCTGCTCCCTCTTTACTCAGAGCAAAGAGATTTTAAGCTGACGGAGCTGCTCTCTGTTGGTGAGTTCAGTCTGTTAATGAAGAATCCTGTAACAGACTAAATTAAGAGCTGCCTCTGCTTTGTTTAGTAAAGTTTTAAATAGGTTTGGGCTACAAGCCTGCCTCTTGGAGGAGTTAAATAAAAACTTTGTCTCTTTGTGCAGCTTTAATTGTATTTGTTTATGTACTTTGCTGCTGAGACAGCTTGAATGATAGATGATGCTAATAAAAGTCAAATTTACTGAATATAAACAAAAATGTGGCCCTGAATCAAATCATATCTAAAGAGTGGTATTCTTTCTCTGATTACAAAATACAGATTGTGTGAGTGGTGTGATTTGAGTCTTTTTAATTGTACATGGTTGTATAAGTTAGATGTGTTTAGATTTGCTGATTTAAAGTCTTAGGAAAAGAAGACAGTATGTCCAGTATTATACTAGAGTAAATGTTTTTGGGAGACAATGACAAAAGTTCAACAAAGCACCTCCCGCGGCACCTACTGGCAACAGGAAGTAAGCCCCGTGTGACCATCATCATTTGATTTACATGACATTTTCATGCTCTGGTCAACACGTGATATACTGGAACATACTGCAACCGCAATATCTATTACTGAATGAAAGATTTGATTCAAGTATCAATATATCAAAAGTAAAAGAATGTCTGAATACATAATAATGTATATATTTGAATTATAATTATTGATGCCTCACAAATTGTGTAGCTGGTAAAGGTGGAGATCATTTTAACTACTTAATATAGTGACGGGTAGCAAATCGACAATTTGTTATGAATTATTAGCTAATTATCTTTTGTATTAATAATCTGAATCTGCAAAGTAACTGGTAACTAACGGTGTCACAATGTTTGCTTCTCAATGGAAATACTCAAGTTACGCTTCAGTAATGTTGTATAAACGATATAAATAAATGATGAGGTATACCTTAATGTGTTCCTGAAGCTGGGCCTCATGCTGGCGGGACAGCTGCTCGTGCTGCCGCTGGAACTCGGCGATGAGGATCTGCCGCTGGATCTGCTGCTTCTGCTTCAGGGTCAACAGCTCCTGCTGCAGCTGCTGCTCGCGTACCGAGGCCGCCACGATGCCTCCCCCGCTGGCCTGGCCGGTCCCTCCCAGCGACCCCGGCGACTGCTGACCTGGCGGGGAGAGCGAGGACACCTGCTGCTGCTGTTGCTGGTGATGGTCCACGCGCAGGTCCATGGGGATGGCGGCTGGAGGGAGACGCAGGGGCAGCGCCGAGTTGATGTCCACTGTAGGGATGAGGAGAGACAGAGGAGGTGTTGGAACAGAGTCGCAGTCATACACTTTGTGCACACAATGGTCGTTGAAATGGTTTGGTCCAAGAAGGTGTTTACGTGGCACTTGGGTGTTTGTGTAGTTAGTACAACTGCAAGGAGAGATGACGTGTAGCTGAATGGGATTAAAGAATTGCCCTTCAAAATGTTATTTAATGTGTCAGCCTGCTCAAGGATGCACAATTGAGCTTTATAAAAAGACACCTGTGTGCACCAAACTGCAGCGATATCTGGCAGTATCGGCATCAATTCTGAGGCATCAAAAGGTTTTAAAAGCTTGATTTTAATTAATAACTAATTTTCACTTTCTGCAATCTTTGTGAAGTAAATTCATAGCTGCGTTTACTTTCTTTTTTTAAACATGCATTTTAAGGGTAAAGGATTAAAACTCAACACGCAAACACTAATATCAGAGTGATAAATCAAATTAGAGTTTTACCCGATAATAAAACAACTTAATAGTCATGTGCAACATGATGAATGCCTGTAATTGAGATGTATTGATTGTTTGACCAGCGATCCCATACAAAGGGACTTTATCTTTCATATCTGTCAAAAGTAATGAGTCTGTACTCCCCATGTTGGTGACCATCTTCCATTTTTGAAATCATATCAGTTAAAGAAGTGTTTTTCAATAGCTCACCCTGACCTCTGACCTCCTTGTGAAAGACAAGATCACAGAATGTTCTCATGGGAATCAATAAAGCTTCACACTGCATTAAAGAAACCTGTAGCAATGAAAAAGTGACATTGATGGCTATTTTTCCCACATCTCTCCTGCAAAAAAACTGCTACACACACACAGACAGACACACACACACACACACACACACACACCCTATGACTGATGCTGCAGTTACACATGAAGCCCTGCGACATCCGACAAAGATTGCATTGACCCGGCGAGGTGCAGACCTTGAGCCGGGCCAGCCACCCACAAATCACTGCACAGGAAGCCTTCCAATCACGCGGCTTCCTCCCCATTAAATCTGAATAAATAGGAGTCGATTGGCTGATTATTTACCTACATGTTTACAGAGAGCACAGCGAGAGCCAGAGATACTTGCCTGCAACTTTGTGTTAATAAAGAGGCAAACACGCCATCACTGGCACACTTAATAGCAAGGTTACGGAGCCACACGCATGGCCATACAAACACACAGATGCACTTAACATGAGGAACTACACGGAGAGCGTTATCCAGTGGCAAATTTACACTTGGGCTGCAACTGTTTGAAGCACGTACGCCTGAATCCTGGAGAGATTTCTCCTGATTATTTTTAGGATGTCACACTTGCACTCAATCCAAGTGTGAAAATACCTTTAGGAATGATCATAAATACACTTTACTTCTCAAATAGCCACCCAGCCCCACTATGACACATTGATTTGAGGGATGTCTGACAAAAATAAGATACATCTCTCTTGCTAGAAGCATCTTTATTGGAAAATTTGCTGCTATCTTTTCATTTCCACTCCAGTGTTTGAGACCAAATATCCTGCATCTGTTGGGCCCCAACACAGACACACTCTCATTCTCGGAGACGTGCCACGTTTGAAAAATAAAGCCGTAAAGCATTCATAGAAGATCCTTTAAATGGATTGCAGACTTAAGCTTGGAAACAGCTCTTCAGCGCAGACAAAACTATAAAATTGCCATCACAGGCATATGCGTATAAAAAGTATTTTGTGTTTTCGTGCAGCAGGTGAAACGCACCCCCCAGTGGCTATTGTCAGCCATGCCATCGGAGAACAGAGCAACAACATGCAACAGGTCCTTAAGGACTGCCGTCATGTGGGGGATGACAACAACATATGAGTCAGTAGTCGGCACAGTCTTGTCATCTGCATCCAAAGTGAAAATTAGTCTATTTGTTTCAACCCACAGGACATAAGCTTTGACATTTCTCCGTCATAAGATGCCTTTTTTCTTCGCTCCTCGGCTATTCATTTCCGTAGAAGAAAAGGAGCTACAAGCTTTTTGCCATTTGTGAATCTGACTAACAAGGAACCCAATATTTAATTAAATGCAGCGACGCCCTCAGATTTTGGCTGTTCTCTCTCTTTTGGCCCTTGCTCATTTTAGAAGCGACAACGGTTACATTTGGGCGGCTGATGAGAGCAGAAAGGAAGGAGAGACGGCGCTTGTTAGTAAAGACTAACACCTACAATCCTGAATCACTCTGTAGAGAAAGTTCGCATTTGCATCGAAACATAAAAAGAGAGTTGTGAGTAAAAGATGTTGTATCTAAAAAATAATCAAAACTATACAAAACTTATTTTTTGACTCAAAAAGTGCTTCTTGCAGTTATGTCACCACTGTACCTGCATCTGTATGAGTCACTTTGCAGTTTGAGATCCTGAGCCAAAGGAGGATGAAGGCTGAAAGTAGCAGGGACTCCATATTAAGTCTTCAGGGTCAGTTTCAATCTGACATCAAAGGTAAACATGCCCTGGGACCGGTGATGTCCGGGTGGAAAAATACCAATTTTTTAATCTTTTTTGGCTCTTTTTTATCTCATCAATATCAATTTAAGAGCAAGCCAGTTATTCTGAGTCAGAGGTGTTAGGAAGGGAAAGAAAGACAGCGAAGGAGAGACGTGATTATGACTGAAACCTGCACTTGTCAAAGCGTTGCAGCTCCAATCCTGGCTAATGCAAATCCATAACTCATACACACAAATGCATGCACGCACACTCCACTCGTACAAAATGTTCCTCTACGGATATTGAGTCCCGTCCCCCCCACCCGCACACAACACAAACAGCCTCGCACCCTTATTGATGGTGACGCACACAGATGCACAAACACACCTCATATGGCATCTCTGTCACACCGGCAGCGCTAATTGCTCTCCGCACAAAAGGGGGAGATACAGAAAGAGGAACAGGGAGGTGGGAATCAATGCTGTCGTTAAAACGTACCCATCAGTGCTCTCCTCCTCCTCCTCCTCCTCTTTTCAGCGGCCTCCTCTCTCCGTCCTCTCCTCCTTGTCACTGCACCTCCTCCTCCACCCTTCCTCCTTTAGTCTGTTACAGAGACTGACAGTACACTCCCTCTCCTGCTCATCTGACTTCTCCTGCACTCCACCTCTGTCACTTTTTGCTCTTCCTTCATCCCCTTTCCCGTTTAACCTGATGGGCGTCTCTATCTTGCTCTCTCTCACTCTCTCGCCTCTCTCTCTCTCCTCCCCTCGTCCCTCGTTTGCCCAGTGGTGACATCACAGGGCAGTCTCAGGCATGCAGCCTGTTTATTCTGCAGCCCTCTGCTTTTCCAGGAACCAACGTCACACACACACACACACACACACATACACACACACATACACACACACACACACACACACACACACACACACACACACACACACAGACAGAGAGAGCACTCTCTCTTTCTCTCCTTACCCTCTCTGCTCTTTCCCCCGCTCAACCTGCTGTCCTTGCTTCTAAGGCCGAGGAAAACCCTCCACGCCGCTTGTAGTGCATCGAATCTCTCCCACACACTTGCAGACGTCCCATTCTCTCTCCCCTCTCTCTCTCTCTCTCTCTCTCACTCTCTCTGTCTCTCTCTGTGTCTCTCTCTCTCTCTCTCTCGTGTGGTTTTAATACTGTGTGCTCAAATTCCTGGCCTGGTATTTGCCTGCATTTCCCAAACAAATAAAACCACAAAATGGTTTCAGGTGAAGCAGAGTAAGGACTTTCCCTGCAGGGAGGCACCCCCGATATTTAAATACTTGAGGATCATAATAAAATCAGGGATTATAAACAGGTTATCGTTTCTTTTTTGTCATCTCAGATTTTGCTACTGTAGTTTTTTGTCCAAATACAAAGTACAGGTCTGTTATTTTGACATTTTGTTGCTCGTAATTAAGTTTAGTTGTATATGTATGTGCACATTTGGATAGACATGTTAGGATTCAAGGATGTTTTTACTTTTTTCTGCTTTACTCCTCATTTTATGTTTCTATTCTATCATTTCATTTTGTTATTTTCCTTTTCTTGACCTCTTCTGTCCCATCTGTTGTATTTCTATTATCAGCTTTCATGCAAATGTGTTCAAATAAACCAAACTACAGTAAAGTCTATGCAAACATTTACAATTTAAAATCTTTTGCTGAAAAGATTGAAAGAAAACGTTTACTCTAAAATGAGAATAACTGAGACAAATGTGCAGTCTCTCAAATGTGATTTGCTGATTTTCTTTGTTTTTGACACATTTAATCAATTTGCATAACTTTTAACCAAACAATTGGATCAAGGAATTGAGAAAATAATTAAGAAACTAATCCATTATGAAAGGAATCAGTTGTTGCAGCCCTTTAACAGGTCAAGCTTAATAAAATCTACAATAGTTGCAGTATAGTTCATTAAAAACCTTATTTTCCTTCAATAACTATTGAGAAACCAGACAAATGACGGTGCACCGGCAGCATATAAAAAACATTTATGGCCAATGAGAAGGCGATCAGACTAACTTGGCTGCCACTTGACAAAGATAAACTCTGATATCAGCACATCTTTGTATACGAGTAGTGACGTCAAACACGTACCTCAGTTTACTGATGTGTGCCAGATAGAAGACAATATGGGGGCACTCAGAGAACACCAAAACAAAGACAAACGTGCCGTCTCACGGGACACCAGAGGAGCTTCGAAAAGTCTTACATAACTGACAACCTTACCTGAGACAACACGAATTTGACAAGAGCAAAGACTTTAGTTCAATTCCTGTTTGTCAAACTGAAGGTATTTTCTCTGAGTACAGACCTCACATTTCTGTTCCTATTCTCTTCTTTCCTTTGAGCATTTAAAAGTTTCCTGACGTTTCATGTGGAACATTTTTTAAGCATGAGAGAGAATCTCCACGACATGATTTGAACATCTCGGCGCAAAGTGTCTCTCCACCGCTGTGCGTGTATGACTTACTACAGGTTATTTCACTCTTTGGAAGCTTTTTTTTCTCCCTTCAGCTTCCATCTCTGAACCTTTACACCTCCACCACCTTCCCTTTGAGCAGGTTTCTCGACTCGCTGCCCTCCATCCTGCTTCTTCTTGCCCTATCCTCCAGCCCTGCTTTGCGTTCCTTCTCCGCTCAGTTGCTCCCTCCCACCTTTCTTCCCTCCATCTCTCCGCAACAAATCACAATCTGTTTACAACCCCTCGGGCGCACTCCACAACTCTTCTGGCTCCAATTGCAGATCTATTTATACCAGACAATGCAGAGGGCTGGCGTCTCTGATTTGAGACTCGGTTCGCCGAGTGTATATCCCACGATCTGACTGCCTGAGCTCCACAGTCGTTAGGCTTAATAGATGTCATACTGAGCCGAGCAGAGCTGTTGAGAGTGGCCTGAGTAAAATGATCCTTTTTTTTTTTACCATGCAAAAAGATTACAAAGAACAGGAAATATTCTGTGCAGGGTTTCACTGTGAATTTAGCAGCAGGGCGAGATGAGAGGCAACAAGTAGCACATCTGTTGATGGAGGAAAATAGCTGCGGTCTGCTTGCTGATTGGTCTCTGAGGGTGGGTTGGGTGAACATCAGCCTATGTTACTTTCTCCCGCTGACTCTCTCAGCTGCTCTGAATTAACCTCCATGCAAGCTCAAACTCTTGGAGATAATAAGAGCTTTTCCTGGTTTTAAACCTGCAGCGACATCTTATTATCTGTTTTCCAAAATGGCACCGTGACCTCTTGAAAAAACGAGACAGAACTCTGACATGGCAGGGAAAGAAACAGGGATGGAGGGCGTGACGGAGGAACGTGTCAAGGTGCAGCGAGGCTCGTTCTGCCAAAGGCGAGCGCCGACTTGTCGCGGTCTCAGTGACATCATGCAACGGTCTGTGGCACAGCGGTTTAAGAGGAAGGAGATGGGTGAACGAGAGTCAGAGACATAACACATGAGGCGTAGAGGTGGACGACGTGTGACGGTTGAGGTGCAGTACGTGCAGGAACGTGCTCGTTACATGGGGATAGCCTGTATGTGAGGCCAGCAGCGAAGCACTGGATGACTTCAGATCAAACAGACATGACTTTCTCCCATCCTGACACCACATACAGTTTATGGCTGAGAGTTTATTTTCATTATCGATTAATCTGTTGATTCATTCTGTGATTAAAATTCCAAACACTCACTTGTTCCAGCTTGTCTTGAGGATTTTGTTTGGCTCATGTAATCGTAAATTGAATGTCTTTTGGTTTTGAACAGTTTGAAGACCTTTTTTTTACTTTATCAATGTAGCCCAACATTTTTGAGTCTATAAAAGGTCAGAAAATAGTTAAATACATTCACTACCTGGAGATATCGGCGTCGCCATATATGTTTTCCGATGTGCCAATATGATAACTTTTTCTGGAATATAATGCAAAAATATGCTTGTGGTAATATATTGGTGTCACTGCAAAGTTTATTGCAATGTGACTGAAAATACTGTATAATAATAAAAAATATTTAACTTAAATACTATTTAATAACGTTAGTAGTCGAAAGGTAGTCGTAGTGGAAAGGCTTAAGGCTTATCCTTCCTTGTCATGAGATCAAGTTAATGCTTAAATAAATACGAACAAAAGTTCAAAGTGTCAAAAAAATGCAGAGTCACCTTAAACTACCAGTACAACTCAGGTGTTTACTTTGAGTCATGGAGCTACCTGCAGGTGCAGCAATCACTGCTTTGCATCCCACTGAAAGCCCTGCATCATGTTGTGTGCTTAAATGCAACCACCAGGATCTGATTACATAAAGATTAGATGACAAAGCATTCAGGACTTTAACAACTGCATTTTGCATTTTCAATGAGGAAACTACTGTAGTGGAGGGATGCTACAGAGTGCAGTATAAATGCCCTTAGACAGGTGCACTCTCCTCATCCTGGGAGGAGCAGATCCAAACAGTCCGGGTCACACACGCTACCGAACGTGGAGGCCCCAGCAGCTCCGTATCCAAGACAACAGATTTCGAGAATATCTGATGAAGTCACTCCAGTGTATTTCAATATTTTATCAGCCTAGCCAGAGGCACGCAGAAAATAACCCCAACAACAACACGAGAGCACATGTGAGGCTTCAGTAAAGTCTGGGACAGGAGAAAGATACTTTGGGTCAAAGTAAAGAGGAAGTAGTTATTTATTTGTTCTTTCCAAAGCAACAGGCTTGCTGAGCTCACCTACTAGCTCACTGCTGCTCTCTGTGAAATCACAGAAACAGAAAGCTAAGGCGCAGCATGGGGGGTAAATTATGAATTGCACTTTGACTATTTTCATTATCTTTTAAGGGGAAGATCCAAATTGTACTCTGTGGTAAGAAATGAAATACATAGAACAGTTTAAGCGTCCTCATTATGGAATTAGTAATGCATTATGCATATATTACCTCAGACTCATTTCTCCTTCAGATTACCTCATCTCCATCTGTGCCCCTTTCATTTCTGTACTCTCGTCTGCTTCTATACGGCTTCATCACTGCTCCTTCCTACTTCATTTTCACTGGCCGTAGAGAAAGCTATTGTAAATACAGTATAACATTTTGTGATGTTTTGACTCGCAAAGGTGGCATAGTACTTGCATCAGATGGGGATTCAGAGGCAGAGACCTATTTTTCAATATTTTTGGTCCATGAGAGAAAAAGGTAGGTAGTAGGTATTTGTTTTGGGACAACCAAACTGTCTCAGGAACTTGCAGCAAACACATCACTAAGATGCACAATTGCTTGTTTTGCTGTATATTCCTGGCAGCCGTTCCTCTTGAGATATCCAAAAACAATTTCACATAAGCTCTCAAACAGAGCGCCTACATTCAGGGCGGCTGTATTTCCATTCAACAAAATGGCACTGTGAGATAACTGCATTAATATAACGTAGAGGAGAGTAAGCACTGACTCTTTTAAAGACTTACAGAAACCCATTAACTATCAATTAGATAAACCATATTGTGACGTCCAATTTTCACAGTGCTGCTACATAATAATAGATATCTTTAACGTGAGGACACTTCAATAATTGGACTGAAACAATCATGACAACCGGACACATCCTAGGAACACCTCAGATGCATGCAAAGTCACACAGGATGTGGTTAATAGTGAAATCACGTAGATGCACATACACAACCTTTGGTTTACAGAAGCTCATGCAAACACACGCACACACAAACATACAAACAAACACACAGTGTCCAACCTGTTGGGATGTGGTTGAGCGCCGATGTCTTCAGAACCTCCAGCGGCTGCTCCTTTCCCAGGATCCCCTCTGTGGGAGAGAGAGCACACTCTGCTTCAAATATGGTCCGCAACATTTAGACAAGCTTCCAGCAACAAACCTGCTAATCAGGCAGTTAGTAAGACCACAGTCCAAGCGAGCGGGCTTCAGGTCATCTGCAAAGCTGCGAGCACATGCCGCGGCACCGCTACCGCCACCTGAGCAACCGCCTGATCCATGACTGGTGAAATAAACGCGAGCTGTGAATTTGCAGAGATGCTCGGCTGCAGAGGTGCTCTAAAATAAGCTCGAAATCTGAGGGATACCGAGGGAGCAGCCTTCATCGGCTCGTGTGTGAGTTCAGTGTGCGAGAGGAGGGATGTTGGGGCTCGACTGATACTGCCTGTGCTCAGCATAGCAAATGTGGCTGGCAGCAGCAGCAGAGAGGGATGAGTGGGGGGGGGGGAGAGAGGGAGGGAGAGAGGTAAAAATAGCTCACCCTTTTGTGTATAACAGCACATGCGGAGCACGCGCACACACACAACGCGCACACATGCAGACACAAAGACACAGCGCTGCTGCTGCGCTGCTCTCCTGTGTTTGTGTGTATGCATGCGTGTCCGTTGGTGTGTGTGTGTGTGTGTGTGTGTGTGTGTGTGTGTGTGTGTGTGTGTGTGTGTGTGAGTGCAAGTGTGTAGGCTGTAATTATAGTGGCAACATGAAAAGGCTTTTGTAGCTGCCGAGCCCTGGGAAGACATGGCTATAAAAAGCAGAGCGACAGAGAGGGGGTGGTGGTGGTGAAGGAGGAGGAGGAGGACGCATCGGGGGAGAGGGGGAAGACAGAGTTAAGGAGGGGAGAGAGAAGAGGGAGGCAAGGAGGATGAGGCGATGGAGGAAAAACAACGAAACGGTGCAAAAAGGGAGGAGAGAGAAGGGGATGGAATTGACATGCATCGCGGCTGCACACAAAATCTGTGACTACTGACACACGTTCTCTATATATGTACCTATTTTTAGCAATCACAGGCACCTGATCCATATATATTCTGAGCACAAGGCTTAAAGACATCTGAGGCACACAAACATGCAATTATCCCTTTGGATGCGAGATAAAAAGCCATGTAAAATCCCTTTGGAGGAATAAAAGAGAGGGAAACAGGCGAGTGTCTCACTGTGCATGATCTATTTCTGGAATTCTCCCTGGACCAGATTGGCGCGCGCGCACACACACACACACACACACACACACACACACACACACACACACACACACACACACACACACACACACACACACACACACACACACACACACACACACACACACACACACACACACACACACACACACACACACACACACACACACTTAATTAGCCACGAAGCTGGAGAATGCATTGTGCGCTGATTGTGTATGTGTATTCGTCTCTCACCACCTTGCATGAATGGCTACACCCCTGATGCGCCAATCCCTGGGAGGACTTGGGTGTGGACTTGAACATCACGTTTGGTCCTGTTCAAACGAATCTCAACACACATGGGTTTATTTACCTAAATCTTCTCACCACTGGCTGCCAGATATTGCTGCCTGATGTCTTATGATTTAAAAAAAATTTAAATAAAACAACCTCAAAACAGGTGCTACTCAAATTCCAAACTTTTGCGACACAGAGGTCAAATTTGTGGTGTCGCACACTGTACATACACAGTGTCAGATTTCATGTGAAAGGTGAGGAAATATTGCGAGAGCAGACAGGTGGTCAGGGCGCCTCACACGTCCCTGCTTCTCCAAAACAAACAGATCCACATCAGTGATAGCTGATATCTCTTGACGAGCCTATTCAAATGACACACACACACGCCGGCAGATTTTGCAATGGAAATGAGGTGCATCTGTGATGTGATGACACCTGTGGCTCGGAGTAATTCTACGCCACTTTTTGATCGAATTGCTGGTAGCAGCTTTACATCTCCGACTTAAGTGCGGCAAATTAGGGGGACGGATGTCTTTGTCTGCGGTTAGTTAGACAGAGCGTATAAGCTTTCAGTCCAAAACTGCACACTTGATACCTGAGATGCACGTGGAGGCAGCACAGGTGTGTACAAACACACGCATCCAGCGAGGGAAAGCAACGTAATGAAGCAACAAACCACATGCACAACCACCGCACGCTTGCAGAGGAGAAGTGCCCTATACCTTGGCAACAGGGTCCATCAATCTTGAATGTAGCCTAGTTACCCAGCAGGCCCCCTCCTCCCTCCAGCTCCTTCTTTTCTCCCTCCCTCCCTCTCTTTTTTCTTTCTTTCTTTCTCTCCTCTCTTCTTGGTGCCACTGGGCAGGCATCGGGAGACGGGGAGCTATAAATAGCCTCGGCTAGCCTCAGGCGGAGAGTCAGTCAACTCAAGCTAATGCAGCTACCGCTCGTCAAAAACATGCATGTTATGATCTGCGCTGTAAACGGGGAGGGATGCTGGAGTAATGAGCTAAGCAAATGGTGGAGAGCTCTCTCCGCTGCAGTGCAAAATGTAGTTTTGTGACAGCATGGAGAGACAGGCAAGCTTGACCCCGAGACTGCATACTGTATGTTGACAGAGGCCTTTGTTATGGAGGAGAAATGAGATGTCTGCGCCACTGTGGCGTTTACAAAGAGAGACAGTGACAGAGAGAAAGAGAGGAAGGATGCTCCAGCCTCATTACATTCAGTGCACTTCCGTTCTGGCTGCTTCGTCCAGGGTGACTCCAGTGAGCAAGGTGAACCAGACAGGAACAATACGATTAATCAAACACGCCTCTCCTTGAAGAGCCTTTTCCTCTGGGTCGCAAATTTGCTTCCCGAGGGCAGCGGCTGACGTCATGGTGACTGATAAAAGAGAATGGGTGACCCCTGTGTGAGCCGCCACCAGTTTGCGTCCCGTGAACAGTCGGAAACAACCATCTGACCCTCATTTCATGCTGGTAGATTCGGAAAAACACAGCGGTAATGCAATTTGGCATGGTGTCTAAGTGCTTCTTTGTGCTTCTTGGAGAATGCCGTCACTTGATATAAAATCACAAATTACTTGGGAATTGATAATTAGACTAGGAGTGTCTGTTTCAAGTCCAAAACACATTAAAGTCATGAGGTCAGTAAACCAATAAAGAGACCAAAAACTACAATTGTAGAGATGCTGGAGCTGGAAATGCATGGACTAAGTCACAAAAATTAACATGTACATGAGTAAGCCTCAGATTCAAAGTGTTGGGCGCCGCAATTAAATCTGCAATTCGGATTTATACATTTAACATGATCGTGGCTGTCAAATAAACATATGTATGTGATTTACAAGCTCATTTATCATTTAAGGAGTGCAAATTTAGAACTGCTATTCAAGTGGACATGGATAAAACCTGCTGAGACGTTGATACCCTTGGTCTGTTTGATCGGACTTAATCACATAAAAACTTGATTCACTAACTGTGTTTTATTTATTGAAAAACTGAAATAAAACTTTAACAATCAGATTTCTGTTTCCTGCACCTAAATCTGCAGTAAAGAAGCTGTGAAAAGTGTTTCCCTGACTTTTGCCCAGTGCATTCTGGGAGCGACCCTGTGCAGTAGTTAGGTATAGAAAATGGATAGACTCAATAATTGTTTAACTGACTTGTGCACATCGCCTTTCACATTCACTATTCTTTACTACTCTGAGTGGTTTTCATGTATTTAGGGACTATTTGCACACAGACGACATCCATAATGGTGCCACACATGGTTGCTAGGAGATTTGTGACGCAACTGTAAAGCCTTGGTAGCTGGGCCTAAAGCCTTACAACAACAAACACCCACAGTATGTGAGATGACAGTTGCTCTGCAGCTACTATGCATACAGAGTAACAGGTGCACTATGTAACATTTGGTTGATGGCTGGTTACTTGAACTTTTTCAAGTGTTCATGTGTTTCAAGTCCCAGCAATGATCATACTTTGATCCAATTGCATAACAGTAGTATTTCCTTGATGCCCAGGCCAGACCTCCATGCTTCCTGTCAAGCACTGTGCAGCACAATGTCAAAAGGCACAAGGATAGGGCTCTGAGGCGGCAGTGTAAACCGTAATTGCCGCTGACAGCTCGTTGGCAGAACACAGTGTATCCCGTTTCTCAACAGGGACGGGACAAAAGACACGGGGACAAAAGATGTGTCCCGTTCCTTTCATTAACTCATGCTCTCTTTCTGCTGTTTCTGTCCTCATACCAATTAAAAACAGAGCTTTTCTAATATACCAGGACATCCACCCTTATAAAGGCCATGATTAGGTGTTTGTTTTTGGAGGGGGATGGGTGCAGCGGGATGAGATGGGTGCCTGCACCCCATTTGCACAAGGACAAAGCGGAGCTTGTGCATGTAGGGGGTTGGTCGTTGCACAAGAGACCCCCCTGGGTTTGTTCTGGGATGGACTGTTAGTCATGTTCAGCCAAGTTGGTGGCACATGGGAGGACAGAACTGACGTCCTGTCTGGCTGGCAGGAACCTCATCTCTGTTCGCCGGTTTCAGCGAGAGAGGGAGGGTGCGGCGGCATTGTGGGAACACGCCGCTGAAGTGCATTTTGCAATCTGCCACAATTTCGTAATTTGGTTTTGCAGGATAGAAACAACATGTCAGCACAAGTGGACGCCAGACAAACGTGACAATCAGGCTTTAAATTTCCCTGGATGAGGCTCATGCTCGTATCACACTGACCACCGCACAAAAGAGGCAGCGCCTGGGTCATGCATGCACTCGTCCCGTGCTCCATTTTTAGCTGCACAACACACGGCAACAAACTGCTCAATCGTGAAGAGGAGATTCAACACGGGAGACCAAAAATAATGATTGTTTGTTCGCCATGCATGCACGTGCGCATATCTTGTGTGTGTGTCTCTAAAAATAGACTCAGGGATAAGCCGGGCCCTCTTTATTGCAGCGAAAACTTTTAACCCCTTCACCCCTGGATTTCAGCAGTGTGATGTGTGACTGCATGCATGTGGGTAAGAGGATGAAAAGGGGGGTCACTGGAAAGTGGGATGAGAGAAATGTAAATTTAATGCATTAACCATCAATACACTTTGGCCTCACACTCACATCTCTTCAGGCAACAACTGCAGAGAAACTTTTACTTTTTTATTTTACTGTATTATGAACTTTTGAGAAGACGATTGATTAGGAAGCTTGCCTTTTCACCGCTTTCTCAACATTTTTATATCCGACATATGCCCAAGGAAACCACAGTCTTACTGTGATAGCTCTACAGGACCAGTTAGGAATTATGTGTCTTGCCTGAAGGGCACCTAAGTTTGCTCATTTTCTCTTACCGGGAAGTGCTTTTCATTCACTTTTTCCATTTACCAGCCAGTACAAGCCAGGGATCTTCCAGTCCCCAGTCTGTTCCTTAAATCTCTATGCCACTGCTGCCCCGTTAATAGTATCTGGCAGGTGTAATAAAAAGCAAATCCATAGTATAGACTTATAGCCAGCCTGAGATCTGTGTGCGTACTGTACTGCAGTGTTTATCAAAGACTGGGGTGAGACCCAACGATGGTTCAGATGACAATCCAAAATCAAGTAAAAATGAATGCAAAATACCAAAATCCTAAATAAATCTTCTTTCTATCACTGCCATGTACAGTGAGGCAAAGTACAAGACTGTCAGCAGCAGGGAGATGGTGCAGGAGCCTGTGTTTTATTAGAACCTGCCCTAATAAACCTACAAGATTAGTTTTGGCCACGACAACAATTACCTTGAAAGTATGAGACCCAGAGAGAGCGAGAGCTAGACACGACCTCCAGGATTTTTTTATCAGCACTTAAGATTGGATCGTGAGGACAAGCAATGCAGAGGGACCAGAGACTTGAATCCAAGAGGTCACAATCATCAGGATGAGAGCGTTTAATGCCAAAAGGTCCTATTTCTTAAAGGTGACAGCAGTATAAACTGTATTTGTGAGTACATGTATGCTTGTGCTGTGCAGCACATTACAGCATTCTGTGTCCCATGTGTCAGTTGTCCCACACCAGCGATGGAAAAACCCCACACCAGGGTATATACATGTGTGTGTCACAACCTTGTCTGTAGTACTGTTTACGTCAGCAGCAGTCCCTCGCTAATCCTGCCAAAACTCCCCACTGACACTCACAATTACACACACAAATACAATCTGCAGCAGACCCAGTTTCAAAACAGGATTCAGAAAACACAAATTACGATACTTAAAAGGAACAGTTCGCCATTTTTGAGAACTACGCTTATTCGCTTTCTAGCGGAGAGTTTAATGAGAATATCGATACCACTCTCATACATCTAGGAGACAATTTACAGAAATGGTCGGACACAGAAACGCCTAATCCGACATCAGAAAGGTATGTGGGGGAGGGGCCCGAAGGTATGTGACCATCTGACAAGCAATTCTGACGGAGTATACCGGCCCTTTAAGAGCTAAAACCCACCAATATGCCTATTTAAAGTTTGTGCTAGTGGTTAGCTTGTGAGATAGCTAAAGTTAAGTCCTACTTTTTCCAACCAGTTTGCGGCGACTAATATAAAATATCTTTTTCTCAACTTTAGCATTTGTGTTTTCACCACCAGGAAATAAACTCTTTAAAACATGTGGCAATACAAGCTTTAATATCCTCTCATACGACATATCTTGATTTATGGCACTGATTGATTAGTTTGGCAGCTTGTTTAAAGCTAGTATGACACTGTATTTGTAACAGTATTGCATGCAATTAAGAAACAGTCATGGAAGCTGGCAGGTGTACAAACAGAACTGTATATTCCTAAAAAAAACAGTATTCCCTTTTAGCCAGTGTCCACAAATCAAATTTTGTCTAATGCAAACCCAACTCGTGTTTACAAGACATAAATATGTATGTCCAAAGCACCAAATATACCAGTGCCTGAGACACATTAGGTAATGTACCAGCCCAAACGATGCAATCTCCTGACCCCACTCATTACTGTTTATCTTACTTTATTTGATTTTCCTTTACTGTTTTTGTTGTGTTTCAAGGCTGTATAAACCTCGAAACTGTTGCGCTTGCAACCTAGATACCGCTGAGCCTTCGAGGAAAGGAGCAATGTGTCAGGTTCACCAGTTCAGAGCCATAAAAAGGCGCTCACGCCCACATACAGTGCAAAATAAAGCAGTAAAAACCTAACCTGAGCACAGTTTATATCGTGCTGTAGACATGCTTTTGATTTTGTTTGTGGAATGTGTTCATTTCTAATTTTTGCATAGAACAACGTAAAGTTCAAACCTCTCATTCACAAATAATCATCTACTGTACCTTACTTACCAACCATTTACTGGCCACAGTGTGTGTGTGTGTATGACTCATGTGCAGACCAAGTTCTTACTCCATTGGTAAGCACTGCAGACTTTCCTGGAAAGCTGGTCCTTTCTGACTAAGACTAAAACAAATTGTTGCCAGCTAGTGGCATCACCTTCCATCTTTAATAAGACACTGTAACACCTGAGGAGGCCGGCTGCTCTTTTTAAACTTATGTTTTCATTTTCACTTACAGCTCATCCTGCCTGCATCAATTTCACAATGAAGCAGCTGTGGTGCAGCAGGTTACTGTTTGGTTTATAATGGTTGTAAAAGACTGAGTGATGATTACGGACCAATCCTTCCAAGAAAGACGGTCATTGTCAGTAAGGAGTAGGTAATTAGTGTTTGTCTATACATTAAAATAACATATTCTATTAAAATAACATAGTCTCTATTTGATTTGTAAGGTTAGTATTACTGGTTATTGTATTGGCCAAACCCAACAGACAGTTATTGACTCTGATATTATTTGTTAACCTGTCCTACGCTCCCTCATTTACTCAGCTTTTTCCTTTAATTCTGCAGCCATCTCTACCTTATACATTGGTTTCTAATAGAGGATCGCCTTTGTTTTGTTCTCGTGCTTCCCTTCTAAACACACAGACACATGTGGTTTGTGTAGTTTCCCTCTTTATCTGTATAGAGGGCAACACAGATTGTCACCAGGAACTGATAAGGGTGCTTGGCAAGTGACCACAACCACAGAGAGGCCCCAGAGAATGATGGGATGAACCCTGAGTTCAGACATTTCTGAGAAAACGGTAATAAAATAAACCTTTAAAGTGTCAATGAATCACAATCCAAAGACAATCATTAATTGACTAAACATACTGACTTTAAAACAGTTTGCTGTAAGTTAGTCATTTATGCTTCCTTCCACAACAGATGTTCAACATGGTGGTAACCACGGAAACATATAGAAATTTGCTATGATCTGACTGATAATTGTGGCAAGCAGGTGGCGCTAGTTGATCACCATACCTCTGTTTTACCTCTGCGTGTGTTTTTATTAAATATAGCGTACTCTATATTTAGCCTGACTGCTATCGTCCAGAACACTTCCTCCTGAATGTGACATTTACAGAAACCGCCCGGTTCAACCGAACACGGTCAGCATGTTAGCTCATTGCTAAGCGCGGGTGCAAAACAAATGTCGCCTGCTAATGTGCTAAAGCTCTCGGTACACAGAGTAATCACTCCTGTGCAAACACTCCAGCCTGTTTGCTATGTGGAGGCCTTATCAGCCTGACCCCCTTTTGTTCTGGGAATATAAAACCCGACAAAGCGTTTTACATTTCACTTTTCTAGGAAGAGATTTATGGTAAATGATATTTAATCTAAAAATCCCACCGCTGCTGTAATAAAGAAAATGAGTAAGTCCTGGATCAAAAACGTGCGTGCTAGTAAGCTCATTTACAGATTACAAAAATGGCACACAAGCATGTAGGCACGAATGCACACTCGCAAACACCCGCCAGAGCTACTGCATGAGGGTGAACACACACACACACACACACACACACACACACAAGGCTTTACTTACAGGGCTGGTACATGATCGGAAATAAGTGCAAAGCAAGCTCGGAAAAAAGTTGGCAGCTTTGGATCGCACTGCAAACACAAGAGTACAACAAAGCCGTGGATCTGAAAGTCTCATTGTTCACCCTGAGAACAAAGCCAATGTTGTTTAATTACACTGAATATAAAACAAATTCAATTTAACAGTGGCAGTAGCAGACAACCCTGATGCAACCTGAAGCCACAGGATCAATTTCCTTGCATCTCTTTCTCAAAAGAACAATAACAGAGAAATCGAACTGATGCATCTCTTAAAGCAGAACAAATTCCTTCCCCTGCACTCCTGTAAGCATCGCTGCCATAGCCCGACAAGCGCCACAAGGCCAATTTTTCACATTTCATGTCTTTAAATGTCTCTTGGCTGCTTGTTTCTGTCTCTCTCTGTGCACCAGCATCCAACAAGTGTGTCTCTAAGCTGTCATTCAAACGAAAGAAGCAACACCTCAAATTGACGCCCACACATGGCAGCACTCTGAGGACCGAGCTCGTCTCCTCGGAAGGCTTTTCAGAGGAAAACAAGACAGTGAGAAACAGCAGCTGCTGGTATGAATTGTCTCTCCTGGACGCACACAAAAGACCGCAGCTATTTTTGTTTTGGTGAGAGGTGAGTTAACACGGGTGATTGCTGGGCAGATCGTGAGTCGCCCTGCTTGGCCCTCTAGTGGGAAGCAAACTGTGAAGATGAGAGGTAGAGGAGGGCAGGGTGGGAAATTAAAAAACGGCTTAATCTTATTATATTTTCACAGGAGTTGGTTAGTTTATCTGCTCTATCAGCTGCTGCAGCCCGTGGCCAGAAAAGAGGGAAGTCTCCTGCTTTGGCTATGTTCAGATCTGGGCATTGATTCAATCTCACTGTTTGTCTTCTTCCAACAGAATTGTATTGTGATGAAATAATGATAGAGGTATCATTTTGGAAAATTTTAGAGAATAAAAGCAATTACTGATCTGTAAAAAGGCTGTACGTGGTTGTGACGGGTTTAATTTTATTTTGAATTGGTTTGATTTAATTTAGACGTATGTTTAGAAACGTATAACTTCTAAATCACAAAAGAGGCTAGAAACGAGCAGCCTTCAATTTAGATATCAGAAAATGTTCCTTAAACAACAAACTTTAAACTTCTCAACCGCAAGAAGAGCCCTGAGTCAAATCAGTTTGTTTTATTTATATTATTCTGCATAATGGCTAATTTCACGTTGTGATCTACAATATCAACTTCTAAATGTACTGTTGAGACATAATCACAGTAATCAGTAAGACACAAAATTTTGCTCAGACACAGATTACTAAATATTATTTGAATAATAAATTAACTGTATATTATTAATTATTTCAAGGTGGTGAACACACGTCTTACCATCTAACATGTCACTTTGCATATGTTAGCATTAATCACTGTCAAAATCATTTCTTAGGATTAGCAGGGCATTAATTTTCTCAGCCCTGTTTGTAGAGGAGACCAATGAATGTGCGAATGAATTAGAATTAGCTGTCTAATGATACCTGTTGAGCCGCACTAATCTGAGGTTAATCTAACAATATAAGGCCCTACTCCGAAAGGGAGTCGACTCCGCGGTGAAAAGTGTCTTCTCTCGAAGGGCCGTATGAACCTTAAATAGGATACAGATGTGATATCTAATCTACCCTTTGTGGTGTGCCCATGTGTGTCAGGGATGGAGATGTTGGAGGGCTGAGGGCGCCTGGCTGAGGCTGCAGCTCATTCGTGTCTCTCGGGGACCCGGTGGTTACCTCAGCCGTGGAATTTATAGCGCACACTCTCCCAGGTGTACAAAGTAAACACGGTCAACACTGTCAGGTACCATAACGACCGGGGCAGGAAGCTAACCTTTTCATCTGCCAGCTGCTTACCGAATAATTTATCAGCTCACTCAAACACAAACCGAAGCTTCTGAACCGAGCTTGATTAGGTGTCAAAGAGGAAAGTAGGCTCCCTTAATGAGCCCGTGTTATGGACTTTTTCTCTCTCCCTCTGGAGCTCATTCATATTGAATCAAGCCAATTAACAGTCATAAGACCAGATTAAAATGTTTTATTGCGTTTTAGCGAACTGCAATCGGTCTGTGTTTAAAACGTTCACGTACATCATCAATATGGCAGCTGTGTCAGCAGACAGATTTCCCTTAACGTGACTGTGTTGAGGAGCTACGTTGTCATTACTCCACACTTAACAGTGTTCCTAACGCATTTCAGCAGCAGTGATGGATTGGGGTTTCTTCAGTGCATAGGCCAAGAAGATGCTACAAAATGTCCCCTACTGTCTGACTGTATGTCACTTTTAGAACTATAGTCCTTACAACAAAGTTAAAGATGACTTTTTTCAACTTAATCTTGGGATGCATAAAATCTTTACTAAAATCAGGATGATCGACTTCACTAATCCAACTGATACATTAGGCTTTTAAATGCAGAATTCATAAAAAAAAAAAACACACAAACAGCTGCCTGAGGTGAAAACACATGCCAAAAGAATTAACTCGCCAATACCATTATGATGCGTGGATCTAACCTTGCCATCAACGGTTACATAAAGACTTGAAATTACCCCAAAAAAGCTGTTAAGTCAAGTTGTGATACTGCACTTTTATCCTCCATGTATTATTAACACAAGAAAAGAAAGTAAATCTCAATTCCATGCTCACACACGAAGAAACAAGACGTATAGTGGTAGATCTCACCTTGGTGGCTGTGTGATGTCATCGCTGACAGGTCAGTCGGGTGGGGGTCCACGCAGTGCGGCAGTTGAGCACCCGGCTTGTTGTGTGTATTGCAGAACAGATGTGTGTTTGTGCAAGTGCAGATGTGATTTACAGAGCAGCAATCAGGAGGCTGTTATCCTGCCAAAACTGTGGATGTCTGGCAGTGTGTGTGTGTGTGTGTGTGTGTGTGTGTGGTGTGTGTGTGTGTGTGTGTGTGTGTGTGTGTGCGTGTTAAGGTGTGTGTTCAGGCTGATCCAACACTCAGGACGATCCTTCAAGAATCCCTCAAGGCTGGAAACAGGAAGCAGACGTCCAGCCGCAGCAGCCAATCCCCATGAGGCTTTTGATTTGGCTACTCCAATCAGAGCGGCAGCTCGCTGTCTAGCTCCGGTACCAACCTATAAGAGGGGATAAAAAGGACCATGTCACTGCTTTTATTTGAAAAAATAAGGTCTAATTTCTGATCTAATTATACCAGTGTGATTTTTGAAGGTTTTGATTTACTAAGGTTTGGAAATCTGCATTCAACCAAGAAACATCAATGTGTCAAAGCAGCATGTAAACAAGATATTCTGTCGGTATCAGCCATGACTAATCCACATTAAAAACAGTTTATTCATCAATTTAATTCTAAAATTAATGTTTCCACTACACTGATTCAGTCATAGTGGGCTGCCAACGCAGTTTTTAGTGCCACAACAGTCCCTTGCCTCACGTGAACATGAGTTTTATGCAATGAGGTTTGCAAGTTTTAAATTATAAAAAAGAGAGCACTGATATCGATGATGAGTTGAGGGATCGCAGTCAGTATCAGGAGAAATCTGGATAGGTGAATCCCTGTGAATGTCTCATACATACACACAGCTCATTTTCCAGTTATTTATAGTATTGATCTTTCAGTGACAACTGTTGACTGAACAGAGCTGATCTATGACTTACTCATGCGTATGTCCATCAAAGCAATTATATTCATTTTTTAAACAATCTAGGTCTGCAACTAAAGATTATTAGGATAATAATAAAATAAGGATATGTCAGAAAATACTGAATAATGCCCATCGCAAGTTACAAGCACCTTAGAGAACATTATAGGTCTTGTTTTGTCAGATGAACAGTCCAAAAGTGAAAGATATTCAGTTAGCTATCATAAAACACACAGATGTCAGACAAATTGAGTTTACATGATTAATCCTTTATCGTGATTATTGTCAATTAATTTTCTGTTGATTGAATGATCAATCAACTAATGGTATCAGCTCTAAAGCAGTCTTAATATTAATAATAAACAACTTATTAACCAGTAAACGGTATTTATTTTACAACTTTTAAGAACCACTGTGTAGATTTAGTGGCATCTAACGTGAAGTTACAGCTCAGCCTTCAGAAACTACTGGAAAGGTTTATCTAAAGCCACTGTTTGGTTTGTCCGTTATGGGCTACTGTAGAAACATGGTGGAGCAACATGGCAGACTCCAGAGAAGAGAACCTGCTCCCTCTATAGATAGAAACAGCTCATTCTAACTTAGGTAACTCTTATTTTCAGGTGAATATAAACCAATGAAAACACACCTATGAATATTATATTCCATTTCTGACAACAGATCCTCCTAAATGTTACACACTGGACCTTTAAATCATTCATTTCCTATTTTTTAATCAGGCCAATTATGAAATCCTGCTCCTTGAAATACATCCTGGGACTTTTTAAAGTAAAATACTGTTGCCATGCAGATCCAAGACCACCGTCGAAAAAACTCAATACGACCTCGAGTTCGACCTCGTGCTTACACTGCAAGAAGCTGTAAACCAATCAGGCAATAAATTGCTTGTCCCGGACATAGTTTCTCTTTTACTGGGGCGCTCCAAGATTAAGAAAAAATATGGAAAAAGTATGATGTACTGTTTTCACTGTAGAAATGGATGGAACAGTTCTGTTAGTCTTAGGAACATGTGAACTTCACAGAGCAGAAACCTTTGATTATTTTATGTGTTTTGGGGATAAATGATCTTCTTTGTTTTTGGAGATAGCTGATTGGTCTTTTTGCTGTTTCTGGAAATAAACGATTGTTCTTTTCTTTGTTTTCGGAGAGTAGCCTGAATTCCTCGAGCCTGGAGCAGGAGTGTCAGATGTGATCACGGCTTGAGCCCAAAGCATCAAGTCGACTTTACCACCACAAATAGAAGGGGTAAAACTGCCCCAGGGCGTTGTGGGTAGGGGGGCGTGGGGGTAGTGTGCATGTTCACGCCCTTGTGTGTGTGTGTGTGTGTGTTGGCCAAGGTCTCAGAGGTCCTCTGAAGCAGGAAGGATGCGTGTGTGTGTGTGTGTGTGTGTGTGTGTGTGTGTGTGTGTGTGAACTTAGGGGGGCTGGGTGGGTCTTAAGACTAGAGAGGCCAGACAGTGCGGCCGCAGGACAAATTGCCCCCAAAAAAAGTCGGTCACTGCACAGTGCACGCACACTTGTGCTTTGTGATGGAAAAGGCAAGGAGGGGTGGGCGAGGCGAACGTGTGTGTCACAGGGAGTAGCTGACACTCCAGGGGGGCTTCATGCAACACCATTCTCCCAGGGCATCTCATCTGTCTCGGGAGGGGTATTCATGCATGTGTGTGTGTGTCCTAGGCCATTGTCCCTAAAAAGAGCTCGCTTGATGCAGGGTGACAGATCTGGGGAGACAAGCCCTGAAGCCCAAAGTGAAGAAATAATAAAAAACACAAACCTGTAAAAATGGGTTAAAACCAGAGTTATTGTGAAAGATTACATCAAAACTAGCAACAAAAAAAAGCATTAATTACCATCCAATAAGCATAATAACATGCATTAATTATGACAGTAGCTGCTATAAATCACAATCACAGACCGGTGTGCACACTCAGTCAACCTAACCCTGCACTCCAGTCCGAAACTCAAACTCTCACATTATCTAACGACTAAATTCCCAATATTTCCTGCTACAAACCGTTCCCTGCGCTTAACGACACTTTAAACCAGCCGTCATTTGCTGCTTTGATGTCGCTTTAACAGCTCCAACAACCCGTACGCCCCCATTCACAAAAAAAAAAAAAAAAAAAAAAAAAGATTGACGCATGCAGTGAATTACCACCGCCCATCCCGGACCATTCACACACACACACTCAAACACACACTTTACCCAGGCCTGTACCTTCATTTTACGCATTTTCTCTCACCAATAACACGGGCACAAGGCGACAGAGGCGTGTTGGCACTATGTATTTTGCATTAAAGCCCAAGGCTCGGCCGTGCACTAAAAATAGCTCAACAACAATCGGCATAATAAACATCGCCTCTCCATTCCTCCCCCCACCACCACCACCACCAACCCTCCCTCCCTTATTGCCTACACACTTCCCGCCCGCTACAGTGAAACAAACCGTATGGAAATATGTAGCTTTTAAGAAACAGCTCCTACCAGAAATGCATACAAAAGCAGCCGTGGGAAAAACGCCGAAGCGGAGCGGAGTAGAAACTTCAGCCGGACATTGTTTTGATGAATCCTGTCTGTGCATCGCATCCCTGCCTGAAATATCAACATCAAAGCGGCGCAGCTCGGCTACACATTCATCCCGAGAGCACACAAACACACCAGCAGCTCACCTACACGGGCCAGGAGGAAGCCAGTCGTCCCAACATGTGTCCCACTGGGGGTTTATTTCTCTCCCATGTTAGACTCTGGGGTTTTTCTCAGCGCAGGAGAGAGAGAGCGAGAGAGAGAGAGAGAGAGAGAGAGAGAGAGAGAGAGAGAGGAGGTGGAGGGGAGGAGGGGGGAGACGAAGAAATTCATCTCCTGACAGATTCCGCCATACTGGATTTTTGTTACAGCCCCAGCAGCGTCACATGGAGCGCCCCTACTTTTACCAGGGGCGGGATCAGCCTGATGAAAATGTGATTATCTACTAGTGTACAGCGCGGTGTGTGTGTGTGTGTGTGTGTGTGTGTGTTTGGAGGAATAGGTTGTAATTATGGCTGTGTCATCAATAAGGAAAAAGTCTCAGGGCGTGTCCTGTATTATAACTCCTCTCAGCAGATCTTTTACTTTAAAGTAGAAATACTACAGTGTTACAAGTAAAAGTGCTGCATTCAACATGTTACTTAAAGGTGGAGCTACTTTTATATTCTATATATAGTAACAATAAGTATTTGGATTTGTTGATTATATTTTGTATTATTAAATACCTCAAAACTTTAAAAGTACTTAGTTACTATAAGATATATCACTGTAATATTGTCTAATGTCATTATTTCTTTGTTTTCAATAACTTCGTCCTACTTTATGATGTTTTATATTTACTGTAACTGCTGTGTAATGCTCATATAGGAGCCTGTATGTCTGTGGTACACAGTAATGAGTTTTTAATAAGATTTTCCCGCTCTATGGCATTTTTATTGACCACAACATCATTATTATAATCCAGAATATTGTTATAGCCTCTATATAGTGTTTCTGTGCCCGTCTATAGTGAGTTCTTTAGACCTTTATCCTATTTATTGTATTTTATCTCAAAACACAGTCCCTAAATACTCCTGTATTATTCATATTGGAATTTATTATAACTTCATGCCGACATATATTCTTTTTAACCATTATAATATAGGTACACCAATAATCAGTGTGTCTATGCTACTCAAAAGTACCTGATAATACTTAATGGCATTTTTTCTCCACTGTAATAGCTTGAATGTACTTTATAATAATCCTTTACAGTTGGCCTGATCATCTCAGTGGTGTGTTTCTAATAGCTTTTATGATAGATTTATCTGCTCTTGCGTCATTATCACATTGCTCCTGCAGTAGTCCGATAGATTTATAGCTCGTATCTGTAACTTAAAATGGACTCTTGTAGTTTCATCATGACTACGTTTTTATCTCCAGAGTTATGATGTTATTCTCCTACAATATGCTGATTTTATAATAGTTCTGCTGTGGTTTTTATGTAGTATCCTCACTGGTTGTTAGGAACAAACAAGCTGAAAAAACACTAATATTGACCTATAGATTGTAAAGTTATCCAAGCCTGTCAACTGAATCAATACGTCATTAATCAAATAAAATAATCGCACATATTTCACACATTTCATTTGGTGTTGTAATTAGCAATGATAGAAAGTAATTTGCTGCCTGAGAGCTACGTCAACACCACTAACCTTCCTTCCATTATTCAACACTTTCCATAACCAGTAGTGGCAAAATGAAACAAACGTTTTTATCCAATTCTTGCTCATTGCAACATGAAACGCCTTCCACACCGCCTTCTCTAATCCAATATGCTTTTATTTCCATTACTTTATATTTGATTTTGCGTCTCAGCAGCCACCCACAGGCAAAACTGCGACACCACTGCCTGGTTTAGCTGACTTGATTACTGTAATATGCTAACCAGTTTCTCTCCAGGCTACATCTGCAGGCAGAGACAGTGTTATTATTCACCAAGTGCAGGTAGACTACACAGCTCTGCTATGAGTTAAGTCTGCTCTCACTGGTTCCTCTCGTAGCCCCAGGCTCCTCTGACGGCTCAGTGAAGTTCACAGAGAAATTTTGGATGGATTTTGGAAAGATTCTGGGCCTGAATGGACCTGGCCAACCCACCAAATAGTAGAAGTGGTTGAAACATGACTAAACTTCATGTCTGCCAAAATTTGTGCTAGTGTGTCATTCAGCAAAGGAAAGAAAGCTTTGACAAACAGCGTTACTCCAAGACTGTTGCATTTAATCACCGTGTATGTTCATATTCCACTGACAGCAAACACATAGAGGTTGGAATATTTTGGTTATAGCTGAAAGGCAAATACAACCTAACCCTCATCTGCCAGGATGTCAAAGGTCAGGTGCTCTAATAGCATTGTAATATAAGGACATTACAATGCTATTACATATAAATACTATAAATAGGCAAAGGAGCCTATTTATAGTAATGTCCTATTACAGTATCTAATTGTGTATGTGGGTTTTTTATCTCAGTGCTTCCAAACCTGTGTTGTTTGATGTGCTGCTGCATCAATAAACTCACGTACCACTCCATCAGCACCTCCCTTCATGTTCCAACTGTGTTCACTATTGATTATATAAAAGCAGATATTGTTACAATAATGGTTTAACACAATTGAAGCGTCAATATTTTGGTTGGTCTGGTAAAGTTTGCATTTGTACTACTACCACTTGGAGTGGAATAAGCTTAATATTTGAACTAATTTATCCACAGCTTCTTTTCACCATTAATCCAGTGCTTTTAATTATTGTAACTGTTTACTCATACAATGCACTGAACTTTAACTGCACGGCAATACTTCTTTAAATCCACTTTAAATGTGCCTTTTTATAGTTCCTTATGTTTCTTTTATATCTTATCTTAATGCACTTTATGTCTTTGAATTGCTTTGTTGTTAAAAGCTGCTATACAAATCAACCTACCTTGCCTTTTCACCTGTTTATGCATTAGCTATATCGTAGCTATATCTATTTAACTACGTATCCAGTACTATTAGTTAGCTATTTGAAACTATTTATTCATCAGTTTGACCTAATTGAACCTAATCTACTCACTATTTTAACTTTTTTAACCATTGCATTACTTTCAGCTGACTACAGTGTTTGAATTGTTTACTTTTAGTAAGCTAATCTCTATTTTGAGAATTGGTATTTTCCCATTAATTTCAGTGAACTACAGCTAGCTGGCTTAACTGTTCAGACCTTTCTTAATGCAATCTCAATGGCAACACATAGCAACAGTGTTCATGTGTTACAGCTGACTCAGTACGTGGAAATTTTAAAATTTCTATTATTTTTACTGAGCTAGGCACTCCACAAACTTTCCACGTGGCTCCCGAGGCAACTGCAGTTAACCTACGTTAAAGTTGCCATTAAGCGTGCTTAGTTTTATTTTCAGTTTTCATCTCATACCATGACTATAGTATCACTATAACACATCACATAGTTTATTATCAATTCCTCTGTTACATGGCAAATACCATGTTTTCACTTACATTTATCCTCTTCGG
The DNA here is from genome assembly GCF_905237075.1 of Dicentrarchus labrax. Classification (NCBI taxonomy): domain Eukaryota; kingdom Metazoa; phylum Chordata; class Actinopteri; family Moronidae; genus Dicentrarchus; species Dicentrarchus labrax. The sequence goes on from NW_026136716.1 coordinate 7,037,191, forward strand.
GGAGATCCGAGGTTCACCAGCGATTCCTCATCTTGCTCAAGGGCACTTCAGCAAGGCAGGTGCTTTCTCTCCTGAGCATCGACCTTCCCTCCAGGTCACTATTGCCATTTCTGCTTCTGTGAAAAAGTGGATTATTTTTAACACGGCCCCATCTTTGTGCTGCTGGGGTATAACTTGCATTTATTACAGTATTAATCGAGGTCGCTCCTCTTTTGGAGTAGAGGGGAGGCCCGTTGGGACAGCCGTATCCATAGCAACAGAGGAGCCTCAGTTACGTAAGGCTGCCGGTCTTGGAGGCATCTCTGATGTTGTTGTGCTTGACTCCAGGCCTAAACCCTGTATGGCTGCAGACCTTCTTCCTCTGTATGCTGTATAGGAAAACAAACATAACATACATACTTGAGACAACATTTACATTTTCAACCACTTAAAGAAAGAATTCCGGCTTGTTGTTTCATGTTGTTGTTGTATGTAGATTAACCAATATTTGTGAAGAACTGAAAAAACCTGGAAAACTAACTACCTGGTTATATACTATACTACTGATTATATTTTGTATTATTATAATGAATCTAAAATGTGACTAGTAGGCCTACCTAAAGTTATTAAATAAATGCATAAAAAGTACAATATTTGCTTCTGAATTACAGTAGAGTGGAAGTATAGTGTAGCAGAAAATGGAAATAGTAAAGTAGAAGTTCCTCAAAAGTGTGCTTAAGTTACTTTCTACCACACCTCTCTCTAAAGTACTAGAACATGAACTGCAACTAAATGAAAACTAAACTGAAACCACCAAACCTGAGCTGACATTAGCGAAATATGAATGACATTTAAAAATAAATAAAGATATAGGCTAGTAAATAACGTGAGTCAACAGCCAAACTAGCAGCTCTTAAGTTAAATGCTAACGGCATGCAAACCGGCTCACTGTAACAATCCTAACATGTTAATATTTAGTAGGTATAATGTTTACCAAGTTCACCATTTTAGTTTAGCGTGCAAAGTATATTAATCGATGCAATAATGTGAAGACTTATGTTAGTGGTGATTCTTTACAGATAAGTTACAAATTGCTAAACAACTTACACAATCCTCTCATCATATTCAGAGAGATTTATACATCACTGTGAAACACACTCTATACAAAAGCTCAAAGTTTATACTTGTTACGTCAGGGAGCACAAATTGGTCTTGGACATCTGCATCTGCATTGTTTGTCTATGGGCTTTTGCTGACGCAGACATGCATAAAACACTCAAATGTGTGTATACGTGCGTGTGTGTCAGTGAATGTGTCCAGAGCAGTGATGTCAAAGCAGGGATTAGATTGGCTTATATTGCCCGGAGCAGCACATTTGCAATTCAGTGAACATGACACGCGGGTTGCCAAATCGCTGATTATGTTAGTTTAACTATTTTGCATCTATGGGAGTAACCAGTTCAGGTTTACATCCAGTGCAAGTAGATATAAATCCTCTTTTTTTGGAGCATGATGCCTTTAAAAGCATCAGTACCAAAGAACCTTACATGGCTCTGGCTAAAAACACAGATCCTGAGTAATGATGTTCCAAAAATACATCATGTTTTTGGCCAGCGGCTGGAAAAGGAGCAGCAATCAGGCTAGAAAGTCAACAGGCGAGCGTGTACGGCCTGCGCAAACTACCGCTCTGCTACCACAGCAGACACATCACACACAGGCTGTGGACCAGACCTCTTGCAGTACACACACAACTGGCTGTTAGTGGTTTGAGAAGGGAAGCCGTCATCTCACCCAACACGGTCCCACATGAATCAGACGCAGCGTGCAGACAAAGCAGGCAGACCTCAGCGTCATAAAGAAGCTTTGCTTTGCCAGCAAGAAAGAAAACACTTCTAACATCTCACAGTGCATTTGACAGCGTGTGATGGTGCTGTACAACAACATATTCAACATTAATCAGTGTTATTATGTGAATTAAGCCATTTTCTTGTGTGTTAGCTTGCTTATATTTGAAAAAGAGACATAAAATCTTTCCAGGATGCCATGAAACTGGTGCATTTAAGAGAGAAAAGAGAGCAAAAAGGAGCCATAAAGAGTTCTTGTTAAAAAGAAGCAGAGTCAAGGCTTCTTACAGTCGAGCCAGTTAGTCTAAAACTTTCCATCAAAGCCTCGCTGAGCTGCATGGAGTAATTACCTCTCACACAGCAACAGCTCCCAGGCCTTATTAATGATACTGTTTGTGTGTGCGTGCATGTGTGTGTGTAAAGGTGCATGTAGCGCACATGCACACACACACACACACACACAAAGTAGATGAATATGCCTCCATGTCTTGGTCAGGCAGAGTGTGTGTTTCCGTGTGTGTGTGCCTATAAAGTAACAGCACCCCAGAGTGTCCTGCTTTTCAGACATAAACCAGCTTGCCGGAGTGATAAACCGAGAAATGTTGTTATGACGGGTCGCTCCTGGTCTCTGCTGTCCTGATGACGGCAGAGAGAAGCCCACCCAATGTGCTCTTCCAGAGTGCCTGGGTAAAAATAGGCAGATTCAAAAGACTGAGACAAAACCAAACCGGAAAGCACCCAAAGCAAGAAAACCTCCACTGGCGCTGAACAACCCTCCAGCCGGCTGTTACACATGAAGGCATCGTTGTGTTTCATTTAAATTTAGGGTAAAATGATTTCCTGACCCTGCAGACACATTTTTTACAATTGCAAAAATTTGACTGATAGTAATCTGCGTATTGTAAGAAGTACTCGACACTACAACATAAAAAAATACTGCTTTACAAGTAAAAGTCCTGCATTCAAAAATACTTTGAATAATTAGCTAAATATACTTAAAGTATAAAAAGTGAAAGTAATTATTCCACAGAAAAAATTACCTTTGCGAGTGACATATGATAAAATATGGCATATTAGATCATTAACACTGAGGCAACAATGTAAGCAGCGTTTTATTATTGTAACCTGAGGGAGCAGACCCCCAGGGGTCACAACACAAATGTGTGGGGTTGTGACATGATGATGATGATGATGATGATGATGAGTGTTGTTGCAACAACAACTCTAACCCCCATCCTAGTTTAGCATCTTAGCTTGCTAATTAGTGCTACACCAATTACAACTGAGGCTGAAACCTTTCCCTCCTCTTCTCCCTAAGTATAAAGAACATTACGGAAATGCTGAAAGTAGGTACAGGAAAAGCCAAACTAAATAACTGAAAGTGGTTAAATCACTATTTTTTAGCCTATGATTGATGTTTTGTTGCTCGGGGGGACTGAATCACATGTCTGCTCAGGTCAAATAACTCATGATGTCTGTTACATATATGGAATTTGTTTCCTGTAACTCCTTACCAGAGACTGTATATACAGTCTAAGCTCCTGACCAGGATTAAACCTGCCTTCTCATACTTTATTCAGCCACGTTGTTGATCTTTGATGTGACCAGCCATGTTGTATTCACATTTACAGAATTTTATTTATGAATCACACTGCTTTTAAATATCTGCTAAGCGTAAAATAATTCCCTAAGTCTGGGTTTTGGGTCTGGTCTAAATGCTGTTTCAGGGGCTTTTTCCTGGAAAACAGTGTTTCGCCATGTTTTGGTATAAAAATGGGTTAGTGTAATCATTTGGGAAAACATCAGCTCTTGGATCAGTATTGGTAACATCCTTCAAAATGAACCACAACTCGCTGTAGTAAAAATGTCTAGAAGCCTGAATAATATTCCCAAATTAATCCTACAATGTTAGAGGCTTTTAACTTATGTGAACAGGAGCTGAATGAAGTCTTTTGCGGGTATGACGGCCAGAAAAAAACGACAAACTGATTGATTAAATAAAGCAGCTGCAACCAGCGTCGTAACTAATGTCATCTAACTTTCCAGCATGAGGCTTCAACGGCCTCTTCCAGCGTAACTCATAACCAAACGGAGAGTTTATAAATCTCTCACTCACTGCAGACTTAAAATATCTAAATAACGTACACCCTGATGTTTCCACATCTCACCACATCATGAGATGGTTGTATTTTTCCAGGGAAGGCTTGAAATGGAGGGCCCGGGCAGCCAGTAAAACTTATTTGGGCATGCAGTCCCTGAGCCCTGCCAGCAGCATATAGCGAGAGACATAAAACCCCAAAAACCTGAAGTAGACAAACTGTGTTAAGTGTTCATAAAATATCTCTGGCGAGGGAACTTTAGATGGAGAGATTAAGGAGGAGAGGGGAGCTCCTTTCAGAATGGAGTGCTGCTCTGCTTCTAATGTTATTCCTGTGGTTTACTGCAGTCTCACAAATATCCCTAAATGATGTGAGCTTAGATAGTTTGTCATCTTACCCCCCGAAACACCCTACACAGAAAGGTCAGAGGTCAGGCTCATCATACCTGCAGCTGCCAGGGATTCATTCTGAGTTGTATGTTTGCACAGGGACACTTGAGGAGGTTGATCAGGGGTACAGGTTTACTGTTTCAGGGTCATCTGAGTGTCCAGCTGCCAAAATCCAGATGAGAGAAGCTTGAATGAGACACATTATTCACCAATTATCAGGTCCTTATCAAGAAAACCTTTACGTTTTAAGTGAATGCAACAAACTACATGGCATTTCTAATATTGTGTTATGAAAAGCACAATTCATCATGATGTTTTTGGCTTGATTGATATAAATGTATGTAAATCAGGTAAAACCTCAAAGTCAGCATTAGTTTGATTGACCAAGCCATACATAAAATACTGTTTTCTTCTTCACTGGGTAGTAGTACTTTAGTAGAAATACATCCATCAAAGTCTCTGATGCTGTTTAATATGAGTTCTCAGTGGAATTGGCATTATGTGCCACAATGGCCTCAATAATTGGAAAGTGTCAATGGAATGTACACTATTTTAGGTTAAAAATCCCACAATGCATTGCTTAACCTTTGCTCTGGTAATGAAAGCTGTGCAAATTACAGTTTTGTGGCACTCCAGCTGTCAGTGGCGAAGCAGAAAGATGATGATTCATAAGCATCTGAACGCTCAGCTTACTACTCGCTACGGAGGAGGCCACTGGGTGTTAATCACAGCGGGGATAAAAGAGATATAGAGGTAACGTGTCACGATCAGACTGAAAAGTGACATATTATTACAATCGCACAGTGAGAAACACTTTTAAGAGAAAGAGAAGAGAAATTTTGCACATGGAAGGACTTTCACTTCCTGTGCTGCTTCTCAAATAAAACTGAACAAAAATAGGAACTACGTAGAAAAACACATTATCTGCAAGATGATACTGATAATGGTGATGAGGGAACTGAGTGGGAGGACTTTCTGCTGTACGATGACATCTCGAGGGCAGAGGCCAGCAACAGGGGCAAATTATTAATTAAAGAAGAAGATAATAATAATAATAATAATAAAATAATAATAAAAAGGAAATCAATAAATAAATAGACAAACTGCACACTTTGCTAAATATTTAATAGTTACTTCAAAGTAGTCGTTATTATTTTAGCAACTTATCAAGATTGATTAACTGATATTTTTAGTAATTAGTAACATTTTATTTTTTTTAAATTAACTCTATTTGGACTAATACTATAATTCAACACATGTATTTCTCTCCTTGTGAAAGCTAATAAACAATAACTCTTCTCACATTCATCTGTCAGAGGCTCGCAAAGCATAAAAACAGAGAGATAATAAAAGATAAATAAAGATAATGATGGTAATAATAACATTTTTAACCACCCATAGGAACAACCTAGCAGCTACAAGTTAGCATTATTATGCTACCGTGCTACACGAGTTACCTACAAAACACAAAAACAGATAAGTTTAGTGTTAATTAAACTCTTTATGGGGATATATAACACAGTAATGGGTCGAAGTACCTTCATAAATCAGCTCCAGCTCCTCAAACTCGCCGCTTTTTTGAGCATTAACGCGGTCACATGTTCACTTTGTGCAACGCCGCCATCTTGTGGACTCGGAGGTAAACAACCGGTGACGATGTGTCCCCACGTCATCATCAAGCGGCTGTCCCTCGAGTCGCTGCGACCTGCAACGTGAGGAAAACATGGGGAGGCAGTTAGTTTGACGTCTAAGTGTTGTTTATCTAATTTCACCTAACACTTAAATGAGCCATTTGTGAGCGAAGGTGTGACTTATAACCACACTAGGCCTCCGTAAGTGAGCTAGCTTTACTCGCTCGGTTACTTGTCGGTGGTTTTACTAGCCTTTAGCCGGCTAACAGCATGGATAACACGGGGGAAAATGCGATTGAGCTCCACGGTGATGAGGAAATTATTGAAGTCATCGACCTGAACGAGACTGAGCCTGGTCCTGGTGGGTAGAAAACTGTTTACAAGTCACTTATTGCGCCTTTAATCACACCTGTGGCAACCAATACCTGATTTGGAGCTGGGGTTAGACTGAAGAGGTGAACAGCAAATGACATTTAGTGACTGTGTTTCTCTCTCTCCCTGTCAGATGATTTGGCTGATGACTTGGAGGACGTTGACTTTGAAGAAGACCCTGGAGTCGCAGACGATGAAGGCTGGGAGACGGAGGACGAGATGGAAGCTGAGGCAGAGCAAGATGACAGCGAGTTCACCTTCTCCAAACACACTGGTAGCATCACACCGCGGGCTTTCTGCTCTTATGATGAGGCAGATTTAGTCGGTCACACGTTAAAATTGCTCCTCCTTTCCTCCCCCCAGGCTCAGTGTTTTGCGTGAGTTTGGATCCTGCCACGAACAGCATGGCAGTAACGGGAGGAGAGGATGATAAGGCCTACGTTTGGAGGGTGAGCGACGGAGAAGTTCTGATGGAGTGCACAGGTGAGGGTGAAGTGCAGATTGAGGGCCGTGCTCACATCAAGAATCCTTCACACCTATAGTCAGTTCATCAGGAAAACAGACACACTGAAAACAATACTGTGTTTACATCCCAGCTGGTGAAATCTGAAAATGCAGTTCATGTGTATAAATGACGTTTGTCCACAGATAGCTGTTTTTTTTATATATATATATATATCCCCGTCGACAATGAAAACCTAAAACAATTTGAAAATGTATAAACCCCCTCATATTTTTCCTGACATGACTGAGAAGACTTGCGTCATCATTTTCCAAAAGCAAATTCTTTCTTGTTTACACTAAAACAAAATGCCAGTGTCTGTCGTGTTGCAAAATGATCCCACAAATGCAAGCGATTATCTGTAATTTGAATGTAATAGAAAATCACGTTCTTTAAAAGCCACAACATAGCAAAAATGAACAGTTCTTCTCTTGACTCATGTGGGGTTTTGTAAAAGTCAGTGATTCTCAACTGAGAACTTTCTTTTTCTTCCAGCTGACTGTGACTTGTGTGTTTATAATTGGGCAGCAAGAACATAAACAATATCCATGAATCAAAATAAAGTGTTTGTGGTGTTTCTCTGGAGCTTTTTACATGACACAGCCACTAAAAATGATCTGTGTGACACTTAAAGAATTCACAAAACCTATGTGGGGTCTACAAAAGCAATTTTTTTTGTCTCCACAGGTCACAAAGACTCTGTGACATGTGCAGTGTTCAGCCATGACTCCTCCATGGTGGCTACGGGTGACATGAGTGGCATGATTAAAGTCTGGAAAGTAGAAAGCAAGGAGGAGATCTGGTCCTTTGAAGTGGGAGATCTGGAGGTAAGAATGTGTGTTTGAGAGTGTAATCCAAAATGACTGCAACAGTTTGAGCGTGTGTCTGTGTGTCTGTTTAGTTTGTGCATCTGTAAGCACTTGTGTGAAGTCTTTTATTGGGGCTGAAGGAATTTATGAGGAAAAAAGAGAGGGTGACTGCTCAGGCTGAGAATTTGTGGTCTTTTGGTGGAAATGAATGATCAGACATTCACCCCTTCCTCATCCGCGGCTGCTGAGTTGCCCTTTAGCAAGGCCCACAACCCATCATAATTATAAAACCAGCTCATTGGCCAGCAGTAGAAAATTGTAGTGGAAATCGGAGGGAAGTAATTTGTGTGTGTAGAGTGGCTGTTAATTCGTGGTTGTCTGCCCTGCTTCCTCCTCAGTGGTTGGAGTGGCATCCGTGCGCTCCGGTGCTGCTGGCGGGGACTGACGACGGCAACATGTGGATGTGGAAGATCCCTTCAGGAGACTGTAAAACCTTCCAGAGCTCCGCATGCCAGGCCACCAGTGGCAAAGTCCTCCCCGATGGTGAGAGATGGGAAAACAAGACACAAAGTCCTGAAAAGTCTTGCCGTTTAAATTGAGCTCATTTTACTGAAGTGAAACGTGTAGTTATGTATTTATTTATTTATTTATTTTTCTGCAGGTAAGCGGGCTGTGGTGGGTTATGAGGATGGAACAGTACGTGTGTGGGATTTGAAGCAGGGAAACGCCATCCACATCGTTAAAGGTGAGCCTTTCAGCTCTCAAATGTAGCTTCATCCTGTTGTTACCTTTTTATTTTACAGATTTCACAGTCCACATCAGATTTTCTGCTCTGCATTTGCTCATTAAGAATTATTACACTGAGGGTTTGTCTCGTTCAACAGGACAGGACGGACACCAGGGGGCGCTGACCTGCCTGTCGTGCAACAAGGACGGCTCTCTGGTGCTGACGGGTTCAGTGGACGGCTGTGCGAAGCTCATCAACACGGCCACAGGCAAGGTGGGTGTCACGACAACAGAATAAAAGATAGAGAAGAAAGTTTGTTGTTCTTTATCAGCTTCCAATGTGTGTGTTTTTAATTTCATGCGTGTGTTTAAAGGTGGTCGGATCATTCCCTGCGGACGGAGGCAAAGCCAAAGGATCTGAAGACGGAGAAGAATCCAACTCTGTCGAATCTGTGGGATTCTGCAACATGTGAGTTATAAATGTTTGTCACCACCAGCTACATAAAGTAATTAGCCATCACATGTTGACTGGAGATGAAGTAGACATTAAACTGCACCCAGCTGAATCCAGATGTCACGATTTCATAATTTAGAATCCATTAAAACAAAATGAATAAAAAACATTTGCTGTTTAATGGTTACAGCTTCTCAAATGTTTTGCTGCTAATTCCTGCCTGTAAATTGAATGCCTGACAAACTGTGCGATTTGTAGCCATGACTTTGAGCTTCGCATTTTCAAATCAGGTTAATTAAAACGGTAATCTAGATCACTGCTCTTGTCTGATTTACATCAGGAACATATTCCACTTCAGTCCTGAAGGCCAGGTGTGTGATATCGAAGCCTTATTTTAAATTGAGCATTTGTAATGCCTTTTCATCACAGTTTGAAGGATTAAAAAGGGCCATTAAGTCACTATAAAAGGGCTGAGTACTTGTTATAAATCACATTGAGAGGCGCTTTGGTTTGCAGTCCCCCTATTAAAGAAAATTAACTTCAATTAACATTAACTTAAACTACAAATATGAATGGTTACACATTCAGGAAACACTACACTGTAATAGAAAAGATGCTTGCGCTCAACAGTACAGTTTCACAGCTCTGCTGCAGTTTCCTAAATGTCTCTCTTGTCCTTTCCAGCCTGCCTCTCATAGCTGTGGCGTACCTGGACGGGACTCTGGCCATTTACGACCTCTCCACACAGGTCCTGAGGCACAGGTGCCAACATGAGGTAAGAAGCAGCAGAAAGAGGGGGGAAGTTTGTGTGTGTTTAGTTTAGTTTCCTACGCATACCAAGAAGGATTCTCACTTGTCCTAACACTGTGTACTGCACGGACGCTTTGCAGTCATATCACAGATCTCCTAGCAACCACTTGTGGCACCATCGGGGAGGTCCAGTTGAGTGGATGTTGCCTGTGTGCAGATTAAATACACAGAGACAATTAAGGAATACATTTTTGCAGTTTGCACAGTTGCACATTAAACCTGCAATAACAAATTGTGAACAGAACATTGACATATCATCACCATTTATGTCTTAGCAAACAGTTGCTTCAAGCACAACCAGCAGTCACAGGGCAACATTATCACTGATTTGGAGTTTTTTTGGTCACTTGATGAATTTAAGTCCAGTAGTCACTCTCTTTAGCTCTGTTTTTGGACTCTACCAACACCTGAGGGAAATATCTGTCTCTTTAGCTGCTAAATACTCCACAGTGGTTGGGACTGAGCAGAGAGTGTGCAGTGGGTTTTTAGAGCTTTCTTTGGCTGAAAATGACACTGAGAGATGTGACAGTGAATCAAAACAGTAAAACTGCAGCCAGACAGCTAGACAGTGAGCTCGCCATAAAGCCTTGAGGAGCTGTAGATTGAGGTGATTCTTTGTAGGATCATCACTAGCAGAGACCCCTTTCACATTGTCACGTTTTTATGAGATACATTGATATTATAAAATATGAATTCGAGCCACTTTAATAGACAGTTTGGCAAGCGTTTCCCTCAGTCCTTTTTGTCTAGCTGGGGACAAATCAAGCACAGACACCTTACTTTTCCTTGCTACCTTATCTGCTGGTTTGTTAGCAAAGCAACCAACATATAGTGTGACTTCTAGCCACTATTACCAGTCTCTACTCAATATGTGTTAGCTACATTGAAAACAGGATGTGTTTAAAAACAGGATAGTGATGATTAGCTTCCTAACCAGGGTTAAAATAGGTTTAGAGTTAGAAATGTCAACTGTTCACAGCTGTTGACACCTAAAAATCTCTGTCTGTGTTCATCCAGGCTGGCATCGTTCACCTGCAGTGGGAGGAGTCTTCTTCTGTGGTGTCCACTTGCTGCTTAGACGGAGCACTGCGTCTATGGGACGCTCGTTCCGGAAACATTGTGTCCGAGTACCGCGGCCACACTGCGGAGATCCTCGACTTCACCATCAACAGGTACCAGTTTGCTACAAAGCTCTATCTCTCCTGGTAGAGATCGTTCTTGGATGTAAATATACAGTTTATGTTCATTCTGTCTTTGTCTATCTCGTCTTCAGGGAAGCGTCTCTTGTAGTAACCGCGTCAGGAGACAACCAGGCGAAAGTCTTCTGCCTCCAAAGACCTGATCGGTAAAGAGAGCAGGAAGAGGAAGAGAGAGATGAAAAGAAGAGGAGAGGAAATATATTTCAGGAGAAATAGACTTTTCATGATCAGACTTTTTGTTCTCCAGTAATGGAGAACGTGTTTCCCTTCTCCTTTAGGATTTTAAAATGTCGTCTGGTCTCACCATCTTCTACGTCCTGAGTTTCACATCTGATTCTTTAAAACATCATTACTTTCTTCCAAGTGTGCTTTTGCTCAAGGACCTTAGAGACTAAACAAAGAAAAATTCAAAGAGTGATACATCACAGTCCTTTGCCTTTGACATCCCTTTTAATGTTCTCGCCAAAATGTTTTAGCCATAAAACAGAAAAGAGGAGTTTCCTTTGGTTAAGATTATAATTTTTTCCTTAATTGGAGTTTTTTGTTCCCTAAATAAGTGCTAGTTTACTTCTTGAGGGTGTGTGCATGTGGTCTTCCAGCTCTCAGACAGATTGTTCAGTCAGAAATTATCTCGCCAGTTTTTCTTGATGTAGACTCAAGTGTAAATACCAAATAATAAATAATATACTTTGTTCTGGGTAACTTTGAAAAATCATTTTCAGCTGAGGACTGTCATTTGTGACTAATGTCCGCCCCCCACCTCTTAAAACACATAAACCTCATCTGAGAAAATAGTTTATACTTGCGTCTGTTTTTTGTATGTGTGGTTACCAGTTTAGAGATAAAGCAGTGAAGTGGTCCTTTTGTGGGTCACTGTGACGTGGAGAGCTGAGGAAAATATGCAATCTACTGTAAATTTGTTCTGAATTTAAGTGGGCTCACTCATTGTTTATATTTTCATTTGATTCATTTTTAACTCAGATATGTTTTATTTATTTCATCAGACATGAGTAAAGGGAGGAGGTGAGTCAGTATGGATAGGACGGGACACTAAAGAAAGTAGATCTTCCCAAAAGCGTGTGATTAAAGATAGAAAATTGTAATTGTGAAAGTGGTGAGTACAGTCATAGTAGTTGGCCTTGATTTAGAAAAGTCCAAATTTAGTTATTTTAATATCATTTAATAGATCTGTTCATCTATTCTGCCCAAGGTACCAGCAGCTTTAAAATCAGATTTAAAGTAATTACTCCTGTTGAATTCCACCATAAAGTGGCAAAATGCAGTAAAATATAATAACATTTTAGATCTCTTTTTAAACTTAATTTTCCAACAGTATTATACATGATAATATAATGAGGTATTTTTTTAACTTGAGCAGTGGTATAAATGTATTTGTCTACAACTATGAAACCTCCTGTGGACGCCCATAAGTGGAGGCTGCTGTATGAACAGATCATGAATGACAATATAGTAAAACACAGTTGTTGTAATAATATATCTTCATAGAAGAAGTTACATTAATAAACACTTGTTGCAACTTTATTAAAGTGTTTTGTAAACTGTTTATGAAATGTTTGTGTACTGCTTATAAATGCCAAATAGGCGGAAATTAAAGTGTTTCTGTTACTATGAAGGTACAATTACAGACATTATGAACATGCTTTATAACTATTTTTATTGATTGCCTTAAACGTGTATTTAAATAGTTTTCCAATCAGGTCTAATGTTTTCTGGAAAGGGAAGGGAAAACACAGAATCCTCCTTATTAGTCTCATAAAAATGGTCCGACCTGTGTATATGAACTAAAACATGCACCCAGCTGATCTCCGCCGACTGTTGTGTGTATCCCTCTCCAGCAATTACGCTTTGTATAAAACAAGTGGATGTTGTTAACTGTGCAAAATAGGGCAATCATGACACTTTACTGCCCTTCCTACAACCAGGAAATACATTAACTCACCAGCCACTTTGTTGCTATGTGAATGCTTTAATACAGGCCAAGCTGCTGCTGGTCACATTAGTGTATTTGCTAACATATATATCTGTACGTGTTAAAGAATGAGAGCATGTTAAATGAAATGGTCACGACATTGTTGCACTTCATGGGTTGCTCCTGGTACGCAAAAGTTGGAAAAAAAACACCTCAGCTGTGACTCACTGCAGTCAGTATACGATATCTTGTATTAATGCATTATGACATTCAGGGGTGAGCAGTCAGTGCTTTGATTGGTTATCCAGGCCGTGATAAGTGGCTTAACAGAAAGGAAAACATTTTTCAAAGTCTTGTTTCAAGGCCAAAACCTGTCCTATTCCTTAAACTCTATTTTTAACTCTTATTCTGCCCTCTCGTCCTTTTCTCAGCTGTCAATCACAATGAGGAAAAACATCGGTGTCCTGTGCACAAGTACTTCTTCCTTGTACCTAGATTCTCATTGTGCATGTCCTAATGTGCACATGTGTACACGCATAACTCTCCCAGACAGACAGGAAGGCAGTAAAACTCTTGCACACACAAACATGTTTGTGCACTTCTTGCAGGCACTGTAAAAAAAAAACACATGGTTGAGTCTGGAAGTGTAAAGTCAGAAGATGAAGCACAGAGTACAAGAAAGATGTGTATTGTTGCACGGGATTCATACAGCTCAAGTAACACCTGTCAAGTGTGGCGTTCAGTGGCAGCAGGATCTTTTTCTCATCTGTCAAAGCAGTGTGTTTGGCCTCAAAGGTCAGCCTGTGTGAAGACAAAGGCGAGGAGTGGCCAGAAGGATTATCACCTTTAGACCTGGACAGGGCTGAAGCCTGATCCATTAAATCGCAGCTCATATTCTTGGAGGGCTGCTGTGCTGACAACAGATGCCGAACAAATCGGTTGAGCAGAGAGACACAGGTGCTGGTGCCAAGGTAAACATGTCTGGAGGAAGAGGAGGCAGGTGACAAACCCATTTAAAATACATCTGTTTCACAAAAACATGCAGCATTTGAGAAGAGATCAGGATACTTAAAATATTGTTTATATGGGATTCAGACAGTCCTATTAGTGATAAATTGTTAAAAATTGTCAATTTAAGTAAATAAAACTCAAATATCTGTGGAAACTGAAGAGATCTGAAATCTCAGAGCTCAATTTATCACCTACACTTCAGCTAAGTGTCCTGAACAAAATCAGTGTAGAAGCTAAAAGACGATGTCAGTGTAAGCAATTAAATTATTCCCAGTTAGTTAGAAGAGTTTAAGAAGTTTGTTGTTGTTAAAGGTGAAGATGTGACACCTGAAACTGCTAAAAGTGTCGGTTGAAGTGTGAACACTTACAAGATAAATATCAGTGGAATATCACACCCTCAGGGTTGGGAGAATTGCTTCAGAAATGTAATCTGTTACAATTACTAATTATTTGTTGAAAAATGGGTGTCACAGTATTAAAGGAATTTTACTTTCCCAACACCGAATATGCAAATAAAGACGAGAAAAGAAATATCAATAAGATGATGTATGTTCTATAACACAACAGAACAATGTAACCTTAGGAAATAAAATGGATTTTTAGCATCAACAATGTGTCCTCTCTTCAGTGTATCTTTAAATAAAGTAGCCTATAGACCATATTCACAGCTGGAAGGCAGAACCTCTGCTATAAAGACAAAATAATGGTGAACTTTCCACCCAGTCAGAGTCTGTTTGTCACTAGAGGCCGTGAATCCATTGGCAACTGTAAGATATCTATGGTTTATATATATATATATAATGTAGGTCCATGACTGAAACGTGTATTTACAAAAACAACATGTTGGTTGTTATTCAACATAATTCTTTCTCCAGTTCCAATGAAAACTGTTTGTACCTGACAAAATAGATGAAATATTTTTATTTTTTTATTTTAGATTTTAGATGAGTGTATTTTTAGATATATTTAATGTTATTTTCACATTTTGACAGCTAACTTGTGGCCTTTGGCTCACTGTCGGCCCTGTGTTGAATAAGCAGAACACTTCAATGTGTTCTAGAGCGAGGAAGGAGAGTCACCTTTTTTCTAACATCAGCTAGCTTGACTAAAAAGCTTTGATCTCCGTTGCCAGCCGAACTCTGCAGAAGACTGAATGCACCTTTAATGAATCATATCACATTCCACTTTTCCACTGTGTATAAATAAAAAAAAAGAAAAGAAGATCATATCGTTGATGTTCTGCTAAGTGGGACCTGTTATTCCAGGAAAGCCAAGATGCTCCATCTCCTCCTTTGTAATCTGAAGATGTTGTGGTTTCACGTCCAGCTTGTCCTCCCTGGGTAGTGTCTTCCCAGATGCTCTCAGGCTCAGGAACGTTTCTGTTTAAAAACCATTATCTGACTGGAGCTCATCCATCTCCACCAGCACCAGGTCTGCTCCAGACTATCAGCGAAGGAGTCTTCCGTGTTTGGCCAACAAAACAGGTCACCACCGGCCTTCCATCCAACGCAGTGTTTAAATATGAGACGTGTGTGACAGCTGTTATGAATTGTGACGTACACACTGTTGTATGCATATGTTTAGGTCAGTCCCGGGCCAAATAAAAGGAGCAAATATATCTTGGCATTTGTTTTAACCTACGCAGTGTACAGTATGGCTGTATCAGACACGCTGTATCAGATTAAATAGCCTTCTAAAATCACTTTTAACACCTTAATGTTGAAGTAAAGTGATGTTATTTTTTCACAAGTTGAATTTAAACAAATAGACATTTCTAATTTTTTTTTTAAATGTATACCCTCCACTTCCTCAAAACTATAGACCTATCGCAAACTTCCATTCCTGTCCACGCTTCTAAATAACATAGTTTCCGTAAAGCTTTTAAATATTTGGGAAAACAATATTATTTTTCACCTGAGAATGCTAAAAAGTATTTGCAAACTTCTTGGAGGACTGAGAGACATTCATGCTGTGTGTTGTTCACACCTCTTTCTTGGCTTGTAAATGTGTAACAAAGGAAAAAATACATAAAGTTGGATGTTTTTTCCACTTCATACGTCTTTGATACATGTTGCAGAAGCTGTCTCGGAGAGTCTGGGGGCCATCATGGAAGGTGTGAAACCAAAACCACATGCCAGACCTACTGATGTTACCCAGGAATGTTCTTATCATTTTCAGGCTGCAGTGATAACAGCTTCCCATCCTCTCCCATTCATGGATGCACACTGCAGTCCTAACAGTAGTGACTAAAAGGGGGAAAATGGATGAAAGAGAGTATGAAGAGGAAGAGGAAAAAGTTAGTAGGTGAAGGGTTAGTGGACACTGCTTCCTCATCTTCAGCGTGACAGGCAACCCACCCTCAGGAAAAAGACAGATAAAAGAACAACCACTGTCACCTCCTCCTTTCTTCTCCTTCAGTGTGCACTTCCCCTTTAAAGTATCTGAGAGGAACAGCCTCACTCTTCTGCCCGCTTCGTCTCTCTTCTGGTTTGTAGGGAGGATTTGAGAGGCTGCTGTGGCTGACTTGACTGAGAAAGGATCCTGAAGGATAAAGAAGAAGCTCCTGAAGGATAAAGAAGAAGCTCCTGAAGGATAAAGAAGAAGCTCCTAATGTTTATGGTGGAGGCTGCACCTTCTACTTGTGGATATGACATGCAGGGGAACAGGCTTGAAGATATCAGGAGAGTGACAGGAAGCAAAAGGATTTCTTTTGTCAAAGGGTACATGACTGGATTGTTCAGCCCAAGGTAAAACTCTTATTCTTATTATAAAAGTTCATATTTTGCAAGATTTCATTATGTATTTCTGGTGTTCTGTTTTAGGTCATCAGTTTTTACATTACAGGACTGCAGGGTTACAAATTATTTGAACTATTTGAATTGTGAAGCGCCATTTTATTTCTTGAAAAAACTCTTTACAAGTGCCTCTTATAAGACGACACTTCTGAAAAAAATGGCTTGACAATACATTTTAGTCAAAAGTTACAGATATATCCAACATAACCAGGCAGAAAGCATAAAATACATCTTAAACTGCATTTAAGCAATAATGTTGAAAGACTTATTAGATTCTGTGTATCCACCTTTTAAAGAGCCTTTAGACAGTAATTGTTGAAACTGTGACAGGACTTTGATACCATAAAGTTCCCTTCATAGAGCTTGTTTGCTTGCAGATTGTATGTAATGGACATGTTGCAGCGTTAATCTCCAACATCATTATCATATATAATGTTTCATTTTTCATATAAATGATTGTTGCACAGTTGCAAATAGTTGTGTTTTAAAATCTTATGCTAAACATCTATAATAAACAGTGTTGGGGTAGTTACTCAAAATGTTTTATTTATTACTCATTACTCTTTTAAAAAGCAATACTTTTATGTTACTTATTACACTACTAATTATATTTCTCTTCTGCTATACTCCCCATAAAATGGATAATTCTCCCCAAAATGAAGACTTATGACGGTTAAAATCCAGTTTTGTTTGTTTGTTAAAATCAAAGAAATGTGAATATTTCCAGCTGCTGAATATCAGTGTTTCCATCTTCCAAGATAGTTTCCTCCACGATTACAAAAATGAATCCATGGATGTGATTGGACTGACTTGTCATCATCATCAGCTTGGAGTTTGGTTCCTATGTTTCTGTTCTCACTTTCATCAACAACAGATTTTTGCATCAGAGTTACGTAGACTTCGTAGTTTTCAATTCAGTTTATTTTCAGTTAGTTTCAAGAGTGGGTTTCCTCATTTGGTTTTAGTTCTTATGTGTTGTTTGTTATTTCCGTTAACTGAAATGTTTTTTTCACACCTTGTTTTAGTCTTTACTTTGGTTTCAGTTAACAATCACAACCTTGTTAGACGTGAATTTACTTCCCATTCATTTTTATGTGGAACAAAACTCTTTGAGCTATGTTAGCTCTCCCCTCAGTTGGACACAGAGTGGGTTGGGGAGTGGCAGTACAACGGTATTATTATTTTTCCCACCGGCATTCTGCGAAGAGTCCCTTTAACTGCAGCAGTGGAGAAATGGTTCAGCAGTGGTGCTGTTTGTGGTGCCATGGACACCACTGGCCACCCCTCGCCTCCGCCATTGCCTCCAAGGCCTTGTATCACTTTCTAAAATATAATACTGTAGATACAAAGAGAGGTGTAACTCCATCCCATCCAGTCCCATCTGATGAATTATTAAATGACAGTGGCTGTTAGATAACAAATGGGTTAAATTTGTTTCTGTGTTCAAGAGATGAGAGACGGGAACACTGCAGGCCATAGTTGTTGTGTTGTAACTGTCCTCTTCACTGACTTGCCTGCAGAAAGTTTCTCTATCGCATACAAAGACGCCAAAGAGAAAATGTGTTATATAGCATGAAGCAGAGTATATATATATATATATATATATATATATATATATATATATATATATACAGCATCGAACAGGGTGTTCTGTGTCATTTTCTTCAGGCTTTAACACATAAAACAAGAAGAACAGGTTTACCTTGGTGGAGAAAATGCCCTGCAAGTGGCAAATTTAATAAAAGTACTGCAGTTGATCTTAATCTTAAACAGCTGCTTTGTGTTTGTTGCTACAGGCATACATATAATGAAATACAGGGTAGGGGTGTTATGGATTTATGCAATCATTTTGGTCTCAATGATTTATCCAAAGTAGCCATAAAAAAATGCAGGTGAACATAAATCACCAGATGAGACAGAAACAGTGTGTGTATTACTAAACCGAAACAGGACTATACCTCCATCTACCTGAAGCTCCTGCTGTTTTCATTAATGTCCTTCTCTCAGCTCCTCCACTCTTTTATCTCCATCTTCTACATTAAATATTGCCCGTTTCATCTTTCTCTGCTCTTCCCTTCAAATGCAGTGAGAATAAATAATTTAAAATCTCCTTCTCTCTACTTGAGAGGGGTCTGAAATCTTTTCCCTTTTGAGCTTTAACATTACACTTTGACAACATGCTCCTTTTATTTCAGTCAGGAGGATTTGTCTGTCTTTATCCCCAGTGGTAGTTTATAGTTTCCTGTCATGGTAGCATGACTAGGCTTGAGTTGACTCTTGAACTCTGGAATTGCTTGAGCTTAACGGAATGTTAAGCTTTTATTAAATTAAACTGGCTTTCAAGAAGTCTCCGCAGCCTGAATTGACGTATTTATCTTCTTTGAACATCTGCAGTACTTGTTCTGAGCTTCACAGTGTATTGTTATCTTCTCTTTCCGGTTTGGTTTCATTCCACAATCAATTTCTGATAATCCACTCTGCTCCACTGCCTGCTACATTTTCTATTGAATCTCTTTTTTCAACTCCACTGAATTGCATTTCCTCTGTTTCTACAAGCCTGTTTATGCATCTTGAGCAATAACAACAAACTAGATGTTCACCAAATAGGTTAGCATAAACTCTCAGTTCACCCGCTACCGCTTCTTTAACAAGGTTTCTCCTTCCCCACAGGGTAGCTGTTGCTTAATGGGAGTGGAGCCGGGCTGTGAATGGGAGGAAGTCTGCAGATTTCACACATGATGGACTGCAACGACTCCCATGCCCTGCTCTCTAAGGAGCAGCTCATCTATGCCATCACAATACCGCTGTCGACCTCCATCATCTTGGCCAACCTGGTCATCATCCTGGGCATCGCCTGGAACCGCCAGCTCCACAACACGCCCAACTACTTCTTCCTCAGCCTGTTAGTGGCAGATCTGTGCACGGGCGTGGCGCTGCCTTTCATACCGTTGATGGGTTTGAACCGGGAGTTGAGTTTGAGCTCCTGCATGGTGGCTCACATTTTCCCAAACTTCCTCTTCCTGGCGTTCCTTTTAAACCTGGTAATGGTGCACTATGAGCGCTACATTTGCATCGTCGACCCCTTGCATTACAATAACTTGTGGATGCATCGTAGTTTTCCTCTAGCATTGCTGGTGGTGTGGGCGCCACCGCTTCTGTACGCATCTCTACCTGCTTTTGGGTGGAATAACTGGACAGGGCCAGATTGGAACGGCTGTTGCCCAAGCAGCCAACAGATAATGCCACTTTCAAACTGTTCGGCGAACAGAACCACATGCTGCTCGTACAGGCGAGTATTCCCCAACGCGTTTATCTACTTGGAGGTGTATGGACTCGTCTTACCTGCTATTCTTACCATCGCTGGCATGACTGGCCGCGTTTTATGGATCACCCGAGGCCAGCTGAAGGACATTTGTCGTCTCCATCGCTCAGTGGAGCGAGGAAGTCAGGCCTCGGACCGAGAGCAGAAGCTGAACCTGCGGTACACTCGCTGCGTGGTGGCGGTGTCACTGACCTTTCTGGCATGTTGGGTTCCCTACCTCATTTACATGCACGTCTGCATAGCCTTCTTGATGAGTGACACCAAGTGGAACTCCACCACCCACATCGTGCTCTCGTGCACCGGTATTGGAAGCATGGCTGTGGTGCCGCTGGTTCTCGGCCTGGCTAACAGGCAGTATACCGAACCAGCTTACAAACTTCTCCAGAAACTCAGAGACAGATGGAGGCGACGGACGCAGGGATCAGAGGAGGAAGTGGCCGTCTAAAGAAAGACTGATGAATATGAATATTTATGAGGATGTATTCCGCAAGAAATGATGTTACTAGGGTTGATGAACATCATGCCCACAGTATACTGATTAAGGCCACCGGGGGGGGGGGGGATAACACATTTCCGTTGATTCTTTCACAATTTACTTATCAATGATCCCAAAAAAAGGCCACCCATTGTTTTACCACCACTACACTGGGTGACTGTACTTTCTGAAGGTTTACCACAGATTTTCATAATTTAACTGACAATATTACTGTATCAGGAGATACAGAAAATGTAAAAATATTGTCTCTGCTTCTCCGTAATTTAACTCATTCTTTTAACCACTGAAAAATAAGGATTTGCTTTGTCGTAGAGATGGACATTTTGTAGGATTAGCCGAAAGACAATACCAATACTGAGCTATAGTCCATCACGGGGTCTTGCTCTCCTGATGGCTTTAATTGTTGTCATCGTACAGGCCTTTATGTTGGTGTTAACTTCCAGTCACATTTCACACTGGGCTGATAAATAAAATGCAGTTGGAAAAGCAGGTGATCATGGGAAAAAACCTCACAGGTACACTTTAAAATACAAGGCTGTAATTATTACTGGGCCGGGGGTGGAAAATTACCCACGTACGCACTGAATTAAAATCAGATGAAATCACTCCACCTCCCTTAGAGAAATAAATCCAGTCTGAATGGTCCTTTTAGAGGCCACAGCCATACTAGCACTCTGTGAGGCTAATTAGACATCAGCATGCATACATTGCTACTGTACTGATGTCTAGCAGGTAACATTATAATAATATAGCTTATTTTTCTTGTATTTCCATAAACATTTCATGTGAAAAATCTCACAATAATCTTTTCTTTGTTTCATAATAAATAATATATCTACTCATTTGGACATTACTGAATTCTCTTAAGCCTCCTAGAGATAAGGAGCAAAATAATAAATCTGTCTAACGCAAATTATCTTGACCTGGCAGGAGTTTATACACAGATTGTGAT
Source organism: Dicentrarchus labrax (assembly GCF_905237075.1). Taxonomy (NCBI): domain Eukaryota; kingdom Metazoa; phylum Chordata; class Actinopteri; family Moronidae; genus Dicentrarchus; species Dicentrarchus labrax. The sequence continues at coordinate 7,058,511 of NW_026136716.1, forward strand.
ATCTTATCTGTGAATATCTTCTTTTGTTGATAAAAGTGTGACAGCTCTGTGAACAGATAAAATATACAGAGTTGAGACAAATTTCTGATATTGCACAGACTTTTATTTATAAGACAGTCAAGTGTTCTTTTGGATATTACTGCTATCTCAAGAGCTGATTAGGTCAGACAAATAAAGATCTGTGCATCGAGAGAAAAAAAGAGCATTTTAAGATCTTAAATGAGGATCGCACTGACAGGAGAAATTATATCTCTAGAGATTAATTTAAAAAGTATAAGAAAATGGTCAAAATCTCATGTTGAAGCTGAATTGAGCTCAGTTATATCTAAGAGAAATAGACTGGATTTTCCTTCCGTCTTCACCATGAATACATTGTGAGGAAAGACGTACAGTATATCCTCCTTTCTCTGTGCTGCCTGCTTCAGACATCAATTTAAGAGGTCATAGTTTTTCTCCATCTCTCACCCACCTGCTTGCAATGTTTACTCCTACTTCCCTAAGTAGTGTTTATCTATATACTGGTATGCAAGCTGAAGAGGGGAGAGGGTGCATCCACAGTCCGTCATACATCTACAACACATGAGGGGATTAAGGCTTAAGCAAGAACTCGCAGGAAAGAGACATGGAAATGAAAATCCACAAAGTTATGAGTTTCCAGTTTCTGCCATATAAATGATAATGATAGATAAATGTTGGTTAAATACTGTAAAAAGCAGTCTTGTGCTTCAGAGAAACATCTGCTGCTTGCAAATTGTATTTGAAGAATGAAACTTTAATTTGCTGTAAAGATCCATTCAAGGGAAATTAGATTTTTATTTGAGACTTGATTAAACAAATTGTATGCCGTGCTATTTGTTCCCCCAATCAAGATGTGGTTTTAAATGGGTACATACAGTATGTGGGTGGACAAGAGACAGCCAGTAAAGGCGAGCTGGAAAAGCAGACTTTAATGAGATTAAAGAGCAAACAAGGTCTGAACTGTTGTGGGACATTAGGAGAGATGGGATATCATCATGGGGTCAGGGTACACTCTGTATGTCTTTTGTCTGTGTTGCTTTGCTAAGCCAAGTTTGTTTTCCACATCGGAATATTGTGTACGTACGTGTCTGGAAGACAGAGGAGAACCGGGAGAGGAGGAGGAGGAGGTGGAAGGAAAAATGAAGACAGGGGGAGACTTTCGGGCTCCAGCTCCTAATGAGTAGAAAGCCTCTGACCGGTTTTATCTAACAAACACACTGTGCCCAAATTGTGTCTGGATTCTTTACATATAAGTAATGGTTCAACATTTTTGTAAATATTCACTCCGAGAGTGGAATGAGAAGATCGACACCACTTTCACTCCTCTCTGTTAAATGTAGCTGGAGCGGCTAGCCGCCTGGCCCTGCCTTGGGGTACCAAAATCTGCCCACCGACACCTCCAAAGCTAATTAATTAACAGGTTATGTCTTGATTGTTTATTTTAGTCTATACGGAAAGTGTAATAACTACAATATGCCATTTGATGTGTGTAATTTTTACACTTTTTGCATGGATTAAACAACTGAGATTTATCGTATTAATCATTAAGTTTTAAAGGGTAGATTTGGACAGAGCCAGGCTAGAAATATAAATATATTTCACAAATATCTAAATATTTCTTTAAGTAAATAGTAGTGAGTAAATGGAAAAAAAGAAGAAAGCAGACACATTGTTTATGTTGCTTTATTTATTGATTGTATTCCATTGCAAATACTTGTCACCTTAACAGTAAACACTGTATTGTATTGATTTCCGTGTGATTGCTTTGACATATTGACATATAAGGTGCAGATAGGAGAGAGAACAGTTCCAAAGTTGATAAAATGTATAGCATTCAAGGCTTGCAGAAAACATTTCCATCAGCACCACTGAAACAGACAAAAAAAGAGTGTATTTGTGGGTGGTTTTGTATTATGAAAAGCCATTTTGTGCCAGATCCAAGTATGCCCGCCCTTAACGTGACCTCTCGTGATTCTAGGAAACAACTTTGTGTATGTCCCTCCTGATATTAACAAGATGTGGACCACCAGAACACAAAACCAGAACCACTCCTTTAACCACCTGCTTGATCCTCATTTTATGGGTCACTTCATTAAGAAAACTTAGCTGTCAGAGGTTTGAGACAAACAGCTGCAAGAAAGCCGAAAAAATACATTGAGCGTAACCAGGAACACCACAAGTCTTTGCAAATGCAAACACAGACAAGAAAACCTTCTTAAAAACACTGCTTGACATAAACAAGATGTCTCCAACTTCAAGAATGGATTCTAGGAAAAAACGTTAAACCTGCCAAGATGCTATTGTTAGACTGTTCACTTTACCAGAGAGCACACAAACGAAGGATTATTGCGTTGAAAGTCACTGTCATAATTATACTTAGGAATGTTTAATTTAATTTAACTTAATTTTAATATTTTAAATTCACATTTTGTGGATATACTGTAATGCTGTAGACAGAGGAGTGATGGACAGTGCCGGTCATTCTTCAGTGTAATGGGAACTTTCGGACACAACTCTTCCTGCCTCCACTTCCACCCGGATCAGCAGGCGTTTCTTGGAGGAGCCGTACGCTGGCAGGATAACGGCGTCTGTCGGGATATAGGTGGTGGCCGGGACGATGGTGGGTTCTGGGGCTCGTGGCTTCTCTGGAGGGTGAACGTCTGCGTGCAAGCAAGGACTTGGATTGGTTGGTTTGTTTTTAGAAATCTGAGCGAAAGAGAGGTTTGATTTTAGTGGGACACAAAACATGAATCAGTCATGAGAATGCTGGTATGAATGATATGGATTTGTTTCTCTCACCATGTCCATTTTTCTCCACTACTGTTTTGTTGGCCTAAATATTATAGTTATATTCAATTTAGTTTTTAGGTACCTCTTAACCTTCTTGGTCTACCTCCACTTCAGTTAGTGATTTCATACATTTCCCAGAATTCCTTTAAACAACATCCTGACAGGGAAGATTTTAGCTAGTTGCTTTAAGTTAAAAGTGGGCAAGCAGTACTTTGTGTACATTTGGACACTGTACCATGAGTACATTAACTAAAGTACTGTACTTAAGTACAATTTTGAGGTACTTTACTTAGTATTTCTATTGAGTATTTCCATTTTATGTTACTTTATACTTCCTATACACTACACTTCAGGGGGAAATGTTGTATTTTTTTCTCCCCTACATGTTTTGATGAATTTAGTTACTATAACAGGTTGAGATTATTAATACAAAATATTATCAACAAATAAAATATTAAATATTATTAAAGATTAAGCTATCCAACAGTATATAATTAATTGAAATTAGCCTCCCCTTTACCAGCTGCAACAATAAAGAGACCATATTGTGTTTTTTGGGGTGTTTTACACTGTTAGTATGTTATATAGATTTTTTTGTGCATGTAAGGTCTGAAAAGTGACAAAACCTAAAGTCAAAGTGATTTCCACATCTTTACATTTGTCCAGCACCAGTGGGGGAAAAGTCATTCACACCCAGAAGCGACCAAATGAACCCAGAAATGGTTGCTAATTCCAGAAAAGTCAGAAAAAGCAACAAAAAAGAGAAAAAAAGATTCTCACCTGAGTTGCGCATGAGGACGTTCATTCTTCACAGAGATGGAGCAGAGACAGTTGTTAGTGAAAACATTAATGCATCATTTCAACAAACATGAGAGAACACATGGAATAGAAGCTCAGGCATTTTGCTCTCACCCAGATCCCCACTGCTCACATACCTCTGTTCCTCGCCCTCCAGCAGCTTGCGGTAGGTGGCGATCTCGATGTCCAGGGCCAGCTTGAGGTTCATCAGCTCTTGGTGTTCGCGGATCTGTCCGGCTAAATCCTGCTTGGCACGCCTCAGAGCCTCCTCCAGCTGGACGATGTCCTCCCGGGCCTTATCCAGGTTTCCGTCACCTTCTGTCCTCAGATCATTGATTTCCTTCTTCAGGGACTCTTCCTAACAGGAAAAAAGAGGAGAAAATCAGAGGCTGTCTGGATGGATAAGATTTAAGCCTAAATTCTATATATGAACTTCATCTGTGTAGTCCCAACCTTCCTTCGGAGAGCTTCCAGGTCCCCATTGAGCCTCTGGATGAAGCGCACCATGTCTGAGATGTCCCTCTTTAAATCACGCACTTCCATCTCGCGCTGTCCTACATTTAGCACCATGGCATCCATCTAAGTGGGGGTGAAGAAGGGAAAAAACAGTCAAATTTGAATGATATTGAGAATTCATGCAGTATCGGGCCTCACAGGCTTTGTACTGAGAATCACATAATAATTTATTAGATGGATTTAGTGGTGTAAAGACATGTAGAATAAGCACCTGACTTCGTAAGCTCAAAAAAGCCAAGTGCTATGTCTTCTTCTTTGGGTATGAGCTTCCTTTTCCTCACCTTTTTCTGGTTCCATTGCTCGGCTTCCTCCCTGGTACGGGAGGCCATGTTGGCATACTGTCTCTTGACACTGTCGACAATCTCGTCCATGTCCAGAGACCGCTGGCTGTTGTCGCGCAAGATTACTGTCTCGTTCTGGACTTGGGACTCCAGCTCCTTGATCTCCTGCAGGGGGCAGACATGGATACAACAAAGTTAGTTTCATGTTCAGTGTCAGTTTGTCTGTCTGTTTCATGCTCATACAGTCCTTTCCCACTATATTTGATGACCTGTTGTCCTGTACAGCTATGGTTGCATACCATTTTTGTCTCACATAACACCAAAGTCAGAGGAGCTTAAACCTCCTTCATCATCATCATCATAACTGTTTATCCACTACTCTTAGCTCATAATTTAGAGAAGATACGCATCACAAAAAATAATTTGTTGGTTTCCTCCTGAACACACCGTCACAGTACATTGATATATTTATTATTATACTGTTATGTAACTATGTAAGTTGTTGTTACAGTGTCTCCTTTGGGTCAAACAGGTTGTAGCTTCACAGATTAGAGAGAAAGAACAACAAGGGGAGAGACCAATGAAAACAAAATAAACCTTATCTTTACCTCATCATAGCCAAGCCTTAGGAAGTCAAGTTTTCCCATCAGGTCCTCCAGTTCCAGAACCTGATCTACTGTCGCCAAGTGACCTTCATCTGCATCCTGTTATGAACACACATTAAACCAAAAATGTACATATCTATGAAATACAGCACAGTTTATGCAATACAACACAACAATTGATTTAAATCGTCTGAAATTCTTTAAAAGGTAACCTGTATAGTACATGTATTTCAAGTTTTGTTGTTTCTAAATGGTTCCAGTACCTTTTTGGTGACAATAAACTCATTCTCCAGGTCAGCTTTCCTCTGAAGCTCGTCTTCATAGCTGAAACCAAGAGAAAATAAAGGGTGAATTATTAAATTGTGCCAATGACGACCAAAATCAGAACATCTTGTATGTGTGCACAGCTTGTTTTTTTTTTTATTTAAAGACATAGTGGAGGTTTAGTGAGTCTAAACAGTGAATTAGAAAAGAAAATCAGTCATTCAGTCAAATCAGTTACACCGTGACCTGCTGACCTCTTCTTGGTTTCCTCCACCTCGTCCTGCTTCTTGAGCAGCTCGGCCTGCAGTTTCTGCTGGTCGCGGAGCAAGTTCTCGATCTGCCTCTCCAGCTCGTTCTCCATCTGCCTGACGATCTCGTCGATTTTCCCATCGTAGTCCTCCTGCTCCTTGAGGATCTTCAGCTTTGTGTCGAGCTTTTTGTTCTCATCCTCCAGGTTTTTCACCTGAGACAGGAGACAGACAAAGTGAGGGAGGGGGGGCGCTGGTGGACAGAAATGCAACAACAACAAAAAAAGCGAACAAAACAGCTGTAAGAAAGAAATGCCAGGTGTGGATATATGCTGTAGCTAGATGCCAAGTTTTACATCTTATTATTATGATAATGACAGGTGAGGATTTTTTTGCACACTCCAAAAATGTATGTGTAGCTTCTTATCATGTTTGTTTGGAAAGAAATAGGTGTTGTTGTGCTGTTTGTTTTCACCCATTTACTCAGAAAGCAGCACAGTCTAAATACAGTACAGTGTGGTTCAGGTTATGTTGACACACTGACCCTTATAGACCACGGACTTACAGTTATCTAACTATCCACAAGGTGGCGTCCTACATGTAACCTCCACCATCCTTTACATGAAGTGAAGCCTATTCATGGCCTCAGGTCACAGAATTACAGGCAGGCTGTCGTAAGTCATGCTCAAGGACTGGAAACAGGTTTTCTCCTCCACAAAGGCTTGTTTTTACTTTGATCTTGAACTTAATATTGATCTGTATGTATGACGGTTCGAATAAAAAAATTACTGAATAAACCAAACAAAATCAATAAATATTTTGAAATAAATAATGAAAATAACCCCAAAAAACTATTGAATTATATTAAATAAATCATATTTAATAGTTTACATGTATTACACAGGTTTTTATTTAGTTATAACTTCTGTATTTTTTTATTGCCTAATTTTAAGAACATTTTAAAAAGTATAAAATAAAGTATAATAAAATTAAATTGTGTTTATATGGAAATGAATTAATTTAACCAAAGATATATCGCAAATAGTAATAATATAATTTACCAACCTTGTCAATCAACCTGACGAACTTGTCATTAAGTCCAACCATGTCGTCCTTCTCCCTGGATTTGCCCGACGAGTCCACTCTGTTGTTGGTCGGGGAGCTCTTCACCGGTCCCGCAGTGCCGGGGGTGTAGGACTGGCTGCTGTAGTCTCTTGGTTTCGACATTCTGAAGCTTGTAGCAGAGAGCTGACAACTGGAAGCTGAACAGGTGAGCGGTGAAGGTACCTGCAGCCCTCCGGATCACCATCTTTTAAGGTGGACAAGGACCACCCATCACCTCCCCAAAACCCTGCATGCGTCCAATCAGAAAAGGACAAGTGCGTGGTTATAGTTAAAAAACAGGAAAAGTCAACATGAAATACTTGAATTTCGACTCTGCACCAGTTTGTCCAGGAGTGGGGAGCCAATGGTAACACTGTGGGCGGATTGGTGTGTAATAAACAGGTATAAAACCTACCTGTACATAGCTGTCATCCATCCTCCAGGTGACTCTCCAGTCTGAAACAGTCTCTGTCAGTCAGTGTCAGCTCTCTCACATCCAGCACCAATCATGCCTTCAAACACTGCCGCCAGTATGTTTGGTGGAGCCGGGGGAAGGGGCTCCAGGGTGTCCGTGGCGAGCCTGGAGGGGCTGCGTAACGTGCTGCGCAACGAGCCGGAAAAGGACTCCGCTCCGGCTGCTCCACCAAAACCTGTAGCTGCCCCAACTCCTGCCGCCCCGGCCGCTCCTCCAGCCCCCGCGGACGACAAGAAGACACTGCGGGGTCTGAACGACCGGCTGTCCGGCTACCTGGGCAGGGTGAGGCAGCTGGAGAAGGAAAACGGAGATCTGCAGAAACAGATCGATGACATTTTGGCCAAGAGAGAAGCACCCGAGGGGCGCAACTGGGATGCGATTGAGAAACCCCTGGAGGACCTCAAGAAGCAGGTTGGTCATTTTATTTATTTATTTTCCATGCTTACATCCATGCAAATTTTAAAAAATCTAATAAAATGGTGTTAAAATGGTTATCAATCATTCCTCTTTTTAGATCAAAGACATCACCATGGACAACGCCAAACTATTGCTCCAGATTGACAACACCAAACTGGCTGATGATGACTTCAAGAACAAGTGAGTTTCATGTAGTCTAGATTAAAACAGTCAACAATTTAGATGACAATTGAGATTAAAGTGTAAGAGTCAGTGGTTGTGTGGATCATTGTTGGGTTCCTCCTCCTGTGTGCAGGCTGGAGGATGAGTCAAAGGCACGGAAGGAATTAGAGAAAGACTTGGAGGATCTGAAGAAGACCATTGAGGATACCAAACTGAACCACCAGCAGACCCAGAAAGAGATTGATTTGGTGAAAGGGGAGCTTGATCGCCTGGAGAAGGAACACAAAGAGGTGAGACTGAAGCAAAGAAAAAGCTCACAGTTTAAAATCAGCTAATGAAATTGGACTGTGTGGAGTCTGATGCTTATAACTGTTGCAGGAGGTGGATGCCCTGCGTGAGAAGATCAAGAACTCTGTGGTGACAGTGGAGATTGATTCCCAGGACTCCAACCTGGCCGAGAAGCTCAACAACATTCGCGCCCAGTATGAGAAACTGGCCCAGAAGAACCTGAAGGAGACAGAGGACTGGTATCAGAGCAAGGTATGTGACCTCATGTGTGTTTTCTTTCTCCGTACTAACTCCTCTCTCCCCCTCTGTGTATCTCACCATTCCCATCTTGTCTTGCCCTCTCCAGTTTGAAAACATCAAGGTGGTGGAGGCACAAAGCAACGAGGACTTGCAGTCTGGAAAGACGGAGTTAAAGGAACTGATCAAACGGAGGCAGACTCTGGAAATTAAGATCCAGAGTCTGCACAGCACGGTAACCACACACACACACACACACACACACACACACACACACACAAGCCAGTACAGTAGAAGTAGAGATACTTGTGGAAAAAAAGGTAAAAGTAGAAGCACTGATTCATCTTCTTTTCCTTAAGTAAAAGTAAAAAAGTACATTGTTTTTGTCACATTATGTCTGTTGTGCGTGATATGAACCAGTCTTGAAGTTGGGAAGGGGCACAATGATGCAAAAAATAACTGGAATTCCCTTCAAGTTTAAACATGTAAGGAGAATAAAGTACAGGTATTTGTGTAAAAATGTAGGAGGTAAAATACTTATTTTATACTTATAATATAATCACACTACAGCATATGCAAAATTCAGGGACATCAGTCATACTTCATATCACGCTCAAACCTTAAGCTCGAAATTTTCAAATTTCAGGCATGTAATAGAACCAAAGTCTGTCAGGAATTATAAAACCACCCTCAGGGCTCTAACCCTACCTGGCCTTTACACAAGAATCCCTGACGGCTCTGTTATTATGCTTTACACCTGTGATCTGTCTTAGTCTGACAGGCCACCCAGATCTGCTCTTGCACAAAAAAACAAGGTCAAGGCTCCTGAGAAGTCACAGTCACCTTTTATATGTGTTCTATTAAGGTTTTGTCTTCTTGGTCTGTTATGCGATGACTAAAAATGATCCATGTATTCCTGTTCAGATCCACAATCTGGAGGAAACCCTGAGGAACACCAAACTGGAGTATGGTATGCGCCTGGGCCCTCTCAACCAGGTGATACAGGACCTGGAAGCAGAGCTTACAGAAGTGAGGTCACAGGTGGAGCGCCTCGTTGAAAACAACAACAACCTGCTGTGTGTGAAGATGAAGCTGGAGGCGGAAATCGCTGGCTACCAGCATCTGATTCATGGAATGACGGCCGATGTTGAAAGGTGAGGATGGTCAGATGGTCATGATGTTAGAGCTTTAGATGAATCATTTTTTGCGCAAATGAAATTCTGTTGTTGGGTTCAAAATATAAATGAGGAAATAAAAAATTAATACTTTCGAAAGAAAACAACAAACCAGAAAATATTGCAGATTTTACTCCCTTGTCCATTTTGCTAAAAACATGATAAACTGTGTGTTAATATGATACTACAGCAGTAACAGGTATTAAAGTTCACATTTAAAATTTGTAAATCACATCTTTCTTGCATTTTTCTTTCATTAATTTGAGATGGACTAAATGAGTAAATCTTCCATAAATCCTGCATTTGGAATTTTGGGAAATACACTAAAAATGTATTTCCCGAAATGTTGAACTGCTTCTTTAAAAGGTTAAAAGGGACAGCACACACAAAAACATGATTTATCTGCCTTAGCATACTTATCCTCCTCTTCCCTAACAGCTTGGAGTTTGCTTTAGAGGACGCCTTGGACGGCGGTAAGTTCTGGAATCCGGCCGGAAAAAAACATACTTAATAAAATAAAATCACAATGACTCCAGCATGTTTGTGATGATCGAACAGTTTATCTCTGCCACCAGAAAGTGACCTGGCTTATGACATTCCTCACTGCATAATGAATGAAATATGAATGTTATGGGGATGCACTAACCATAGTTAAACTTGAAATCTAACCCTTTTTGAAGGAATAGTTTTGGGAAATATGCTTTCTTTTCAAGAGTTAGATGGGAAGATTGGTACCACTCATATTGTTGATTAAATATAAGGATACAGCCAGTAGCTGGTTAGCTTAGCTTAGCACAAAGACTGGAAACAGAAACACCCAACTTGTTTCTGTTTCTCTAAGCGAATGGCAGCTGGCCCTAGATGAATATTTAATGGACGACATATAAAAGCGTTGTGGATCTTCTCATCGTTCTCATTATTTCCCAAAACGTAAAATGATCCCTTTAAAGCTGCTCATGTCACTAAACTGCACTCAACCGTCACATTGCACCCTGTAACTGCATGTAATCACAGCCAATTTTAACACTGCATGGGAATAAATGTAATGATTTTAACAATCAAATCACTCAAAAAGAAAGAATATATATATGGAAATATATCATTTTTTGACAAACTCTGGTGACATTCTGGTCACTAGCAGAAACACACATATTAAAGGAAATCTGAAGAACCAAAAGGATGCTAAACACTGAACCTGTACAATCTGATTATTCTTGTTTCCAGACCAACAGAAGCCTGATGATGAGGTTTCCAAGCAGCAGGAGGTGCAGGCAGGAGAGGATGCCGGAGCAGATAAAGCCCCTGCAACTGCCTAAGGAGACATCAACAAGACCGAGAAAGCACAGAGCAACGGCCCCACTGAAATTAAAAAATGAGAAGGATTCATCCTCTTCCTCTTGAATGAAGATGGAAAGCCCAAGAAAGAGGAAGGCCAAAGCCTGATCTTTAAGAGCTTTTTTCTGCTTGTAACAGTATAAACCTGTAAAGCTACTATGACCTTGTTAAGTTGTATTTACTAATATGTCATCAAATAAATACTTTTACTTTGGAAAGAAAGTTTCATTTCCTCACTCTTTTCAGACGTGAATTACGCGGCAACACTTATTTTATCTTCATACAATATATTTGAACAATCACAAAGTGCAAGGATTCACAAGCAGGGATACTTTTGTAGTTGCCAGGGTGTACACAGAAAGATTATGAGGTACAGCAGCTAATAAAAAAATATATATATTATGATTTTGCAAAATAAACACTTGTGTGTGTTTAGCAGGGAAATAAATAGGGCTCTTTTCCAACAGATTGCTAGGCTATTATCAATTAATATGATTGAGGATTTTGATAATTAAAAATTATGAAATATTCCCATCAAGGAGACAGCATGCAATGTCTTGTTTAGTCCTACCAGAATAAAAGCCAAAATATTAAATTTACCACAATGTAAGACCACTTTAAAAAAAAACTATCTCTACATTTAATCAGTATTTAGTGCCTACATTCAATGTGGAGTGCATATTGGCTAGTTAGCCAGCAGGCAACGGAGGAAATTAATAAATAGCTAAAGGTAACCCACCAGTGGCTGAAACATCCAGCTTCTGTTACTCCACGTGCAGTAGGATGAATGCCACAAACTAAAATAAGAAAAGGCCTAAACATCAATTGGATGAAAATAAAAAATAATAAATGTCCTACATATGAGGACTTAAAATGCAAACCATCTACACATTAAATATACATATATTCAGAATTGGCATGTTAAGAAATAAATATAGTTCCCAGCAAACAAATGAAGCAAAATGTCAGGTGAAAACTTAAAAGATTTTGGATAGTTTTTAGTTTATTTCAATGATTTTAAGAGGATATCATGAGCTCAAGAGAGAAAACAGTCTATAGTCATAAGTGGTTGTACAAGAGTCACAAAGTCAGCACACACGACTACCAGATGCTTTTTTTGTAAGAGTGATTTATTTTATTTTTTCAAATGACAATGGTACACACGACATGAAAGCACAGAGAGGGAGGAAGGGGGGATTGAAATCATCCAACACATGGATATTGCATGGTGAGGGTTGAAGGGCAAGCAAAGAGTACCAAATGGAGTAAAAGATATCGTATCAAAAATTTCATTTCATTTTTTTCATATATATATTTATATAGGACTAATAATTCTCTTTAACTATGCAAAGCAAGGAATGCCCTTTTTCCATTTATCTTGAGCCTTGGCTTTCCCTAAGTAGAGCCAACATTATTATTCATTAAAAAAAAAAAAGAAAGACTGGACACGGTTTAGGGGTTGGGCGGGGGCATTTAGAGGCGTCCTGGATTCCTGTCCGATGTGGCGTCGAGTCTCAGTGTAGCGCGTTTGGGCGTGTCCAGGGGGGTTTGGATTTCTCTGGTGGGGGGGCTGGACTCAGCGGGAGAAGGTTTTTCCACTGAAAGTCAAACAAAAGACATATTAGACGGCACACAAAGGATTTACTTTTAAGGTCTTTCCTGGTACTCACTCACCTCAAACCCTTCAGGAGGAACTACAGTATATTTCAACATCCACCGCTGTTGTTACTTTTGGATGGTTACATGGCTGACATAAGAGCGGTTCCAATCAAACTCTTGGCAAGAAAGCAATTCTTATTGTCATATTTCTCTTTCATTTACATTGGCATGTAGTTTATGCCTGTTTTAGCACACACAGTTACCATCAAATGCCTACTGCGTGACCAAGTCTCACTGATAAGTGCTTTGAGCTTTGCCATGTCTTCAATTGACACTTACATTTCAGGTATGTATTCCTGAGAATTTCTTAGCGGTTCGGTTTCTTAGTTGTTTTGTAGCCAAACCCAGGTGTCGTGAAATATTTGAAACTCACAAAAGATGGCAGCTATGGGGGTTCCCTCCTACTTATTCCAGTTACACATTAACCACACAACAAAGACTCTCTGTATTCCGACAGTGTATATTTTCCAATTATTTCAGAGCTACAAAGCTAAAAAACTGTATGTGCAACTGTTTTAGCAAAGCGGAGAGCTGTAAAAATTCCTCTCTGACTCACTTCAAACACTGCAAAAACAGTGGCCACACACACATACACACACCTCAAAAACACACAAAGATACAGAGCTTCAGACTGCAGTCGACAAACAAAAAGACAGAAGAGAAATCATTTTAGAAAATGGCAGAGGTGGGTGTATCTCAAAGCCGAATCTGCTTTTATTTAGCAAAATCATTCATAGTTCATCTTAAATGAAGACCCATAAAAATGCTCATGATTCATGAACACTGCAGCAGGTCTTCATTTACGGTATGCACAGCGCAACAGGCAGAGAGGAGGAATCTGTCAGATTAAATATGAAAGAGTTGGGTCCAAATCCTAAAATAGGATTCAAGGCATCAAAAACAAACAAAAAAAAAAACCTCTTTGATTGCAAAATCATGCTGACAACACCGTCAACCTTAGCCCTTATCTTGTTGTTCTTACATGAATGCTTTGGTTCAGTAGAGATCTCTGATGTGAATGATGACTCTGAATCTGAGCTATGGTGTAGGAAGAAGAAGAGGTGGGTGTCGGTAGGAAAGGGAGGGTAGAGTCTACTTACGACATGGTCTTCATCTCCTTTTTCTCGGCGTCGGGCCGAGCGCGGTTCAGCACCTTGAGGAAGTCTGATGTCTTGGCCCTCATACGTGTGTGAATGTAGGCCTGCGGGAGGGAGATCCCCATCAGGTATTCATCATGAATAGTGATCATAACTCGTCCTCTAATCGTGGAATGAATCTTACACAAGGATGCGAATGCAGACTTTTTGTTTGTGAAGAGTAAGGAGTCAACATTTGGCGTCAGGTGCTCTAACACAGTGTGCAGCAGGGACAAAGACAACAGTGAAAGGTTGTTTTGACTCTTCCTCAAGCTTAACCCACTCACAACTGTCCATAAATCCATCTGTCATGTCACCCACACAAACTCCCTTTTGTCTGAGGTAAAAACATCCACAATCCCGTTCCTGAACACCGGATACTTGCAAAATAACAGAAAGGCCTAATGCATTACTCTGAAATGTCAGGCATTCAAAATATGGCTTTGATTAGGGTTTACAATTGACAAGAGTTCATTTGAGGAACCATTAGGAGGATGTCTCATGTTGTGTAATGTGTACACAAAAGGCCAAAGTGGCAGAGCAAGTCGTTGCCAGGTAGGGCCTTCGTTTGATCTCACCTATGGCTGGACTTTCTATTGAGGGGAAGGCACTTTAAAAGACATAATTTTACACAAGATGAGGTTTATGGCTTGTTTGCAGTCTGTGATTAAAGCTGTCGAGCAAGTTTTCAACAGGTTAGCCCCACAGATATATTTAGCTGGGGTGGCCCCTAACCTAAGAACCTTAAATCCCAGAACAGACTCATTTAAACTTTACAAATTTAGAGCCAAGAAAAAGAAAAAAATACTACATTAATTATCTAAAAGGCCTCATTTAAAAAAAAAAAAAAAAAAAAACAAACAAACTGCAATTTCCCAGCTTGGGATCAATAAAGTATATCTATCCATCTATTAAATATCAGGAAAATAAGGTGTTTTTTTTCCTCTGCAGGTGCTAGGTAGGCTTTATTTGGTAAGTGAGTCAGAAATCTTTAAACATGACAAATTTAAAGATAATATTGGGGAACTGTATCCATTTCCATCTCACAAACATTCCCTGACCCTACAGAGCATTTTTGAAGAAAACCCTTGAGGAAACTCAAAGAACGAGCATTGGTTCTGATATTGGACCCAGGTTTAAGTTGAACTGACCTTGGAGCACTTTATGTGGTAGTGCAGGTAGTCCCTGAAGGTGTGGATGAGGTTGATGGTGTTGTCTCTGGCATTGGCATTGGTGTGACGGGGGAACAGGACTGAACACAACCAAACAGTGCATTAACATCGGCATCAAATGAGTAAATTAGTTAAAAATAATCAGAGCTAACAATCAGGTTTCAGCCAGGTACTGACCGAAGGTGATGTATCCAATGTTGTCCCCGACAGCGGCGTCCGTGTCCTTCAGCTCCAGTGGGGGCTCCCTGTGGCTGAAGAGCACCTGGGGGGCTGTGTGGCTGGCTCGCCGACCCTCTTTGAACTCCTGCAGACAGAACGGGTATGTGTAGAGTAGATGAAGAAAATTCACACGGAATGATATCTGCAAGCCAGTTCCGGCCCCCTACTGGTTTGGTCATGTGATCGGCAGTATGCTATACTGATGTAGAGGAACATAGGTTGTGGATTTACCATGGATGTAAATATATAATGTGCTGGCTCCCAGCTCCCTGGACCCGGGTCTAGCACACATCATATGGCTTGTCATATGTTAGCAAAAGGGGCATGTCTGCACATCCTCCCCCACAGGGACCTTTTGAAGCTCTACAAACAGACGTTTGTATGCAAAATATAATGGATGAGACAATGTATGTGTATATACATTTACACGCTGGCCTGTAGCCTCAGCTTGCAAGAAGGCTGACAGTGTTTCTTTAGCAAAATGCCTGCTCAAGTTATGGCATAGCACAGGCCGTCAATTCAGACAGAGGTAGTTCTTTCACTGGACAAATAATGAATGAACTCTGGAAAACAAATAATGAATGATCTGCAGGGCTAGCTGAAGGACAAAATGGATCCTGAAATACAAACTAGCCAAGCTGTGTACTGAAACAGGCCTGAAATGGACAGTGGAGTTGCCTCTTGGAGCTTTCTTGCTAGCTATGTAGCTAGCTGAAATAAATTAGTATAGGTAAGAGTGCTATGTTCAATTCAGTGGGTTTCAGTCTAATATAACCTCACCAGCTTTACTCAGGGACTACATGTGGCCTCACACACCTGCATGAAGACTTTGCCAATGATGACGTCGTCGTCGTCTTTGAACACTGTGCTGAATACCACTGTCACCCTGTCTTTCTTGGCCTCCACATACCTGAGAAGACAGGAGAAAACAGGAGAAGACAAAAGAAAAAAGGAGAAGACATGTCAGAGGTAAAGAATTACCTGGAGGTAAATGCATCACCACAAAAACGAGAGCATGACCCTGTGAGGCCTAAAACATTTTTCCCATACAGAATGCCTACTACAAAACACATTTGTAGACCATTAGACCATTTGAAACCAAGCTCTTCCCTTCTGCCTTCATAAGACATCTGATACTGAAAGCTTTCAAACTCTCTGCCACGTACATGGACTCATCATCTCTGTAGTGGACCACGGCCCTCTGCTCGCCCTCTTTGCCTTCTTCCTGGAACTTGAAGTACTTTTCGAACACTGAGGCGAAGCAGTTCCTCTTGAGCATCCCCGCCTGGTGGACGACCTCGTCTTTATTGGCTGGTAGTGCGTCCAGGTCGTAGAGGAGGGACACGTTGTAGCCTGAAACCGAGAGCGACGATGATTACAGATTATAGAAAAATATGCAAAGAGTTATGGCTCACAGTCAGCCACAACGTTTAATTTAAGTGCAAACTAACAGATAACAGGAAAAGATACTAATGAGGAACAACGTTTGCATTCTATGTGCTATGTGAAAGATTATTTTAAACCTGATCTGATTGAGGCCTAAATAGCTCAATCAATAATTCAAAAGGCAAACTAACATAGGTTGACAGTCATTTATAAAAAGGAGATCAGTAACTTACCAGCCTCTGTTGAAACCAGGAAGTTCCCATAGACCCTCTTGAGCAGCTGAAATTAAAAATATGACCTTTATTTATATCACACTTCTCTAAATACAGTTCTCAAAAGAAGAACTTCACAGAAAAGCCATGACACAAACAAAAGAAATAAAAAAAGAAATTAACATTGTAAACTTCAAGGCAAAATCGTAGGTCACAGCAAAGACAATGTCTTTAATACAGGAACTGTAAAAGCTTTTGAAAATTTAATTTTGAAAAGCAAAGCTCTTAACGTTGGCCCTGATGCTGCTTTGTTGATGCTAGAACAGAGAAAGGGCCCCAAGACTTTAAGAGGATTGATGATTAGGTTCTTTCTTTTGATTAACCTTAACCATTGATTTTGAAGTACAAACACTTCAGTGATTTTCATAGACTGTGGGAATCCCCAGAGACTAAGCATGTGGTTTAAGAGAAGAGAACTAGCAGAAAAAAAAACTCACTCTGCAACAAAATGCAGAAACAGGGTATGTGGGGGGGTTATAACACAGGGGCCTCTTTAATGGATACCTGTCATTGTGGAATGTGAAGTGGGCTTCGCAACAATATGCAAATAAAACTCAGGTAGCAAGAACATGCAAATCAAGCTCAAGTATGGCGACAATGTACCACGAGGAGTCAAAAGATAATCCCTAATTTAAAATCAGAGCAGTATTTCAGCAAAACCAAATATGTCAAACATAAGAAGATAAGAAAGTGTGAGAAAAAAACAAAAACAGGCCTCCCTTCCCCTGACTGCTTTCCAGACTTTACACAGGCTGAATCACTGAATGTGACACTGTTGAACCATTCACTTATCCCTCTGCTCTTGAGCTTTAGGGAACAAGGAGGGAAGTCAGTGGACGCCAGCCAAGACATTCATACACAGTGGCTGCTGCTCGCAGTCAGCACTTCCTCGCCGGGGGTGAGTCATACAAACTCACTTCCTGTTTCTACCAGAAGCCTCAGCAGCTGCTTTCTTCCATACATGGCAACAGAGCTCTTGTGGTGGAGGTGTGTGTGTGTGTGTGTGTGTGTGTGTGTGTGTGTGTGTGTGTGTGTGTGTGTAGATAGAAATCATAACCTCATTCAGCTTTTTTAAAAATATTATCAAGACTGCAGTTCAAAATAAAATTATCACTCAAATCAAAAGACTAAGATCAAAGCGGCTGTTGATCTCCGAGAAGATAGTCTGCGTGACCAGTTGCAGCAACAGTTCGTCAGAAAACCACGATGCCTTTTTAAAAAAATACTTTTTAAACTCCAGTTTAAGACTGAAAACACAAGAAGGGTTCAGCCCTTGGAATATGATAACATCATTACAGACGTTATAAGGTTTTTCCAGGACTTGCAGACACCCCGGTTTGAGCTAGATGTGTTTATACAGTAGCTGCACATGTGTTCAAGGATGTAAAATGTGGTATTTAATCTCAAAACCAGGCCCTGTTTCTGTCTGAACAGGCACATAGAAACATTTTCCAGACTATCCATTTTTGTGTGTGTGTGTGTGTGTGTGTGTGTCGTACCTCGTCAGCCCCATGCTCCTGAAGCTCCTTGTAGAACTTCAGGGAGATGCTGACCATCACTTTGGTCTTGTCCCCATTGGGGTTGGAGATGTGGTACAAGACGCCATCGAAATCTGCAGCAGAGATGTTTAGAATTAAAGCCTGCAGGTGATTAATGAGGGACAACCTGACCCTTTACTTCTGGCAACTTGACACACTGACACATTTTGTACTTGTGCCACCTTAATTAGAAACCTAAATTCCTGCCGATGCCCTTGCAATTATTTCAAATCAATTTCACATGTGAGACGTAACAGTTTGTGCCATTTAGCTGCAATTACTGGCAGGATGGACCTTTACAACAGGTTAATTGCACAATAGGAAAATAGCTGCTATGATGACAGCATAAGCAATGACAGCTAAAAATCTGTATCACCACAAGAAATGGCTTTAACACTTGATAATAGTGCTAAAAACCAACCGAATCAACACAACCAAGATGTTAAGCAGCTGTGGTAACTGTAATGGAAATGTTTAAAGAACCTACATGACCTGGACCCTTTGACCTGGTCATTGTG
This sequence comes from Dicentrarchus labrax, assembly GCF_905237075.1. Lineage (NCBI taxonomy): Eukaryota > Metazoa > Chordata > Actinopteri > Moronidae > Dicentrarchus > Dicentrarchus labrax. The sequence continues at coordinate 7,077,124 of NW_026136716.1, forward strand.
AAAACATTCACAACCTTTGCCTGAGGGTGTGTTGAGACTTCACTGAGCAGCCACGGACATGAAAAGACTCGCCACTATCTGTTTTTCTTCCCTAGAATTAAGGACTTGGGTGTAACTGTGTTAGAGGGACGCTTAAACAGATAAATTGGTACTGCCTCTTAAAATCTTCACTCAGTTCAAGCCTTCACGGTACTACGGTATATGTGACTGTTTGTGTCGAGTCCATTCGTTGATGACTGTATAAGCCCTTACAAAAAGTACAGTATCATACCTTTATGCTTTATTTAACAAATGGCCACCACGTAACCAAGGACATTCAGAAGAAACTACATTGGGTGTGTAGCGAGCGGTCAGATAAGGTGCCACATAATCTCACCTGCGAACGTCACATCGACAGCCTCTGGCTTGGTTCTGCAAGGAGAAAATAAAGTTAGGAGATGCGTGATATGGCTCACTTTGTAAACTCTACCGCATAGGAACAGCAAAATGATCAATTAGTGCATCATTTATTAAACTAATTTTCCCCCTGAGCATCAATAAATAAATATTTGTGATTCTGATTATTTAATGTGTTTTTCTGACATTTTATAGACTAAACAATCAGCAGAGAAATCTGCAAATTAATAAAAAATGAAAATAACTGTTAGTTGTCACCCTAGATGTAACACAGGCAACAACAAAAAATACCGACTTTATTAACTAACTAGATGAAAAACACAAGTAAAGTTTATGTCTATGACATTTTGTTGACATTTACAATTACAACTCGTATTTAAAGGCGGATTTCCTTCTTAAATAAATAATCTCGACTATATGGTACTTCTTTTAATAAACCAACCAAACACTAAATATCGGGTATGCGGCAGTATATGAATACTTTTGAGCTGGATGTTGCAGCAGTATGTGAATACTTTTGAGCTGGATGTTGCAGCAGTATGTGAATACTTTTGAGCTGGATGTTGCAGCAGTATGTGAATACTTTTGAGCTGGATGTTGCAGCAGTATGTGAATACTTTTGAGCTGGATGTTGCAGCAGTATATGAATACTTTTGAGCTGGATGTTGCAGCAGCTTGTCCAAGCTACAAATTCACAGACTTGTCTCAGCTGGACTTCAGGAATGCGGAAGCCGGAGAAAGGGGCGATGGTTGGCTAACAAGTAGCTGCTAACTGGTGCTATGGTGCCGTGGAAAGCAAATAAAAGCCCTTTAATAAGTGGAAATACCAACTTTAATATCATATAAATCAGCCCTGAGTTGTTTTACGAAGTGGCTAATGGCTAACGCAGACCCGGATATGAGCAGTTTTTGTTAACGCGACAGACTCCTTAGCAAATGGGTCTCATTAGCGGCTTTAATTCTCAAGTTAAAGTTCATTAAATGTTTTTAATAAATACCAAGAGGAGTCATTAATAGACGTTAGTGAATATCCAACACATTAAGCTCCGCTAGCCACAAACAGCAGCTGTACCGCGGTCGGCTAGCTACTTATGAAGCTACACAGCCTCGTAAAACGTCTCAAAATGTCGTTAAAGTGAGTCCGTGTCGAGCCGGCTGGAGCAGAATAAACTAAAAACACTGCATTGATCGTGTGTGTGTGTGTGTGTGGAGGGTAGAGGGGAGAGGGGGTTCAAACCCTGGCCGCACACGGACCGTGCAGACACACCCCAGCCGGACATCTTCAGTGAAATGCTAACGGGGGGAGCTAGCTGTCGTTAGCATCGGTAGCCAGGGGTAACAATGATTTCTCACCCGTTGGATGCGCCGTCGAACTTCAACGACAGCGTCTCTTCTATAATGCGGTTATTGATTTCTAACAGGATCATCGCAGCGGACGCCGGTGTCGAGGAAAAAGGGGGGGATGATCGGATAAACCTCTTTGTGTCAAATTCTGCAAAAAAATTTTTTTCTTCCTCCCTTTGACAGACCGAACCGCTTCCGCCGAGGCTTCTTCCGCCTGTCGCTTCCGCGTGTTTTACACTCAGGACCGCATAACAGGAGGATGCCCACACTGTTGCCTGTAATAAATTCGTAATGACAATATTGAGATATTCAGGCAGATTGGGTGGGAATAAACTGGGGTATCAATAAGTTATAGTCTGTTTAGTCTCGCATTAAAATGTTTATCAAATATCCAGTCACTTTTTTGCACTGTTAAAACTACTCTTTGCACTACTAGTATTGTACAGTTTCACATGCATATATTTATACTTTTCCTACATGCACATTATTAGTATTAGACCTGTACTGTATATTCATAGCTCTTTCTATAGCCTATTTTTCCACTAATCTATACTGCTGTATATATATTTTTTGTCCGGTGCAATTATTTACACAATGCCTCTACCTCCTGCCGTGACCAGTGCAATATTCCATATCAATCACATCTCTATAAAAAGCTGTATATAGTGTACATACAGCTATTATTTTCTGATTCTGTTTTCATTATACCTTGTATTTTTCTATTCTATTTCTATTTAATGTGTATTTTTAATCTGTTGTGTTGTATCTGGAGCTGCTGTGGCTGAGTGAATTTCCCCAGTGTGGGATCAATAAAGTCTATCTTTTCTTCTCTTCTCTTCTCTTCTCTTATCAAAAGCATTATTAATTATTACCATTAACTGTCATTAATCAGTGAACCCCCACTCTCTATTAAAGGTTGTTTCTTGACACAAAATATCATGATTAATTCATAACTTAGAGATAATCTCCAGGTAGAAAAAAATAAATATATTATCTTAGCACTTTGTTTTTGTAATAAGACTTACATTATGAGCTTTATGCATATAGTTAAGTCATTTGTGTTCTATTTCTTATTTCTACAATGGTCCTGTATATTTATACTTGTATGTTTAAGGTTAATAAGATGACAAATGTTTCATGTTATTCTTCTTTTCCAACTGTCTGATTTTGCTCACCAATCCTCCATGTAAAGTTGGAAATGTGGCCAAAGGTTTCCCTCATGTTTCCAGGACTGTATCAATTATCTGTGATGTGGCCCTGTCTTCCAGTCTGACCGGTTCTTGTCAAGTTGAAACATTTTCTTGTTGAAAACCAATCTCGGATGTTTTTTTATTACCTATTGCCTAGTATAACACTGAAGGGGGTTATTGGGAAACAAGACGCATAGCGACATGAGCTCGTTTCAGACTTCAGGTAGAATTTGGTAAGTACAAAAGGCCTTGTGATCTTATGAATTAAATCTGATGAAGATTAGAGATACTGCACGCAGTATTTTGCAGCTCAAGTTGACATCTTTATGTCTTTATTTTTTACTTTCTATGATGTTGGGGTATTTAATGCACATTCAAAAATTGTTAACAGTTGAATCAAATATTAAAACGTTTTATATACTTTACTTTACTTTATACATAACTCATTACTCACACATAATGTCTCACCTGTCAAACAGTTCAGCAGCAAAGTCATAAATATCCCTCTAGCATGATGAGGAGTAGTGAAACAACACCTGTGGCAGTATAATTACGTGGTATGTTAAAATAATTGTCAGTAATGATAGCACATTCTGTCAACACCAACACAACACAGGATAGTTCTGACTTACATTCGAGCTCAGCAGTCCGTCATCTGGAGCTTTGGTGAAAGAGGAAGTTCATGGATGTGATAAAGAAACTGTAATGTTAAATCCTAAAATAATAAAAGCAGCATTGTAGTCAGCTCATTTATGGCACATGTGAGTCACTAAATCAAACAAGTATTCTTCAGTATACGTTGTTACTCCAAACCACATTAGTACGACTGCAACAAGTATGGGTTAAAGCTTGTATTGTTTTAATCCAATAGAACTGAAATGAATGAAAATTAATCAGCTGCTATTTTGATAATTAATTAATTGTTTCAGTCACTTTTTAGTTGACCTGATGAAAATATAAGTCTTTATTAAAACTTCACTAATTTCAAGCTAAAGCAGTCTATGTTTGTTGATATTTTTCTGCCCAAAATCTTTTATAATATAAATGATAAACGCTAGTATTTAAAAACAGTTGGCCGTTACATTATTATTTGGAGATAAATCCCTTGCTAGTTTATTGTTTTTCTTCTCCTTTTCTTTCTGCAAGGAAATCCACTCCAATGTTAGCTAGCATAGTTTGTATCAGTATATTTCTTTGCTCATGTGGCCAGCACTTTGATTAATTAATAATTCAAAGTTAAAAATATTATCTTTCTTCACTGCTTATATTCATATAATCAACCCTTATGTGTGGCCCTTGCACTTCTGGGATATTGCTGGGTTGATGGCGAATAACAAAAACCCAAAAGACATTCCACTGTTGAGGTTTAGAGATAGGCATCTATGAGCTCATCTGTCACCCATATAAAGGAAGTGAATGGAATTTCATCTATTTTGTCAGGTACAAACAGTTTTCATTGGAAATGGAGAAAGAATTATGTTGAATAACAACCAACATGTTGTTATTGTAAATACACGTTTCAGTCATGGACCTACATTATATATAAATATATATATATATTTAATTTAACCCTGTCTACCAGGTGTGCATTAAAAAACATATAATTTTGAATTTGTTTAAATGAAATAACATTCATTTACATTGTGTTGGGATGGCAGAAAAAGTGCCAGAGGCAGATGTCTCATACATATGCTATTAGTAGGAAATATGTTTGGGTTTTTGTTCATGTTTTTGAGTGAACTGACCTTACTTGTTGAGGGAATGAAAACAATAATTTCCCTTGATGATTTCCCCTCAAAATTGGAAAAAAGAGAGTTTTTATTTGTATTAAAGATTTAAATAAAGAGTTGGTTTGTGGTAGCATCATTTCATGTTTACATGAGTTATTTTACATAACAAGGTGTGAGAAATAAAAAGGAGCAATTAGTTATAAAATGAAAATAAAAACTGTCACATTCACACTGATCATAAGAAGAAGAACTCCTTTTATCTGTTTCCAGAACTTCCTCTCAATCTGTCCGATCTTATCGCTGCTCAAATCTGGAATTCTCAGTGCCTCTGAATATTTCTGCAGGCTAACTGAAAGCGCACGTTGGTATGTTTGGTACTTGAAGTCTATCCTTTAATTAACATAAATTAGAACTCTAATTGACCAAGCTGACTGACGAGACCAGTACGTTCCCATTAGGTGTAGTTCCCACTTCTAGTCTGCAGTGGTGGAAAGTATTTACTCAAGAACTGAGTTCAATCTTGAGGTTTTCTTGAGAACTTTTTACTCCAGCTGTACAGTAGTTACAAATTACTTGTCAGGTTAAGAACACAAAACAAATGTAGTTTTATGAAATAAAATGCATAAAAATGAAACCAAAGATTTCCCACCTTTTTGGCTTGTGACCTTTAAGAAAATAAATATTTAGGGGCCATTGCCATGTTTCAGATGTATATTAGTTGTTATCAGAGTTACGAAGGAGACATTTTCCCTCTAAACTGCAGATGGATTAAATTAAATAACAGTTTGAGGCTTAAAGACGTAAAATGATCCAATATTCCCCCAAAAAAACTTATACAAATGTGTGTATCAGAACTTCGTCTCTCATTAATCATCTCACAAGCCCTCAGATTTATCTTGTGACCCTTTGGAGGGGCCCAACCCCTAGTTTGAGAACTACAGGATTAAACCTAACTGTGTATAAAGTTCTCGAGCAGCCACAACAATAAAATGACTCATACTGTACACCGATGCATAATAATGATCTAATAATGTCAAATATGATAATATATCAATCACAGGGACTGTTCTTCTGCAGTACTGATACTTAAGTAGGACTTTTTACTTGTTACATTGATGTGCTGGTACCTTTACTCAAGGAAATAATGTGTGTATAAAAGAAAGTACCAGTTTTTATCCCAAATTTTTGATGTTGATTGTTTTGTGACGCTTGGATTGTTTCATTTATTATCACTATTATTATTTACAAAGAGCCGAGAGGACATAAGGGTGGTGACAGCCAAATAACATCCCAAAGACAGTGCCTTGTCAAATATTGAAACTCTTAAAAAATGTTATCTTATAGAAAAAGCGCATACGGTCACACTCCCAAACGTAACTAAATTCCAAGCACAGCTGGTCATTTTAAAGGGATAATAATCATATATATATATAATCATCTCCAGTTTCCAGTGTAACTTCAGAAGCAAACATTGTTTACAACCTCTGACCTCAGCACATGAGGGAAAGAAGATGCCCACTGCAGAGCAAATATTTTCTCTTGGCTGGAACCGGATGAAAATGAGATCCTGATGTCAATCAAGCATTTCCACAGAAGGGGGCCGAGTCGCAGGTTCCAAAGAAGAGTCGGGCCCGTGCCAAGTTTCACATTATCTTTTCCGTATATTGTCTGGCATGTTTGTGAGGGGAAAGCTGAGCAGCTGCCACAACAAACATGACAGGTCTTAACTGTCGGAGCTGATTCCAGTTTAGCTGGATCCTGTAAAGTTTTGTTTTGTGTTGCAAATAATAGGCAATAACACTCAGAGTATGAGTAGTAGGCTACTGTTTCTATTTCAGTTAATGTTTTTCTGTAATTTAGAAGAATTATTTAGTTTAAGATGAAGTTTGAATATTTTTAAAATGGATAACATTTTTAATATAAGATCAGAACAGGTAAGATATATGTTATTGGTTGTGTATATATGTATGTATGTTATTTTCTTTTATCCTATCCCAAAGTAAAATGTTTGTATATATATATGTGTGTGTGTATGAAGGGGCTTGAATTTAATTGTGCATCCCTGTATGTAATCTGCTTAAATATGATTATTTTTTACCCTGAAGTCAAACAAAACAGCAAAGGAAGAGATCAAAATATAACAGCTGAAGAAAATACCAAAATATTGATATGAACTTTTGTGTCACACGTCATTCTTCCTCTTTGAGTCATTTTCAGTTTATTGAAGTGTGACATAACAAACAAACATACACACGCACATGCTGTTGACCCAAACAGTATAATTATCCAGAAACTGAAAACAGGCCCTTCTCGTTAGGGCACCTTTATGTTTCCTGATGGAGGCGGGCAACGTGACATTCTTGTCATTTAGTAGAGTGGAGCCTTTATGTCTCGATATGTGACAGCCGCAGGGCCGACAGCAGTGATGTGATAATAATTGTGTATTTTATCTCTCAGAACCTGAATGAAGTGATTTATGGGGATAAAGGGGAGAAGGGGAGGTGCTTTTGTGTCTGGATGTACGCATTAACTTCACTACAAGATCAAGGGGAGGGGGAGTGAGTCAGTGCTGCCCTTCCAGCAGCTCTGTCCCCTATCATTACTGACATTTCTTCTCCCCACACTCACTGATGTTTGTTATACAACACTGTTTCTGCACACAAATCTTGACTTTGCTTTACAAAATCACAGAAATAACAACAATCTCAACTTTTAGCTGGATTGTCCACTTAAAAAATTAAAACTTAAAAATTGCACATCTTCTCACATTTTTTTTTTTTAACAGTAGACACAGTGTTGGAACGAAATAGGGGAATGTTACCAGACTTTTGCAACAGCAAGAGTGAGAACAACGTATTTAATTTCCAGAAAGTGTCACAGCTGACCTGTGATTTGTAAAACACCTTACCACACACGGCATTGATTACCCAATGCCATGCAACAGTGTCACAAGCCAAAAAGAAAGAACTTTTTCAAGTGTAGTAAATGGTCTACATCCAAAATCTTGTCGTGTCAAAATGCCAGAAAAGTCTTGCAGTATTTACTATGCTGATGATATAGATGTGTCTTTTTTACGGTGGGAGCTTTATTTATTTATTTAATCCCATGAGTTGTAGACATACTGAGTCTGAAGTCTGAGTTGGTGGTGTTGGGAGACCAGGGCCTGTAGTTTTATCTGCAGGCCAAAAACAAGGTTAATTTTCTTTAAATAAAATGGGAGCTTTTTTTCCTCTTTTTCTAAAATCATCACTTTAAGACAGAGGTTCCCAAGTTTTTTTTTTGACTTGTGGACCCTAAAAAAGGATTAATTAGAATTTTAAAAATTAAAGATTTAAGAAAAAATGCAACGATCCTAGCAAATTATGTAAAATTCAAGGAAGAAATATATAGTTTTTTTCTGCTTTTCCTTTCTTGCAACCCCTCGTGAGAGTCCCCCCCAGATTGGGAACCACTGCTGTAATCACTTTTTCAACAACACACTCAGATTTTGTTAGAATAATTCCCAAAATAAATTTATTTTAATCTTGGTTCCATGTTGTTGTTTGAATGGTTCTTTTTAACAGTTTTATTACTGAATATGATTTTGTCTTTTAATCTACATTTTTTTTTATGGGTATTATTAGGATGGGAGCACTGTAATTTCTCCCTTGAAATGTAACAATAGGCTTTTCTTATTGTTTAAATTGATCTCTATCTCCTACAAATAAAGTTACATATTGTGATTTAAACATCAAATAAATAACTCAGATAAATTAATGAAATACCATCCTATGTTTTGTGTTGAGCCAAACATTTTTTGGCATTGTTCTTCATTCAGGTCTTATAATTTTCCCCACGTGTATACAGTCATTATGACTTGTCATAACAGGAAAAGCACAAGTTTTGCAGGTGCCACTTATATGCCTCTGTAGGTCGTGACAGTGTGATAGTGAGCCAGCACGCACAACACCAGGACCCTAAAACTGAAGCAGCTGAATGGAACTCAGCCACCTTTCGTTTTATCCTTTTCACACGTCTGCTTTTCATACTGCGACATGTTGAAATCTTCTGTCAGAAAGTCGCATTGCAACAAAAACATATGACGAGGCGGGCATGTCCAGTAACATATTGCGTCATCAGGACATTGGGTCAACTCAATAAAAAAGCATATTGTATCACACTTAAAAGGATGCTCTTTGCCACAAACTCATTTTGGTGTCAAGCTGTTGTCATCTTTGAAAGCTACGTCCAAGCCAGTGCAGAAGGTGAGTGTCTGAACTAGTTTATTCTCATAGGTTAGAAAATACATTAATACATTTAATAAAAGGAATTACATTTGTGTATATTAAAGAGCAGCGTTGGAAGACGTACTGAGATATTTTATTTAAGTAAAACCAGCAATGCCACAGTGTTACATGTAAGAGTCCTGCATTAAACATTTTTAAGTAAAAGTACAAAAGTATCAGCATCAAAATAGTGTAAAAGTACTCATTTTGCAAATTGAGCCATTTCAGAATAATATATATTATATTATTGGATAATGATTTTTACATTACTTTTTAATTTCAGTTAGTAAATGTGAGGCTACTTTTTATTTATTTAATTTAATTTTTTTTTAACACTTTACACACTGCAGGGTAACTTGTGGATTCCCCCCTTGAGTAAATAAATAAAAAGTTAAATTCATATACAGTAAAATCAAGTTAATGCACTCAGAGGGATGCTTTACAGCCTTACTTGGACTGGTATGACTAGTAGCTCACATTGGCTAATTGGAAGCCCATGATAGCAAACATAGTATTTATCATTATCCCAGTTTTCAAAACTTGAAAAACTAATGCATGCTCTTGCTATTGTTTCCAAATCTTTTTAAGTGTATTTAGTCCAATAATAGCTGGAGTTTTTTACAATGTCAATGAGGCAGAATAATATTTCAAATTCTTCTTGCTTTCTGCATCTTAAAATCTCTTTAGTCATCTTTAATATACGCTGAATCACTGTTTGTACTGGTGTGATAGTGTACTAGTCTCAGTCTGTCTTTTTCATCCATAGTCATGTCGATCTCCATTAACTTTGGTGAGGATTACCTGGACCTAGGGAATATTACCGACAACTACAATTACACACCCTACGTTGTGGATCCAAATACGTTATCATGTGAGATAAAACCTCTGGATCCTACAGTAGCTTTGACCCTGTGTCTCCTCCTAATTGGCATCTTTTTACTGGCTATACCCGGGAACCTGTTAGTGGGGTGGGTGATCGGCACCAGCAGACAGGCGCTGACTCCATCGGATGTGTACTTGTTTCATCTGACGATAGCAGACGGTCTGATGGCCCTGAGCCTCCCGTTCTGGGCTGTGGCACTGGTCAAAGGATGGATCTTTGGAGACTTTATGTGCAAGTTCCTCAACATCATCATCGAAGCAAACTTCTACACCAGCATCCTCTTCCTGGCCTGCATTAGCATTGACCGATATCTGGTGATTGTGCACGCCAGCGAGAGTCTCAGGAGTCGTCAGAAGATGTGCAGCAGGCTGATCTGTGCAGCGGTGTGGGCCTTCGGTGGGGCCCTCGCTCTGCCTGCACTTTTCAACGATGCCATCAAGCTAGACTCTGACACAAAGAGGATGATTTGCTCTGAAAACTTTGACATCGGCAGTGCCACCTATTGGAGGCTCGCCACCCGCGTGTTTCGCCATGTTTTTGGCTTCTTTCTTCCTCTGGCTGTCATGGTAACCTGCTACAGTGTCACCATCGCGAGGCTGTTGCACACTCGAGGTTTCCAGAAGCACCGGGCCATGAAGGTGATCATAGCTGTAGTGATTGCGTTTCTGCTGTGCTGGACCCCGTTCCATATAACCATGGTGGTGGACACAGTGCTGAGGGCTGATCTGGTGGGGTTTGACTGTGCCATGAGGAGGACGGTGACCATGGCTTTGCACGTAACTAACAGCCTGGCTCTGCTCCACAGCTGCATCAACCCTGTCCTCTACGCCTTTGTGGGGGAGAAGTTCAGGAGAAACATGGCGCTACTTCTTCAGAGGAAAGTCAGACAGGAGAAGATGTTGGGGTCAAAGTTCAGCAGGTCGACGTCTCAGACCTCAGAAGGCCTCGGAACTGTGCTCTGAAACCTCACTGGACTGTTTTAGCCGAGAAAGGAAGATGCACTCCCAAAATCCTGCTCTTAAAAAAGAAAAGTTACAAAATGTTCTGTTCTCCATCTATTGTAAATTCTCCCTGCAGCCTGTGCAATATTTTATTATGGAAAGATAGATATGAATGGGAATAAAGAGAAGGCTTTATGTCTCAGCTGAGTCAAAAGAGTCTACAGCCAGCTTATGCAAGCTTATTAGCAATAAACACAAGCAGCTGAGGCTGTATTGGACGCCAAAAAGTCAGAGGATCATCAAAGCCTATGTGATTCATCCTGATGGGAACATGAACGTTTGTCCAAACTTTCATGTCACATTTGCAACTATAAACGTTAACCTCATGGCGGCACTAGGGACAGCCAGAGCCTCATCAAAGTCCTTAGGATTCATCCTCTGGGGAGCATTAATGTCTGTACCACATTTTCTATTGATCCATCCAATAGTTGTTTAGTCTGGAACAAAGTGGTGGACTGACCATCTGACATCCACAGAGCCACAATGCCACTAGCATTGCTAATACAATGGCTTCAAGTAGACGTCAGAGCTAAATAAAGACTTGTCAGTATGAAATTATGACGAGAGTTTCTGAGAGCTAGAGGGAGAGATAAAATTGATATTTCAAAATGGCTTCATACATTTTCAATCAACTTCAGTTTAGTCATGTTTCCACTTCCATTTGACAGATTTTTGTTAAAGCATCATTGTATTAAACATATGTCCACTGTGCAGAAAGTCCAGTCTGAGAGTATTTCCAGACACAGTCAAAGTATGATGATCATAGTTTATGTTACTTTTTGTTTCTATCTCGGTCTCTACTTTTGATTGTTGTGGTACACTGCTGCCATCTATTGAATCTGCTGTTGTCTACATCCACTATTGAAACCTTTCAGTGTTCGTAACCAAAGAATCTTGGAGTGCATTGGTTTTAAATATACAGACGGTGATTTGATGTTTGTGTGTTTATTTATATATGCTTTATATATGGCTGTCTTTTTCAGTAAAATGTTTAAATTGTTATTCACATTTCAGGCTCTGCCAATAATAAATTTAATAAAAAGGTTTTACAACTTTCCCTGCATTGACTGATTTCATCTTGTAGAGCTGTGGTTGCACAGGGTACTCCTAACCGATAAAATAAGGAATAACTTAACCGTCATACGGAAATGATCATTTGAGTTTTTGATTTGTGACACGGAAAAGATAACTAATTATATGATACTGGAAATGGGCGATATTGCACATTTTAATAACTTCTAAAAAAAGTAACCCAGTGTCATATACAGTCTCCTTGAGTACAGGTACAAAACATAATTGATATTTACATACATTTTATTTAAAGTAGAATTTCTAAACAATGTTTTAACAGTGTGGTCCAGCTGGATGTTCACTGACAAATGATCCAATTATACTGTAGCCTAATCAATTCTTGTTATTTAATGTAACAGCAACACCAAATGACCAATGACCAGTTAACTTTAGCTACTGAATACAATTTATTTTTCAGAACATAATAATATCACCTGATTGCAATGATAGGTGATACTACGTTATAAATTATAATATTGTTATGCAACATGTTCTATATTTTAATATGATATACCAACAACTGTCTGCAAATCCCTTTCCTTGTTATGGCTTTTAGATGTTTTATTATTATTATTATTAGTAGTAGTAGTAGTATTTGCACTGTATTTGTAGAAACACGTTGTAACAATATTTGTCCAGCAGGTGGCAAACATGGGGCACAAACGTGCTAAAGACAAACATGTGAAATAAAATGTTAAATTTTAGGAACTCTGTTGTTTTTAAATCGCACCATCTTGACCCGGGTGTTACTGGAATATCTCTTTAATATAAGCGTGAAGTTAAATAAAGTTTTTACCAGCTTTTTGTCACGGAAGTAAGAAAGCAGGACTCCATTTCCCAGAAGTCAACGCGATGTGGCGGCGGCTAATGAAGCGCTGCAGCGTCGGGAAGGCACGAGGTAACGTTAACTGAGTTTTGTGTTTATAAGGTACGATTAAAATGAAAGCAAAATAAAAATTGTGCTTTGTTAACGGAAAGCCAGCTTGTTGTTGCGTCAACGAGCTTCCGGTTAGTCTTCACAGAGATAATATTATCCTTTTGTGCAAGCTAAAGCTACAAGAATGCAATGTTTTTAAACCTAAATACTGTTAGCCGGCGTGCTAACTAGCTCTAACTTCACACCTGTATTTTTGGTTGACCTGCACAAACATCACCACAGCCAGGTTCATAGCACATTAACAGCGAACTGCAGCTGTAGGGGAGACCCTGGCATGCTAACACACTGTAACCCAGTGACTTGGCTTGTGTAACTTGTTTGCATCACACCTTTAAAATCGTCTCACGTAAGTCATTCCTCAGGAGCACACTGTGTGTTTTATATATATTTACACTTTTATGTCTTTCTTCAGAGAGTACTGGTGCTCGGTAATGTGTGTTCGAGCATGATCCTGAATTATCGAGCAGATAATCTCTCTAGATTGAGTTTAGAGCTGAAATGGGTAATGTTTTTAGATATGTATTTCTTTTATTTGTAAGTTTTTATTCTCTTCTATGAAGGCATTTTTGGGGTTTTAGACCTCTGGTCAGGCTAATGAAGCTATTTGTAGTAGAGCAGCCAGGATTTATATAGTTCTCAACTATTGCATCACTCACCAACTATTTTGATAATTGATTTGATTCTCATTTTTTTATGAGAAAAGTGACCAAATTTGTCTGATTTCAACTTGTCAAATTTGAATATTTTCTGTTTTTTTTCTGTGGCAGTGAATATATTTGGGTTGTTGACAAACAAGACATTTGATGAAGTTATTTTGGGCTTTAGGAAACCATGATTGTTTTTTTATGGACCAAACAACCAATCGATTAATTGTGAAAGTTATTAAAAGATTAACAGATAGTGTAAGTAATCGGCAGTTATACAGGCCTAATTTGAGGGCGTGGACATTTTCCACTATTTCTTTTATACCTCAGACAAAAAACAATTTGATTTATTAAGAGAATTAGCTGCAGACTTATCAGTAAAGACCATGATTGTTAATTGTTGCCCGTTTGAGCTAATCCAGTGTGTTACAGTTTGCTTCCAAAGTAGAAAACACAGTTGTGCTCTAAAGTCTGCCGCACATTGTCAAAGTAGTCTGACTAACTGACGACATTGTTATCTTTTCAGGTTAACAATGACACCAGACTCAGCTGTTGGATAGCTTGCTGTTGGGTAAAATGTCACAGCGTGGAATGGAGCAAAGGTCAACATTTTCTCTTACATGCAAATGGAAGCATGTAGCACTTTAACTACATTGTCATAACCCTGTTAAATGGTTCATACTCACCATTTCAGTATTCCCTCGAATGGGGAGGCCGACAGGTTGAGAGGATACCACAGTGTTATACCACAAGTTTTCAACCCCCAACTGCGCGGTTTGTTTGTTCTGTTTCAAGTAGGAAGTCTGCAGCTTTTCAAGTGAAAACAAATCCTCACATGGTGGTTTGACAGAGCACAAAAGTTACACTCTGCATCAAAGAGTGGTCCATAAAACCAGCTGACACAATGGTTGCGGATGACACAGCTGGAAGTGGGGACAGATCAGACGGGGAGAAAGACATGGACCTGAAGTTGCCTGCATCTGAAGACGGAGACGTAGACATGGCTGTTTCTGCTTCTGAGGGCCTGTCTCCCTCCGAGGGTCCCCCAGAGGAAGTCAGGGAGCCCAGAAAGTGGAAGTGGGCTGTGATATTCTTGTGTTTCTATGGGTTTATGTCATCGATAAAGCCTGGGGAGCCCTTCATCACGCCATATCTGCTCAGCTCTGAGAAGAACTTCACCAGGGAACAGGTTAGTGGCATCCTCAGACTGAAAAATGTTTGATTTTGTGCAGGTACATTTGTGTTTTGTGTGAAGGAAAATAAGAGCAGTTATAACCACATTTGAAAAATTGTATTATTACAGACACAAAAAATACAATAATGAAAGATGGAAGACTGTCCAGTCATGCAGAGTTGCACTCCAGGCCATTCAGTACAGAATACAAGTTAACCTCTAAGACTCTTTCATAAGTTTTTCTCCATAAAGTCCAGCACTCATTCATTACACAGTAGAAGTAATGAGTGCCACCTTGGGGAGTTTGTTGATCCATCTTACTGTGGTCAAAGTTCACATTCCACCAAAGTGGGTCAGTGTAATAGGCTTGTGGAGGACTGTGATTTGTAGATTTGGATCACTGTTTTGTTTGATTTATTTATTTTCTTTTTCCTTCTCTGAATCAGCCATGACCTCGTACCAAGAGCTGATTAGTTTTAGTATTACAGATTTGTTGTGTTCACCTTAATGTGTGTTAATATCTCAATCAGCGTCACTCCCATTTCCAATAAATTCCAAGACAGATTCCAGGGAATGAGCTGCCCTTGACTTAAATGATCCCTCATCATCTGTTATCTGTGATTACACGTGTAGCCCAACGTTGCCAATGACGCTGGTCTTGGTGATCTCCAGTTTCTCTTGCATGAAATCAAATGTGATAAAAATCAAAAAGCTAATTTAAAAGATCAATTAAAGCCCCCACAAGGAACTTTAAATTTGTGTCGATTCTGGCGCCCCCCTGCAGATGAAAGCGGTAGTGGTTCCACCCCCTTGTTTTATTGATTTCAAGAGGAATTGGACTGAATCTGACTTGGTGGATTCAGTCAGGGGTTGTATAGAAATAGCCAATCATCCTGCTGATGGTCTTGTTTGTTTATGTCATATAGAGGCATCAGTAGTACATCAAGACTTTTTCATAAAACTCCTTGTAATGTGTTTAATGTACTTGAATAGATACTGTCATAGTTATGGGTAACAATAGATGTTGTATTTTATTATTGTGATAATGTGATCATACAGAGTTATTGTTTCAATATCTGCTATCCAAAATAAAATCTAACAAACAGAGCAAACAAAAGAGGATTTTAGTTTTATATGTGAATGAAACGCACCATATTGCAATTTGATTGAGGCTGCAACTATCATTTTCATTAGTGATTAATCTGTACATTATTTTAGAGATCAATCTGTTATTCTACAAAATGTCAGAAAATATTGAAAAATATCCACCCTAGTTTCTCTGAGCTTGTGGTGACATCTTCAGATGTCTTGTTTTGTTTCACCAACAGCCACAAAAAACAAAATATTCAATTTCTAATTATACACAACACAGAAAAATATGGAAATCTTCACATTTAAGTCGCTAAAAATAGCCTTTTTTTGCATTTCAGCTTGACAAAAGGCTTCAACAATTTTTGATGTTGACTAATCGATTCATCTTCTAATTGGTGCAGTTCTTAAAGCGTTTAGTTTTTTCTAAATCAATATATGTATCAAATCAGAAAAAAATTGTGTAAATGATATCTGACATATGTTGCCCAGCTTTATATTGTGATATGTATTTTGATTTATAAGTAGGGATAAGAAATTATATTTCCTAATCACACCACCAAATTGTTCATGGTCATATTTACAATCATTAACACTGAAGGCCGTCTGCCGGAAGAATAATTGCTGTCTCTGCAACAACAAGACTGTAATTATAAGATTGTAATGCCACTTCATCTTCTTATCAGAATCAGAATCAGAAATACTTTATTGATCCCTGGGGGGGAAATTTGTTGTGGGAGCAACTGTTTTCTGTTTTGTTTTTTTAAGAATTTTTATAATCTGGTTACTAGTTTTTAATTTACATTCATTTTAACAACGAATTAATACATCAATATTCATTAATATACTGTTGAGGTCATTTGAGCCCACAGATTCCTCTATATTTTGTTCATTTAGTGTATTGCCCCCAGATTTCTGATATGGTTGTGCAATATGATCTAAAACTATATAAAACTATACTATGTGTACCACTGGTAATACGTGAGCTGCCTCTAGTGGTACATGGAGGAATCTCTGTCATTTTTATTTTCAAATGAAATAAATGAATAAAAAAAACATACAACTGTCAAAATACTACAGAAAGTGAATAATAATACATTGAGATCGTTCAAATGTAATTTTCTCACTAGTAATGAGCTAATGTGATGGTAAGCGGAGGTAAAATTAATTGTTCAAAAACACTGCAATCGTCACTCCAAATGGGAACTATTAGGAAGAGAAGTGTGGACTAGGAGAACCCCTTTTCCACCAAATTCGCTCTGGTTCTTGAACCGGTTCTGTTCAGCATTTAACAACAGTCGACAATAAACAGTCCTTATATTAGGAACAAACCTGCCTACTATGGGAAGTGTCCGTAGCTGAATAGGGTTAACCTACGCAGTATTTTAATGTTGGTCATGCAATTCGTCTACCTCATTGATTTCTCATCTTGATTACAACTTTACCTGAGTTTATTTTATTTCCAGGTGACCAATGAGATCACTCCCGTGCTGACATACTCCTACATGGTTGTGCTGGTGCCAGCCTTCCTACTGACGGATCTTCTGCGCTACAAACCGGTGCTGATCATCCAGGGTATCAGCCAGGTGGTCATCTGGCTCATTCTGCTCCTGGGCACCACCCTCCTCGAGATGCAGTTCATGGAGTTCTTCTACGGCATCACCATGGCCTGCCGCGTTGCCTACTCCTCCTACATCTTCTCCCTCGTCAGTCCAGTCCTCTACCAGCGCGTGGCTGGGTACTCGCGCTCCTCAGTCCTCTTGGGGGTGTTCACCAGCTCTGTGGTGGGCCAGCTCTGCATGTCTCTGGGCAACATCCGCTTCTACACCCTCAATGCTATATCTTTGGGTTTCGTCAGCTTTGGTCTGGTGCTCTCACTGTGCCTCCCTTGGCCTAAACGCTCCCTGTTTTTCAACCGGATGTGGAATAAGGAGCCAAAGGAACTGGCAGCAGAAGCCAGCAGGTCCGAACTGGACAAAATTAACCCAGCGCCATCCTCGGCAGCCCCACCGTGCACTGCATCACGCTGGAAGGATTCTGTTATGGTGCAGATGCTGCTTGAGGTGAGAAACGTTGTGAGGAGGCCCAACCTGAGGCTCTGGTCCCTGTGGTGGGTGTTCAACTCCACAGGGTACTACCTGGTGCTGTTCTACGTTCACATCTTGTGGAACAAAGTCGAGAACAAGCATGTTTACAACGGGGGAGTGGAGGCAGCTTCTACCTTGCTAAGTAAGACATCTCTGGAGCTTCAATGTTTAGTTTTTAAAGGAATAATGCTGGAGTTTTGCAATGTTATCTGTGTTTTATGCTCAGTGCTCAGACAGCAGTTGGGTTTCAGTTTCACAGTCCTCCTTCACATGTGACTCCAGCTTGCTGTCTAAATTTAGATGCACATAATGGTAACAACTCTTTGCTCAGTGAAAACCACATTTCAAAAGCCCTTAAACAGACAGCCAGGAGGAAGTCTTCGTGGCTTTCTTGCACAAAGATGCTCTGAAAACTCAAATAATTCTTAATCTAGGATTTTTTTGTGAAGGATTTTCATGCTGGGATGAGAGAGAAGTTGTTTGTGTAGGTGGCCTTTAAATGTTGAATAAGGAAGGAAAGAATTAGGGATGCACCATATGGATATTTTTAAGCTCATACAATAACTTTTTTTAATTACCAGCTTCTTGTGGGCAATACCAATAAGATAATAATAATTTCACATTCTTTTAAAAGGAAGTTCATAAGATTTTGTTTCTGCACATCTAACGGTAAGAAAGGCTGAGATCTAGTGAACAAAGATGGATGATTTAATATTCCATAGCTCTGATCTAACTGATGACATTATTGTCAACACAACAACAACAAACAACAGTTCTGACTCTTCAAATATTCATTTATATTTTCTCCTATATTTCATCAAAACTTCACAAACATTAAAGAACAATGATAAACTGAGAATTTAGTTTTTTGGAAACGTAAACTGAGGTTGAGTAAATGACCTCCCACCTTTATTCTGCCAATTGATTACATCAGGTTTGACCAGTAATCTCTCTTTAAACAGCTGTAAAGCACAAAGGTAGCAGTTTGTTTAAATAACCTGGACATGAGCAAGCAGTTAAAGTTATGTTGCAAAACAAAATCTGATGGTAGTTAAATGATAACAGAAAAAACTTCCTCACAGTGGTAGAGCTTACTTAGTTGTTAGTCAATGTTTCCTTGACTATTCTATTATAGAAAGATCTCCTAAAAGTAGATCTCCTAAAAGTAGACATTTCTACTTCGAAATAATAAGATAATTAAAATAAGATTGTACACCAAAGTTATGCTTTTTGTTATGAAATTACTTATTAAACGTATTTACTTATTAAAAGCTAAAATAATATACAAGACTCCTATATCAGTAGTGAATGAGTGCCTGGTTTACACAATATCTCTGTATGAACCATTGGTTTTAAGTAACCCAGTTGAGTAGAGGTTTAGAAATATTTAACCTTGTGAATCAATCAGTCAATGTGAATCTTTCTGCAGGTGCGGTGACGTCCTTCATCGCTGGCTATGTGAAAATTCGGTGGAACGTCTGGTCCGAGCTGGTGATCGGTGTGATCACAGCGCTGCAGGCAGGTCTGCTGCTCCTCATGTACACCACAAACAGCATCTGGGTCTGCTACGTGTCCTACGTCCTCTTCAGAGGCTTCTACCAGTTTCTGGTGCCTATTGCCACGTAAGTGCCAAATAAGATAAATTCTGTCTAACTGTCTAAATATGAAAAGTACAAAACATATTTATTATATTCCTCATTGTTAGTCGAAACTGTAATTAGAGCAAATATTATTATTATTATTATTATTATTATTATTATTATTATATAAAGCTGTGGAAACGTCTCAAGTTCACCACTCGGAGAATAAAGGTCCTAAACTTGAACTGAAACTATTAATGAAGACAAGAAATACATTTTTTTAAAGCAAAAATTATTAAAACTTGTTAGTTCCAGATACTCAAACCTGCTTTTCGTGGTCTGACATTATAGCACATTGAATATTATTGGGTTTTTAACTGTTGGTCAGATAAAACAAGACATTTGTTGAAGGGGCTCATTGGGCTCCAGGATATTGTGAGGGGCATTTTTTGCTGTTTTCTGATGCTTTACAGGCCAAACGGCTTGATTGAATTGAGAATGATAACATAATTGCTGAAAATCATTAGCTGCAGCCCTAAACTAAACATTAACCAAGGTTTTAATCTCTTCATCTAGACCAGAGCTTCCCAAAGGTGGTATGATATGATTCACAGTTAATTGCACCACAAATTAGATTTTCATTGATTTGATATTGCATTTGGCCACATTGCGATTTCGATTAATTGTGCAGCCCTTCTGTTAAATATGCAGTTATGCAGTTATGCCAAAACATGATAGCACAATGTTGTTGGTTTCCTTGTAACTTAACATAGCAGCACAACTATTTCATATAAAATGAACAGATATTCCCTTCAAAGTCCTCCTAAACTGACGATCATATTATGAACTAACCATACAATCAGCTTTTACCTGTCTACAAATTGATTTACTGTGTTAGTGTGAACAACTACTATACCTGGAACTGGAGTGTCAAACTAATCCATCATCTTATCCCTCCATAGTTTCCAGATTGCGTCGTCCCTCACCAAGGAGCTCTGTGCCTTGGTATTTGGCATCAACACCTTTTTGGGGACCATACTGAAGAGTATCATCATCCTTATATTTGTTGACAAGAGAGGCCTGGCATTCGACGTTCACGCTCAGGTAAAACAATCAATACCTTAGAAGATAATGCAGGTGTCTTACACAACACTGGTGACTTGATTTTAAGAACAAGATGGACAGACTTGACAGGGAAGAAAGGAAAAGGTTGTAATGCTCATCACAAAAAAACATTAGTAAAATCTGTAATATAAAGAAGCCAAACGTTCTCTTGAGTTCACTGTCAACTAGTGTTTTTCATTTGCGGAACAGAAACAGAGAAACTCAGTTTTTAAACCTTTCCAAAAAAGCCGAAAAACCCCGCCTTCAGAGGATACAAAACGTAGCTGCTTGGTTTTTAATAGATCAAAGAAGACATGCCCTGTTTTGCCCTCTCTTCACTGTTTAGCAGTAAGTTCTAAAATTGATTTTAAGATTTTACTGATCACAGGGGTTGGTGTGTAGGCGGTGAGGGTTTTACCGCTTCAGAAGTGGGGCGTGTAACTGAATCTATTTTCAAGATTCGAGATTCCCTACTTTATTGCCATACAACTCTCTGCAAGTTGCTAGGGATTTGCTTCAGTGTGCTCAGGACATCAACAAACATACCTGGATGACAGTCCAGAAGGCTAGAGTGACAGATGTCAAGTTAAAGTGACATGGTGCATAGGGATGCAGAGCGCAACCACAACTTTACAATAAATAAATCAATAAAACTAGTATGGGTAGCATAAACCCATATAGAGAAGTATTATAAAAACAATGTAAAAGATATACAATTTATACATGCTCGTTGGGAGAACCTTTTTTCCTGAGGTACTGATTCAAGGATGGAGAGCTGTTTAGATGTTTAATGGCTCTACAGTGTTGAGAAAGCGGGAGGTTTTTGTCTTAAAAGCCCTCAGCCTTCTGCCTGATGGGAGGATGGTGAAGAGGGAATTGGCAGGGTGAGTCTCATCTTGAAGGACCTTAAGCCTTTCTGGTGGATACGGGCCTCATAGATCTCACAGATGGGGGAGAGTTTGCAGCCAATGATTTTTGATGCCGTATTGACTATCCTGTCCAGCTGCAACCTCTGCTGGACGGTACAGTTGCCATACCAGACAGTAACAGAAAAGTGAGGACACTCTCGATGGCGGCTCGGTAGAACTGCAACATTCCCTTACAGGCCACCCCAAATTTCCTCAACCGCCGGAGGAAAAAAAGCCTCTGGTGGGCTTTTTTGGTAATGTTGTTTGTTATCCTCCCATTTTAATGAGGATGATATTGTAGTGCCTAAAAACTTAAAACTGTCCACGCGATCCACCACCTCTCCATTGATGTACAAGGGCTGGGACGCCTTCCCACTTCTGTGGAAGTCGACCACTAGCTCCTTAGTTTTGGAGACATTAAGCTCTAAGTTGTGGATGGAACACCATTCAATCAGTGAGAGGACCTCATTTCTACAGGCATCATCATCATCCCCAGAAATCAGCCCCACCACTGTTGTATTATCTGCAAATTTAAACATTTTAACAGAATCAGTGTGTGATGTGCAGTCATTTGTGTACAGCGTACATAGAAGAGGTGATAAAGCACACCCCTGGGGGGCACCAGTTTTAATGTACTTGACCTTAGAGATGTTACTGATTTTAACCACTTGTGTTCTCTGCAATAGAAGATCCAGTGACATAAGGAATTGTGGACACCCATTTGTTGGAGTTTTTGAAAAAAGTTTGCAGGGTAAAATTGTGTTAAAATAATATAATCTATAAATAGGACCTTTACATGGTTACGTGGGGCCATCAGATGCTGAGTGGAGACATAGGGATACAGCATCCTCGACGGACCTGTTTGCCCTGTATGCAAACTGGAAGGGATCTAGCCTGACCACCCTGGACAGATGTTTACATACTATTCTTTCAAAGATTTTCATTATGACAGATGTCAGTGCTACAGGTCTGTAATCATTCAGGCAACTAATGCTGGGTTTCTTGGGTACAGGTATTATAACAGCGGACTTAAAACATTGAGGGACTCTACATTCCCTCAAAGACCAGTTAAACATGTCTGTGAAAACTGCGGCCAGTTCATCTGCACAGTGCTTAATAGTAGCGGAGGATACGAGGTCAGGACCTGCAACTTTCCTGCAGTTCTGCTTTTGTAGTAGGAGCCTAACCTCATCCTTCTCTATTACAAATGGAGGGCTGGGGGTATTGATGCTCATCAGTTGTGTAATGTCACCGACATGGTTCCTGTCAAAGCGACAATAAAACTCATTGAGACTGTCAGGCAGCTTAGCATCGTCACTGACCACTGACGCTGTGCTTGTATAGTTGGTGATCTGCCTCAGACCCTCCCATATCCCTCTACAGTCATTAGCCTCAAGTTTGCTTTCCAGCTACCTGTAGTCAGCTTTGGCCTTACTAACAGCTCTCTCAAAGTCATGAGACTCTTTAAGGCCTAATAACACACTAACCCAACCATTTAAGTAGGTGTAGATACTGAATGTAGGTTTTGGAATAATTATTATTATTTTTATTTTTTTTAAGTAATACATTTTTTTTTATTGATACTTATTGATTTTCACTATCTTGCATATCTTAAATCTGATTTTAAGATGTCTTTATTTGTGTTACAGTTCCTGGTGTACTTCATTTACTTCACCATTCTCACCTTCATCTACGTTGTCTGCGCTGCTGTGGTCTTAATCGGTCACTATAGAAACAAGCCCACGGAAGGAGGCGGGACCAACGAACAGGCCACGCCCACTGAGCTGCACCCTGTGGCTGCAAATTCAGTGGCAGAAACTTTATCTAATGGCAATAACGTCAACGCATAATGTCAAGAAACATGTCGGTCCAGCTGAACATTATCTTTTGTAGAGCCCGCTTTTTGTGAATACGCCCTTCAGACTCAGCGGGATCAATCATTTCAACGCTCTTCTGTTGCTGGAGTGGCTTGTTCGGTGTTAGCTGCTGAGCCTTAATCATAGAAGTGCCTCGTCTGCTACCTAAAGCTCCTGCACTATACCAGTCAGACTGCTGGTGTCTTGTGTCTGACGTCTCAATGTAAAGTAAATTCTACTTTTTTTTATTTAATACGAAGCACTATGTACTATGCTTTCACATTGTGGCAAATCATCTTCAACACAAAGACGGGACCATTAATGTAATGGCCAGAATTGAGCCTTTTTTTGTGTATTTTGTACAGGAAACAGGAGAATTAGTTGTAACATGCCGAACTGTCCTGTTTCAGTGACGGTGAGGTTCATGATTACTATGTGATCACTAAATATTACATTAAAATAGTCTGCAGCTTTGAAAGACATCACACATTTTATTTTTCTCATTGACACTCCTATTATATCTAATGTTACACCCACCTCCATGATTACGTTATTTCAAAATTGACCATATCAGTATACTTGCATTTTAGATACGGTTTACCTTTCTGTATGAATAATCACATCACACTGTTATATAATCAGAAGATAAAGGGTATCTAATTCCCTTGTATCAGTTTATTTGAAGCTGTAAACTGCAGATTTTATGCAGTATGTTAAATTATATTACTGTATTAATGCTGTTAAAACAGGCTACAGAATGTGTTTATAATCATTTGAGAAAGTAATGTTTAGAAATATTTTCACACTAATATAGACTTATTTGTTTAAAGACACAACTGAATTTCATTATTAGAAATGTGATATTTCTTCTTAGTGTTTTCAGCAGTACGTCGGGTGCAGATACTGCCTGATAGGTGGAAAACAAAGCACCAGTTGATATCATTGCTGCTAATTCGGCGCCTGTGACTCTACGTACCGTTTCGACAAAGGAGGACTTCGACCCCTAAAACCTGGTTGTTTTTATTTTAGGTTCAAGTACGGCTGTTTTTACATTGATCAAAAACTGCAGGAAGCATATGACCTGCAGAGAATATAGGAACGCAGTGTTATGTGATGCAGCAGTGCAAACATTCAGCAGGTTTTTAAATGTCCATTTGCTTCCTTTAAAAGCAGATGTGGCCTTTATTTATATTTTGAATAAAAAGGATCTTTCTTACAATATATAGGAACAACAGTAGGAGTTTTGAGTTGGATTGTACTTACATTCAGAATGTATAGATATTTTTTACATTTTTGATTGAAATAATTGCTGAGAAATAACTGTGAACCTGTCTGAATGCTGTAAAAAAGAAAACACACTAATAATATGTTTATTTTTTTATTCACAAATAAATTACATTTGGTGGATAAAAAGTTTGATGCTTTTTTGGAGTCAGTACTAAACCATCATGTTCATTACTTAAGTATGAAAGTTTAAGTGCCTTGCTCAGTGACCTCGAAATCAGTCCTTATTTGTGGAGAACAAGTTAAAGATATGTTGATTTTATCCCTTAAAGCCTAAGAATGTCTTCTTTTGTCAATTTGTCACAGTTTTTGTTTCTTATATATATTTGTATGTCTTGTTATAATTTATTGATTTGAAACATTTTGGAGCTCTGAAGAGGAAAAAAAAATCCAATATTTTACAATGTAATAGGGTGTGTTTCTCAAAGAGGGCATCAAATCATCAGCAGAGAAAATTACTTGTTTTTGGAACATGAAAACAAAACATTGCAGATGCCATTGCAAAAAAGAACCATACATTAAATATACCATATGTTCATATTAAAGCCTCCACTTCACTGTGCACAATGATGTATGTGCAGAGGTTGACACTAGAAAGATGTTTTTACATTCATCTGCAAAAATTGGAAAGTTTCTCTGTGCTCATTGAAAATCTGATTGTAATGAGCATGATTTGTGTAAGTTAGATTTTTTCAGAATTGTTGGTGGAAAAAACATATTCGACACATTATTGTTTGAAGCAGACTATTAGTATATATGTCTTAATAAACGTCTGTAGATCATTTCCATGAAGGTAAAATGTGATGATAAATTGTTGATCTTTAAGGGGTTTTGTGGCTGAAGTCCTATTTGATTTAAATGTTATGTTGATTTACAACCTACTGTTTAGTATCAACTGCACAGTTCTCTTTAGCACACAATTATACAACTAATTAGTATTTTAGATGCTACTACCTGTGAGGTACTAGGTTTATAGACAATGGGTTTGTAAATGTGACTTGTTTTGTCAGCTGTAGTTGCTGCTCACAGCACGAAGAGACCTTTGATTCTTATGTTTTTCTGCATTTCTTTTTTTTTTTTTTTTTTACATTGTTTATACAGCTGAACTCGGTGATGTGATGAAACTCCTCTGGGCTTCTAGCCTGAGAGCATGTTCAAGAACTGGTTTCTCCTCCTCATGGAAATCCTGTGTTTAACTGTCTACAGATCCAATATTCAAGGAACAGGAAACGTCTGTCAGGCAGAGTAATTAAGTGAGACCTGTATTGAGTTGTTTGCTGCTGGACAGTCAGTGGTCTTGCCCTTTAGCCCTGAAGTCCTTTCAGTAAGCAGTGACTCAGCAGTTCACCCAGACAGTCAGTCATTCAGTGTTGCATTTACACCAGATGCATCATTCAGTGTTAAATTGACATTGTATAAGTGTGAACCTTTGTTCAGTTTGTTACATTCAACAATAAATTGGCAGTAATTTGACTGGCTGCCATTACTTTATTTCAATTATTGAAATGTTTAAGGAGTAAAACAAAGCCTTAAATGTTGCTTATGCAAGTGTGCTATTTTAAAGTATATTAAAACAGCCTGTACTCGGAGCTAGCAAATGGAAAACTGACATTTTTTTAAGGGATATTTTCCTGCTAGTTGATACAAAAGGTTGCAACTGCCTTTACCAGCCAGCATCTAGAAGGAAGTGAGAAAAGCTCTCACAAAGAGCACTCAGGTGGCCTCTACCTGCCTGGTGCGACTAAAAAAGTAACATGCACATATAATGACACATAAAACATGACAAATCTACAAGACTACTCAGAATCTGATAGTTGTTACACAAACAAAATACAATAAACAATGCTTTTGCAATCAGAATATATATGTATGTACCAACACAAAGTCAGCGTTGAGTTTTAAAACCTGCAGCAAACATGACTCAGGGAAATGTGTCAACTTGCTGCCCTCAAGTGGTTCAACTTTGGACAACAACTAGAAGTGCCTCATTTATTCCTTTAACTTACTGTTGGAAAGAAACCAGACTAAAGACATGTAAATGAAAAAACGAGATTGATTGATGTGTAGATTTACAAACGAGTTTCATTTCAGGGTTCATATTCAGTTGGTTTTATTAAATACAGCACGTATAAAAACACTTTATTTAATTTACACATCCAACATTCTTTATATCTTCAAACTAATAACAGACAACAATAGACACTAGGCTAACAGGGTATTAATAAGTCAGTGCCTTTTGTTTAAAACAAAAAAAGTTCTTTGGAGTGTCTGGAACAATTTAAAAATGTTGCGGTGCTACAACTCATCCTTGACTAATGCTTTTGATTAAGAAGAAGTGCTGCTTTGCATTTTAAAGAGCAGTTTCACAAATAATTTCATTAATGTGAAACTGTATATAACAAAGGATGATTCGACCTTTAAAGGTGGCACTCTTGAGATCAAAAGCCTAATACTTTCAGCTGTATTGTATTTTATAAGAGTTAAGTGCAAAAACAAACCTGTCATCTATTTTAAAACACACATATATTGCATGTACACATAGTGCATCGGAAAGCCACAATCATTCAGAATTTACAGTTAAATGCAGAAACCACCCTAAAATACAAGTAAGTAAAGAAGAGTTATATAAGGTCAGTGAAATGATAACAGAAAAAAATAGCTGATTGACTTTGTTTGAGGTTGAACAATATTTTGTTCACATATTTGCCACATGCACACACAAACTGTTGCTGAGGAGTCGGCAGGAAAGGACTGTACAATGCCTTGTTTGTTGGTTGAGCTGGCAGCCCAAACCAGACAATGGCTTCCCTTTTTCCCCTCTGCTCTCCGTCCAATTCCTCCCCACACGGTCCAAGCTCTTCTCTAACATTGTGAGGCTGCAGGAATCCACACCAGACGTGCCTCACATCACAAATCATCCTCACTCGGTGGTTTAATGAGCTCGCGGGACCAGGTACGGACAGGAAAGCACACATTGCAGGATTTCCTGGTTTTGTCTAAACTGTGAGGAGCCTCGTTACCTCAGAAAGACATAAGATCTGCTCCAAGTCTAAAAGCTTTTGTCTGTGTTTTTATTTCCTTTTCTCGGGCTATTTATCTCTGCACTGTAGTGTTTGGTCTAATTTCAATTCAGGCTAGGTATCTTTAATATTTCCCCTCTTAGTGTATTTTAAATATATTCAGTTTAAAATGAGAAACAGTCCAGTCTTATATAGAGTAAAAGATGAGCGAGGATGAGTCTTGAACATGCCTTGATACACATGTTTGTGGCTTCAAAAGCCATAAAAAAATATCACTAATGACTTTTTGAAAGTAGCTTTAAGATAATTTCACTCTCACTTTTTGCTTTACCATTAAATTTAGATGTGTAGCACTGGAACTGGCACTACTGGTAAGGGATTTTCAATAATATGTGTTCACAGGACACACCAATTCTTAAGTACATGAGCATTTCTGGATTTCCTGAACCATTTTAGCCTCACTCTGGAACTTCTTGGATCGTCTTGTTTCACCAGATAGGTCCTGACTTGTTGTAGTCTGGCTGCCTATGTCATTGGTGTTTCCTCTGCCAAATGACAAAAGGAAATACGGTACAGGTTGGAGGTTTAACATGAGCCGTAATCTTAAAAACCATCAGATATTAGACATTGGAGACAAGCTTTTAGTTGCATCTTACCGTCCATTTGTTCCTTCTCTGGACGAGCACTGGTTCCATTAGACTGAGCAGCCTCTCTCGCTGGATTAATGATAAGCACATTTGGATGTCATTTCAGTGTAATAAAAGGTTAGAAAAAATATACAGAACACAGACTGTAGCTGAGACTTACGTTCTCTCTCCTGCTTCCTCCAGAAGTCTGCAGTGGTGGACAACAGGACAGAAACATTAGTGGCAAATACAGAGCGGAAGAAGTCTGTTATTGTAAAACGTCACATAACTACCAGTAATTTCATTCTCACTGGAACTAGCTGCCTTTGATTTTTAATAAATTATACAAAAACAAAATCACAACTTTGTTTTCAATTTTCACTTTTCAGAAAAAAGCCTAAAAACATCACAACATGCATCACAATCTTTGGCAAAATACTGACTAATTAATGTTAAATGATGTAGGTAAGTTTAGTTACTGACCTGCTTCCCATGGCATGGATTCTGCAGGGAGAGAATAACAGCAGATAATATGTTAAGAAAGTCTGTGTTTATAACTGTTTGCCTAATATAAATGAAATAAAATGTAACGTAACGGTTTAAATATGGAATAACTGCAAAAGAGAATTTATATACATGCCTGAGTAACCTTTGACAGCAATTCTAAATTTAAATGTTACAATGTAAAATGTTACC
This sequence comes from Dicentrarchus labrax, assembly GCF_905237075.1. NCBI lineage: Eukaryota > Metazoa > Chordata > Actinopteri > Moronidae > Dicentrarchus > Dicentrarchus labrax. The sequence continues at coordinate 7,106,009 of NW_026136716.1, forward strand.
AATCTCTGATCTCTGTCCCAAATTCTAACATACTCCATGCTGTAATATCCTACATTTCCCAGAATGCTCTTCCAACCACCCCTAGAGATTGGACATAAACTTGTTAAACTCCAACTTTTGTGTTTTTAGATGAAACATGAAGTTGTGGTGTGATGTAGTACAGGAGAAAAACACTGAGAAGACTGAATCCTATCTTTTTATGTGCGTGCTGCAGTCTGCCACCAGCACCTGTGATTTATTTTTAGATATGGAGCTCTTCATTGCTTTATAAGACTTCTTACCTTTTTGGAAGAACCACATTCCTAGAGGAAACCAACAGAATCATTAAAATGTAATACTAGACTCAACATTATAAGACTAATAAAAAACAGACAAATTGAAAAAGTTTGGGGTCACCCAGACAATTTCATGTTTTCCATGAAAACTCACTTTTATTCATCAAATGAGTTGCAAAATGAATAGAAAATATGGTCAAGACATTGACGAGGTTAGAAATAATGATTTTTATTTGAAATAATAATTTTGTCCTTCAAACTTTGCTTTCGTCAAAGAATTCTCCATTTGCAGCAATTACAGCCTTGCAGACCTTTGGCATTCTAGCTGTCAATTTGTTGAGGTAATCTGAAGAAATTTCACCCCACGCTTCCTGAAGCACCGCCCACAAGCTGGATTGGCTTTATGGCCACTTCTTACGTACCATACGGTCAAGCTGCTCCCACAACAGCTCAATAGGGTTGAGATCTGGTGACTGCGCTGGCCACTCCATTACAGACAGAATACCAGTAGGTTGTAGGAGGAAATTAGCTCCAATCAAGCGCTGTCCACGGGGTATGGCATGGCGTTGCAAAATGGAGTGATAGCCTTCCTTATTCAAAATCCCTTTTACCTTGTACAAATCTTCCACTTTAACAGCACCAAAGCAGCCCCAGACCATCACATTACCTCCACCATGCTTGAGAGATGGTGTCAGGCACTCCTCCAGCATCTGTTCACTTGTTCTGCGTCTCACAAATGTTCTTCTGTGTGATCCAAACACCTCAAACTTAGATTCTTCTGTCCATAACACTTTTTTCCAATCTTCCTCTGTCCAATGTCTGTTCTTTTGCCAATCTTAATCTTTTCCTTTTATTGGCCAGTCTCAGATATGGCTTTTTCTTTGCCACTCTGCCTAGAAGGCCAGCATCCCGGAGTCGCCTCATCACTGTGGACGTTGAGACTGGCTTTTTGCAGGTACCATTTAATAAAGCTGCCAGTTGAGGACATGTGAGGCGTCTATTTCTCAAACTAGAGACTCTAATGTACTTGTCCTCTTGCTTAGTTGTGCACCGGGGCCTCCCACTTCTCTTTCTATTCTGGTTAGAGCCCGTTTGTGCTGTGCTTTGAAGGGAGTAGTACACACCGTTGTAGGAAATCTTCAGTGTCTTGGCAATTTCTCGCATGGAATAGGCTTCATTTCTCAGAACAAGAACAGACTGTCGAGTTTCAGAAGAAAGTTCTCTTTTTCTGGCCATTTTGAGAGTATAATCGAACCCACAAATGCTGATGCTCCAGATACTCAACTAGCTCAATGGAAGGCCAGTTTTATAGCTCTCTAATCAGCACAACAGTTTTCAGCTGTGCTAACATAATTGCACAAGGGTTTTGTAATCATCAATTAGCCTTTTAACATGATTAGCTAACACAATGTACCATTAGAACACAGGAGTGATGGTTGCTGGAAATGGGCCTCTGTACACCTATGTCGATATTCCATTAAAAATCAGCCGTTTCCAGCTAGAATAGTCATTTACCACATTAACAATGTCTAGACTGTATTTCTGATTAATTTAATGTTATCTTCATTGAAAAAAAAAAGTGCTTTTCTTTCAAAAATAAGGACATTTCTAAGTGACCCCAAACTTTTGAACGGACACACACACACACACACACACACACACACACAAAAAGTGGACCAAGATTCAAAATGGTCTAGTAAGTAAGGAACAAATTGTGACAAACGGTTGTGTGCCATGGTGTTTTGTCTTGATAAATAGAGTTATAATTTGTGAGTTCTTACCTCCGATCCATCTGTGAATGAAAACCAGCAGCAGCACAGCTGTCAGCATAGTGATGAGGACTGTGAGTCCTGTGGAAATCTTCAGATTTCCTGGTACTATACTGTCAGCTTCTATTGCTAAATGAGAACAGCAGCAATAAGTGGGTTTTACAGTGTATTACACACCGCAGGACATTTTGTGTTTTAATAAGTAATAACTCACTTGTAAAGAAAGGGTTGGGGATGGGTTGGCTGCTCTCCTGACTGACTGGATTTTCCAGCTCGCAGCTGAACTCTTTTATATCTGAACTGTCCTCCTAGGAGCAGAGAGAAACAGTATTCCCAAACAGTTATACACAGTTTTTACACCTTCAGCATGTTCAGATGTCCCAACAACCAAGTGAGAATGAAAAGAGAAAAATCAGCCTGAAAAACATTGTTCTGGTTTCCCACAGATGTTAGATTATATCATTTTTCTGTAGCAGATATTCTTTAGATTTTCCCAACGAATTCCTCCAACTCCTTAAATATCCTTGTTTATGCTCCCCACGTCTTTACAGTGTGTCTACCAAACCATTTCCCTTTATCACGGCTAAAGTCACGACAGTCAGCCCTCTAAGGAGGCCACTGAAACTGTGTTTCTGTATTTCACTTCTCAATGAGACTCACATACAGTGAGCTGCAGTTTGTAGGGCTGCAGAGTTAATTTGTAAATAACTGTTAACGTTATAAATCATCTGTCGAGTATTTGATTTTGTAAAGTTGGAAGTTATTTATTCGGTGTTTGGAACAGCAAGAATGTGTGTTACACTGTGTTGAAATAAATAAATAAAATGTTCAGTCTCCTCGCCGGTTGTTCCAACTCATTCAGAGTCATTATCGCATTTGCTGTTAGCATTTAACAGGTGGCTGATAAAATATAGATATATGTACGTATCTAAATATTTAAATTAATATCATAAATGTGCAACGACGAGTTGACTATTGGCTTTAACCTAATGACTCATAGTTAAATAGGAAAATGTTTAGTTACTCAATGTCAATGTGTTTGAGAATAATTCAATTTCACAGAAGCTTCTTCTGTTTTAAACTCTTTCTATGACATTACCAGGTTACTCAATATTATGACAACATTAGTGTTTGATGGTTGGCTGCAATATTCTGCAATGTGAGGATTCTTGTAATGAGCATGTTCATGAACACTTCAGAGTAAAAAGCAGTAGAAACTCAATGGTTCAGTTCAAGATATTAGTTTGATTTCCGAATGAAAGAGACAAAAAATACATATATTGTTGTAAGAACTGATGAACTGTGGCATTACATTAGAGACTACAACACCTTTGCAATGTGTTGGTCCTTAGATGAACCTGTCAACACTTTGTCATCTGATTTCCACTTGTAGGTGACGGGTACAGCATCTGTAGTGTTTCCATCACAGGTCAAAGTGCATCTGGACTCACTGCCATCACAGGATTTAATAATGGTGGGTGTAGGAACGGGAGCTGTTGTTATTGGAGGAAAAACAAGAGAAATATTTTAGTCTGATCGAAACCAATCCACTCACAACCTCACAACACACTGTGTGTTCATCCACTTACAGATGACGATGAGATGAGTTGCACTGGAGACCACGCTGTTGATTTCCGGTATGTAGTGTCCACTGTCCTCTCGAGTAAGTCTTGTGATTGTCATCTCTCCGTTTGAAATGTTCAGGCTACTACGGCCTTTAAACAAACATCAACATGGATGGTGTTAGCTTTACAACACAAGTCTTCAGCCCACAAAGAATTAAAATCAATAATTTAACTCCCCTTAAAACCCCTCATATTTGATCTCAGACACCAAAACAGCTGAGCTACACTCGACTCAATATACCTTTGAACTCGCGAAAAGCCTCAACACTCTCTCCATCCCACTCAATGGCGATGTCAGGCAGTTTTTTCCACAAGATGCTGGTGGGCACAATGGTAGTATCAGGATTGAGGACAACTTCATCGCCAACCTTCTTGTACACGGTTTTCTCTGCAAGGACAAAAAGAAGCTCAGTGTGCTGATTATCTTTCTAGTTTAGCAGTTGGTTATTGTTTAAATCACTTTCACGTCCTATAAGTGGTGTTTTACTCAAACTAGTGCTGTACTACCAGCCCAGGAGACTGATAGAAATATGATATGAAATATATATTTCCGGACTGTACTTAATATAAATCTGAGGTACTTTTACTTGAGTATTTTCATCTTATGTCACTTCATACTTCTACTCTACATTTCATAAGGTAATATAGTACCTTTTACTCACTACATTTTTTGTTACCGTATTCATAACTGCTCTGTGTATACTGATATTTTTCCATTAAGAACATCTCAATTCTGTTGCATCCTGCTACAATCTACTCTACTTTAGTAAATATGAGGTCTCATATTGCAGGCCTCATGCACTTTATCTTATTGACAGCAACTTTGAAGTCTACTGTACAGACACACACATGCTGGTTTACACTGGGTGGGGCCAATATGGAAAACTACAATCCTGCGACACAACACGCAAATGTAAACCCATTTAATCCACACAAAAAAGATATACTCTTAACTGTAATAAAACAAGTCAGCTACCAACAAGAAGCACTGCACTTACCGGAGTCTGCGAACACAAAGGCCAGTAAAACACACAGACAACCGACCACTATCATCATGGATGTCACAGACGGCAACATCTCCAGCTCTTAAACGGTCAAAAACGAGGAGAAATAACGCTACTTAAACGCAAGAAACATTATAGGTTAACATAGGTATGCTAGCTGTAACAATAGTTAAGGTTAAGGGTGAAGGAGAGAGAAAACCTGCATGAAGCTGAAAGTGAAAGTTAAAGCTCAACATCAACAGCAACAGCCTCCAATGAGCCTGTCGTCATACGGAAGTGGGCTTGGCTTTTATTGGGGAAAAAAACGATATTATATTATTGTATACTATTTATAAATGTGCTTAAAACTGCTCAACACTCACTATAGATGTGAAACTAACGAACCAAATCACTAATTACCTCTAGAAAAGTGAACTGAAAATAATTCAATTAATAATAAATCTTCACATGTACACAACTCAAAACGGCACTCTTCCGGCCCCTAGTGTCCAGAGGTCGTTACTGCAGCCATACAATCTCCAAACAGCACTTTATTTAATAGCACTGTCTGAGATAAGAAGGCTACATTTTGTAATTACAGCTAATCTATAAATGACAAACAACCCACCAAGCCATTTGAAGCTGCATTATTCTTCCTAATGTATGAATAGGCCTGCAGTAAATGCATCATGTGTCATTAAGATTCATTAAATCAAACCACATGCAGTAACTTCTTATCGCAGACTGTTTATCTGCAGACTGTCTCTGCTACAGACAGAAGTGTTTTTTTTTAACTCTTTAGTTAGCTGTGCTGCTGCTGATTTATTTAAACAAATATAATACAGTAAGAATAGTCAACAATTTTCTAAGTCAATCATTTTAATGTGATAATAAAAGAATCATTGTACAAATTGCTTTGTAGAAAACAAATGCATTTAGAAACAATACAGTAAGCATAAATCAATTTTTTTCCTTTGTTGGATCATTCATCCTTGTCCGGGGTCAGAGGCTCCACCTGCAGCCACATGCCTCCCTCTGCACGCAGGACAAGCTGGGGGAGACGGCGAACTTCCCCAGAGCTGGGCCCGACTTCGGGGTTCACCCCCAGGGTCAGACGAAACCTGAGCAGAGTCAAAGCCACCACGACTCGAAGCTCTGCCAGGGCGAACTTCTGACCAATGCAGTTCCTGTGAACACATACGTGTTCCTATTAGATCTTATTTACATTAAATGTTAATCTGTAATGAGGATGCAGTACCTGGGGCCTGAGGAAAAGGGGATGAACGCATGAGCAGCCAGCCCCTTTTTGTTTGTAGGGTCAAAACGCAGAGGGTGAAACTCCTAAAAGACAGTAAATCACACACGTCAAACATGAAAAAATTGTGCCAAAGTAAAAAGAAAAATAAGATTCTTCTTTTTCATTTCTTACATGTGGGTTTGTCCAAACAGTCGGGTTGTGGTGTGTTCCATAAATACTGACCAAACAGATGGCACCTTGGAAAGAACAACTACTTTAAGAAGGGTTCATGTTCACTGCTCTAAAGGTTATCATAACCTGACCAACTAGCTGATCAGGCGTTTCACTTCCTGGTTGAGGTTGGCTCATGGCTGTCCCTAAGATTCTTTGTCAGATGCATTACTGTATGTGGTCTAAAATGGGTCACTGACATGCAAGAATATGAATAAAAAAACACAAGACACAGCTTTTTTTAAACCTCTAAAATCTTTTTAAAATACCCAATGAGTCTGTTTCTCTCACCCTTTGGCACTGTACAATCCCCTGGCAGTGTCATGTCCTGGGTGTACTTCCTTGTTACAGCCTGCACAGGAGAGTGCAGCCTGAGAGACTCTCTGATGCACATGGTGGTGAAGGGAAGGTTAGACAGATCCTCCCTTGAAAAAAAAACCAAACACATGTATATTTACACTGCAGGGTTTCTGGTGTGTGGATGAGTTTTCCACCCCTTACTAAGCATTTTTACTGAATTACTATCCAATGTCCAGTGATTCAGGTTGTGTGTGTGTTTTCTGACCACTCTATTTCATGTCTGTCTCGTCCTTCCATCAGCTCCATCACTTCCTGCCTGCATTTCTCCTGATATTGGTCGTGGCGTGCTAAATTATACAGCGTCCAGCAGATCGCACTGGCTGTTGTGTCATGACCTGTGGAAAACAACAATATGGGAAGAGAAAATATTGTTTATGCCAGCATCTAATTGAGACCTGCTTTTATTTGTCAGCACATTTAACCACCCCCGGCCTGTAAAAGGGACTCGAAATAGGGAGCGTTTAATTGGGGCTCAGCTTTTGATTTAAGTTTAAGGCAACTGTCCCTTGTAGAAGAAAGTTCCACAGTCATGCTTTAAAGTGTCTCACCTGCGAACATGAAGGTGTTGGCCTCAGCCTGTATCTCCTCATCTGTTAGACCCTGTCCATCCTCATCCTGCAATAATACAGAGCTACATTAATGCACTGTCCCTCCACCTCATCTTTCCCCTCTGTCCATCTCCATTTCTCATTCATTAATGCTCATTTCTTCTTCTCTCCTACCCTTGAAAGCAGTATAATGTCCACAAAGTCTTTCTTTTTCTGTGGTGCTGTGGTTTCTGTCTCCCTCTGTTGGCTGATCAGGGCACGGCGCTTCTGAACCACCTCTCTGGTAAACCTGCAAGCACCATACAATTACCACAATATCATACAATGTTATACAATTATATTACTTTATACAGTATGACTATACAAAATTACACTTAACTACAGAACATTATAAGATACAACATGATACAACACAATGTAATATGGTGCTTTCTGATACCTATAACATGTAAGGTTCCTATTTGATACATTATGATGATTTATCTTTCTATATGATACAGTATAATGCCGTAAAATAAAATACTTTACAAAAATGTTACAATAAGATATGTGATTCAATAGACAGCAGAATGACATAGAATTGCATAAGATATATTACAGCAGCAGATTTTTGAGGTTAAACTGTGTCATCAGACTTGAAGGTTCCTGTGTGATTTGTGCAACGCTGGTACATAAAGGTCAGGCTGTACCTGTGCACAATGCTTAAGGCCTTTTTGAATCGTTTCCCCTGCTTAGTTTTCCAGTAAATCCAGTCCCAGTGGTGTAAAATCTTTTGGCGGCGATCTATTATCAGGTCACTCAGCTCCACTATGGCTGACACATACTCACTGGTGGACCTGGAGACAGAACAGTTTCAGGAAATGGAGGAACAACAGAAGCAGAATATACTGTATTTGTGGAAAGTGGTGAAGATGCTCACTGCTGGCAGTTGCTGTTGTAGCTAAAGGCACATTTCAGTAAACTGTCCAGTGTCATCAGAGTGATGTGGTCAAACATCTCTAGATTAGTGGTGCCTACTGCCAAATGGTGGCGCCACTTGTCCTGAAAGACAGAAAATCAGTCATGTTTAACTATTGTACAGTCTGCCATTGTGCCTGAGCCTAAAATGACCCTCTGATCAAATCTAAAAACATAATAATGTCTTACATGCATGGTGTTAGTTGAGGTGTTAAATATGGCAACGTAGTTCCTCAGAATATCAAAATGAAAAGCTGGAGTCAGCAGCCGTCTCTTGCGAGACCACTCCTCCCCGTTGCTTAGCAACAGACTCTGTCCTGGGAGGTGAGAGGGAGAAAGTTTGGAGGTGAGGATGACAGTGAATTGTAATCAGTACTTGGAATCACAGTTATCCGACTTTATTCTGGTTAATTTACAGTCAACGATATAAAACAGCTGTTTTATTTAATGATGGGAAACCTGAAAAACCTTCAGTACTCTATGTTGACTATCCATAAGCAAAAGGAACAGAAAAGACTCCCACACATGTTTTTGACATTAAACAACTGCTTTGACCTATTCCTAAGTGTTATGAAACATGGAACCAAAGCTGAGCAACACGAGATATCGGACTCACCAAGCCATGGACGTAGATGGCCATAGATGAGCTCATCTTTTACTGTAATGCTGGCTGCATGGAGGGGAGGAGTGAGGGAGACACATTACACATTAAATGAAGCTCCACTAACACTCCCACTGGTGTGAAAACAATGTCACTTTTACTGTATTCTGACTGACGGGCGTTACCCTACCAGGTGCCATTAGCAGAGGTTTGACGTAGTCCGGGTGGAAGAGTCTGACCAGGTGGTAGAAAGGGCCGAGGAACCAGCTGCAAGAGTGCTTGTACGTCTGCACCAACTCATCCACATGCTGGAGGCCTTCTTCTGTGCTCTGCATCTGAGGCACAAATATTAGTAGTTTTTTTTAAACAAAACATCACAATACACAGTATACCTTATGTTTAAAGCAGTCCCATAAAGGGGAGTTAACTCTAAATTAAAAGGTGAGTGAAGTGAGTTTTTGGTTGGTTTACCATTCACTGCTTTGCTGAATTCTCATACAACTTTTTAAAGGAAATTTATCAAGAGGATATTTTGTAATAATAATTACACTGTGCTCAGTGTGGCAAATAATAATATGCAACACTGAGCACATCCTGTATCACTCTGAGAAATGTGCCGTTAGATCTCCTGATGTGTACACAAATGAGGGTAAATATCATTACCTGAAAACTGATAAGACTGCAAATGCATGTGTGTTTTAGCAGCCTCAGTGTGTGTACCTACCTGGCCCAGGTGGCCAAAAAGCCAGGAGTTTGCATGTGGTTTGCTGAAGCAGGACAGCCTGTGTGTGTACCAGACGTGTCGCACCAGCAGCTTCGCCGTCCACACTACAACCACAGCTCCCAGTAATGTCCAGACCACAAACAGGACCTGACAGAGGCCTGTCCAGCTGAGGATGTGAGAGAGGACACCCTGGAGGAGAGGCATCCTGAGACAGAAAAAGAGTGAGATTAATGGGAATCCAGAGGTCCAGGTTGCTCGACGGTTAGCCTGCTGTGACAGTTCACAATGACTCACAAGTTGTTAATGTTGAAATATGCAGAAACCAAACTGTTCCACCCGGTTATTTCAACAGGAACAACTGCTGCAACCATTATGAGAGACACCACTTCCTTTGTCTGTTAGAATAATCTCATTTTACACTTCTTCGCCTGACACTGTATTATGCTGAGCAGAGAAGTTAAAGTAAAAAAACTGTGTTGAGTAATATCAGACTTAACTTTCTTTCTTTGAAGCTGAGCTGAATGTATGTCTCAATTTCTTTGATTTATTCAATTCTAAGAAGTAATGTGGGAACTTAGACCCTTTAAATTTTATGATTTGATTTACTCATTTACTTAATTTATCTTCGTTATCTTGCTTTGCTTCTGTTTGTAGTTTATTTTTCTTGGGTCTTTGTTTGTTATTGATAGGAATGGACTATTAATGTTCCTACAAAAATGGAAAAAAAGTTCGCCAGATATTTTTATGTCCTTCCAAGAACATAAATAAACGACATGGCCAACTTTTCTTTAATTCAGTGTTGGGTTTTACGAGGGGCGCCTGAAGGCCACACTGATTGGCACCGGATACACCTGTGTTGACAAACGGGCTGTGGCTAACAACAGGAGCGTCAGGAAAACAGCTTTAAATCAGTAAATTATTGTTTGACTTCTGCAGGCAGCGAGAAATGACGAGCAGGCGATACTGCGTGTTTCCAGGTGTAATGTTTATACCTGAGTGAGATTTTTCAGGTGAGTTTTAATTAAATGTTTTTGTCTGTGTGGGAAAACACAACCTTGCTAACTAAGTTAGACAGCTAACTAATTAACTTTATTTCAATTAGCCAGTGTGGAAGCTTCCCCACCTCCATGTTTACCGTTCATAATTAAAATTAATTAATTTAAGTTGCCTATTGATTAATCAGTCTTATCTATTTATTTCATTAATAAATAATTCAATTAATTGTTTACAAAATGCCAGGAAACAGTCCAACAACAGTGATATAATATAGTCTAATGTTTGTCTTTTGGATGATAAACAGTGTTTCTAAATTGTTCCCAATTAAAAAAAAAAAACTTACTTTCTTACTTTTTAGACTGGCATTCATTAATGTATGATTTATTCTTATGTTTGGGGCTATTCGTGCACCAAGTCAGCTGTCACTTGTTTTTAACAATAACCCCAAAATCTCCACTTTAATATAATCACACTTGGATTTATTTTCATAAAGTGTGGTTGAAAATCGTTATTGTGTATTTTAATATTGGCGTTGTAAAGGAGAGACAACTTCAAAGCAGTAATATTGAAGTTTGATGCTACAAAAATGGGAAAATACAGACGAAACAAAGTAAAAATGTGTCATTGGCTTGTCAAATCATAGGGTATTCTTGGTTTTACCAGCAATACATACTTTATTTATGTTGTTATGTTTCACAATCTTTAAACATGATCTGGCAACACTTTAATAAACTGATGAATTTGGACTGCTGGCAAGTTTCAGAACACTTACCTGAGTGAGATTTGACAGCTATATGAGGAAGTCCAGGAGGAAGAAGTAGCGACCTAAGCTGTAAAGTGGATGTTGGATATAAAAAACAAAACATTAGCTTGTGGCTTTTTTTTTGGTTGCCTATCTGTAAAATCAAAGTACCTCCACAGTAGTGTTTATTTTTACTAAGAAGTTTCTGTAAAATGTTGCACAAAGTCTTCACTCAGGTTTTGGAACCGAAAGCAAGTGCATCAGGTATGATGAGTAGTTCAGGAGACCTGGGAGATTAGAGCCTTCATAAAACAGAGAAGCTCTGCATGGATATCCTTAAATCTCAGTGGTTGCCATTGCAACTAGGACCCAACAAATTGAAAACATCGCTGTGATTTTCAGTTAATTTTGCTGCTGGTCTATAAAGCTCTTAAAAGTGTGCTCAGTGCTGTGTGTACATGCTGTCTGCCTATACTGATGTTATATTGCTAGATTGCCATTGCCAATACTGTTGTTGCTGTGCGTCTGTCTGTCTGTCTCTCGCTCTCTCTCTCTCTCTCTCTCTCTCTCTCTCTCTCTCTCACACCCCAACTGGTCGAGACAGACGACCACCCACCAAGAGCCGAAGCATCTGTCCTAGGTTTTGGTAGCAAATAAGTTAGTAATAAGATTTCTGGAAATTAAATAATTCCTTTATTTTCTTTACAACATATTGAGCAGAAGTTATTTAAGTCTTTTTAGCTGCTCAGAATCTTGTTCACTTGTAAACTGTATTTTGAAAGCATGGCAGAAATATCTAGTTCCTCACTCCTCTCCCTCTGTGTGCATGTGGCAGGTTTTCAGCTTGAAATGGATGAAACTGCAGACGGGCACAACAGGTGTGCAAACCAAAAGAGATCTCTACCTGTTTCCAGCTCCTCTCCAACGTCTGTCAGCTCTCCCCAAACATGGCTGCCAGTTGTATCACCCCTGCAGTCTCCCTGGTGGACTGATCGTCAAATGGAGCAGGACCAGGATTTCCGGGACCATCACGCTGGGATGCAGTCGAGTCCTCCATCTCGTTTCTATGAGGAACTCTACTGTAGCAGCCAGACTTCAAACCCTCTGGTCCCTCTGGCCGGCGCCCTCATGACCTCCTCTGGGCCGCAGAGCGATGTGGTGAAACAAGGTAACCTGGGGAAGCTGGAGCGGAGCCACAGGAGATATTTTGTCCTCAGAGCAGGAAGTCACACCGGGCCGAGTCGACTCGAGTGGTACAAGAGCCAGGAGAAGTTCACAGCAATGGAGAAGTGTGCTGGTAAAGCTGCGCTGTTTGGCTCAAGCAAGCAAGGGTTGGTTAAAGTAACTTCAGCCAATTAAAGGTTTTAAAGGAGCTTCATGTTAAGGCATTAGCCAAATGTTAATTAATGATGTTGTCAGTTTAATTTACAGTCCTTTTTATAAGCTTATATCCTGAAACATCAAACCCATTAAAAACAAACAGTCCTACATGGTAGTTTTTAATTGACCAATCTGGTGCTGTTTCTATTTCCCAGGGTCATTTACCTGCAGTGCTGTCTAGGTGTGAGCCGGGTTGGCAGTTCCAAGAAAGGCCACATGGTGGCGCTGTATGCCAAGGATCAGACCATGGTGCTTGTGGTGGAGGACCAGGGGGAGCAAGAAGAGTGGTATCTGGCCATCAAGAAACTGATGGATGAAGAGGGTGGAGAAGCGTTTGACGAAGAGGATGATGGGTATTGCACTTTGCCACCTGCTGCGTTCTTCAAAGAGGTCTGAGCAGATTTCTTTTTGTCTCATACGGAGAATTTAAAACTAAGAACTTGAAGTTTAGACCTTTTATATAATTCAGTGATTTTATTGATTGGAAATTGTCCAAAAAGGTTTCAACTTTTCAAACAATGCAATTTGATACACAATATAGACGATGTAGCCTTGACAGCGGAGTCAGTAATAACATCAAATCAAGTAAGAGTAATATGATTGCCATTATATTCATCAAGGTACTATTATGTATGATGGTTTCTTTAAATGACACATCCGTTGTAATAACTAATAAAACACCCAGAAGGGAAAAGAGAATCCATTGTACTTGACAAAACATTTAGCTTTTTGCCAATGTCACAGAAAATCAACCTGACCTTAGTTGCAGCTACATGTTAAACCTCAACTTACACTTCCAGACAAGATAATATCACATATGTTAGAATATTGGACATAAAAATTAAGTTTCAATTAAAAAAAGACATTAGATATAAATATTCCCCTTCGAACTTTGCCCCTGCTCCCTTCACCTCCGTCTAAGGTTTGGCCCGTCACGGTGAAGTCCAGAAGTCTTGGCTGTTCCAAGTCCCTGGCGGGGGAGAGCCGGCTGTGCCTCACAGCTACGTCCCTCATCTTGGTCAGAGTAAGCGCGTGCAGTGTCTTGCCGTCGGTTACAATACCGTTGCTGAGCGTTCGTCGCTTCGGGCACTTGGACGGCTCGTTCTTCTTGGAGCTTGGCAGGTCGGCACCAAACGGTCCTGGAGAGATCTGGATGGAAGCAAGAGACCAAGGTGATTAGGAATAAAAGCTGTGTTGATTTTACTCATGACTGCCTCACCATAGGACTCTGACCCCTCCTCTTTATGTCTGGTCTGTACAGGAAACCCAGCAGTAGCCCAGCACATTCATGAGGTGGTTCGCGAGACAGTACGGGCACTACGAGCTCTTCCTGACTTCAGCCGGTCACCGACCTCCAACCACAATCAGCTTCAAACCCTTCTGGCCTCAAAACGCTGCAGACCCAAATACAGAGACAAGTTGGTGAATGTGAGACCACTTGGTACTCTCTTGGCCCTGCCCCCCAAAAACCTTGAAATCCAGACCAGCACAAGTCCAACACAATGTCATCTAGAGCCCAGCAAGCCTGACAAAATGGAGCCTGAATCCACTCTGAGCTGCACCTCACATCTCAGCCCTGTCAGATCCCATCAGAGCTCCGTGTCTGAGACCAACAGCTACGTGGAAATGAAGAAGGACCATCATCCCCAAGTGAACAAAGGGAGGGAGACTGACTGCAGAAGAGCTGCCGTTGTGACTGAGGGCCGCTGCAGTGTTGCAGCCTGTGGGATGGAGGGAGGGGAGCCAGGTAAGAAGGAGGAAGAAGAAGAGGAGGAGGAGGAGGAGGAGGGGCTGGGGTACATGATGATGTCACCACAAGTAAGCCCGAGTTCATCTGTGCTGCCTCAGGATGACTATGTGACCATGAGCCCACATAAACGAGACTGGCCAGCCAACTCTTCCCCCGTCTCCTCCCATCAGACATCATTCAACAGGTGAGTTTAACTTTTTTACAAAATTACCATAAATTCTCAAATAGGTTTATAATAGAGATTTTATTTTCTGTGTTGCCCAGTTTACGCAAACTCAATACTTTTCCACCTTAACCTGTTGTCTTGGTAAAAGTGGTGAAGATAACTACATGTGAGGATTTACAGTAGTTGTTCACCAGTTTCAGTAGTTCATTGCAGAAAAACACACTAAGGAAAAGTGCAAATTTAAAAGATAAATGATCTGTTGTGCATTGATGCCTTTTCCCCTCTTCTCTGTGACAAATGACATTCTCATGCAGTTTGTGCCGGTGGCAGACATTACAGTGCTGAGAATAACTATATACAAATAGGCAATCTTCTTACTGATGGTCTTGTCTGTTTCAGCATCAGTATTACTGTAAACTGAGACTCTTTCATAACTAGTTAAAAACAACTTGGATTACTTTTATGTATTCAATTTCGGACTCGCTCAAAGTGACTTGACTACTCTTGTGGCTCCGAATAACTGTAGTTGTTGTCTGAATTGCTGGTGCATTAGTTGTATGCTGCAAAATGACAAAATACTGCAACAGGAAGGGGGACTAAATACAGGAAAACTGCATTTGTAGAGGGAAATATTAAAAGTAAACCCTTAATAACACAGGTTGAAAGGTTCTGCACAATGTAGTTTGCTTTTGAATAAAACTTGTAAAATTCCAACTTTCTGTCCTTTTTGTAGCTCCACATCTGACAGCTACTCTCCTCTGCATCCGTCATATCATGTGACCAATGAGCACAGTCGGCCACACTGGCTGGTGACCTCAGTCCAACTGTCAGAAACAGACGCTGACCAATCACAGACGAGCATCAGCTGCTCCACCCGACTAGATGATGACGGAGGGCAGGAGCAGAGACGACTCCCAGCACAGACCAGAACCACCTCGTCTCCTGTGAGGAGCTGTGATGGCTCTGACATGGTGACTCCTTTTGTCAGAAGTTGGCCAGGCTGTACCAGGCCAGTCCAGGCGAGTCCAAACTCTGATACAGGCCGGTCTAGGCGACTCCAATCTGTGAGAAGATACCGACTGTCACTGTGTCTGCCTTCTTGTCTGCAGACTGAGGACAGATCCTGATTGTTTGTAAGAATTCACTATTTTGTTGACATCAATAATCTGAACAGGAGCTACGTATTTATTCTGGTGCACAACATTTCAGTGTGACTGTTGCTGTTGCACTTTAATCACACTTGCTGTGACAGAAACTGGAGCTTACATTGAACACTACAGGATATGTTTGATTAAAAAATAATGTTATTTGTTGACAGTGTTTTTCTGTTTTTGGTATGGATTGAATCAAGCCTTTGGTTTTGGTCTAAACCACACTGCTCCACTGTTATATAAAAGAATGAAAAGAATAAAGTCACATGAATGCACATTTGTCTATCGCCTTTCATTGACAACAGTTCATACAGCTCATTTTAACACCTTCACACATAATTTGAATATTTAGTCAACTGTAAAGCTGTCAGTATTATGGAGCTACAGAAAACAGGTGTTTCTGTTATTAAGCCTACTGTCTGATATAAATGGGGTGGACAAAATAATAGAAACATCTGTCAATATAACACAATTCAACCGCAGCACGAAGGACTGCATTAGTTTTCAGTATATCATCTAGTTGCTCAAAATAAAGAGGAATTCTGGGAGAAATGTTTATTTGAGTATGCACAGTAAGGGGTCACAAGAGTTATGTCAGCTCCCAGTTGTTTTCTCCAGCAGCGCCCCCTGCTGTCTGTACAGAGAAGTGTAAAAGCTTACAGCACCTGGTATTCCCAGGCGGTCTCCCATCCAAGTACTAACCAGGCCCGACCCTGCTTAGCTTCCGAGATCGGACGAGATCGGGCGTGTTCAGGGTGGTATGGCCGTAAGCGAAGGTGGATGTCACAAAGAGGCTATTTAAAGATGCTGTAATATGACGCAGGCTTGTATTTTTCTATGTAGATTGTTTCTAAACAAGACAAATAATTTTACAATAATATATAATATCCATGATAACACACAGTGCATCTCCCTGTCATTGTTACATTATTATATATCATATTAAAGCATTTATCAACTCTGATGTATTACTATGGAAGCTGTATTTTCATGTTGTAGCTGCTGGAGGTGAAACTGCTTTAATTACTTTATATACTGTTGAGTAGTTTAATCTGGAAGATATCACATTAAAGTAGTGGAGTAGAAAATACGAGGAACTACAAGTACCTCAAAATTATACTTAAATAAAGTAACTGAGTAAATGTATTAGACTGTACTCAGTTGTATTGATGTAATCAGAACTTCTTACCCAGAATTTATAGAAATATTCTGATGTTTGTTTTTATGTAAATACACTCAGATGTTCATCATCACCTTTAAATAGCTTCTTTGTGATATGAATCTTCGCTTACGGCCATACCACCCTGAACACGCCCGATCTCGTCCGATCTCGGAAGCTAAGCAGGGTCGGGCCTGGTTAGTACTTGGATGGGAGACCGCCTGGGAATACCAGGTGCTGTAAGCTTTTACACTTCTCTGTACAGACAGCAGGGGGCGCTGCTGCTCTGCTGCTGTGCTGCTACACTGGAGGAAACAACTGGGAGCTGACATAACTCTTGCGACACCTTACTGTGCACACGGTACTCAAATTAACATTTCTCCCATAATTCCTCTTTATTTTTAGCAACGAGACAATAACCTACTCAGCAGAGTATCCAAAGACAATATAAGTTTTCAAAATCATTAAAAGTTTCAACAAAGCAGACAGTAAATCATGGTTCACAAAAACTGAAGCATTTTCAATGATTTTACAATAATCTGATGTACTGCTGCAGCGGACTGTAAAAGGGTTTCTACATTATATAAATATATAAATAAAAGTTTATTTAACTGGACTTAGATCTACAGCATGCTGTACTTAAAAACTGCTGTGTGGCTGTAAAAAGAAAAAAACAGACAAGCTGATCAGTCTCATTAATAACTAAACTATCAGCAGCATACAGTCTATGAAGACTAGGGTATCTATCTATGAAAGCCTTCATTTGAATGAAGGCAGATTGATTCAGATATCGCTTACAGACAGCTCAGTGTTACTTTGAATACTACAGTAAATGTTTGATAAAAAATAGTCTTTGTTGTCAATGTTTTTCTCTTTTTGTGAAACTGATGGAGGAATAATTGAATGAAATATTTCAGTGTGACTGTTGCTGGAACTTGTTGTTGACTTGTTGTTGAATGCACATTTGTCTGTAGCCTTCCATTGACAACATTCACACAACTTCATACAGCTCAGTTTAACACTTTAACACAGAATTTGAATGTTTAGTCAACAGTAAAGCTGTCAGTATTATGCAGCTACAGAAAACAGGTGTTTCTGTTATTTAGCCTACTGTCAGATACAAATGGGGTGGACAAAATAATAGAAACATCTGTCAGTATAAACACCTCTCTAAAACAATTTCAACAAAATCTGAATATTATAGCCTTTATGAAGGGAGGATTTATTAAAGGATTGCATTAGTTTTAGGTGTACTAAAAAAACAAAAAAGTTTTTTCCCCCTGTAGAAGAAGAAGAAGAGGAGGAGGCGCCCCCCCCCTTTTTTTTAAAAAAGGGGTAAAAATAAAACACCCGGTTTTTTTTTGGCGGGCCTCCTCCCAGTAAAAAAAACAGCCCCCCCCCCTTTTCTTTCTCGGGAGGGGGGAGGAGGGGGGGGGTGGGGGGGGGGGGGGGGAAGAGGGGGAGGGGGGAGGGAAAAAAAAGATATTTTAAGGTGGAATAAAAAAAAGTAAAATTTTATTTTTTTTTTTTTTTTTTTTTAAAAAAAAAAAAAAAAAATAAAAAAAAAAAAAAAAAAAATAAAAAAAAAAAAAAAAAATTTTTTTTTTTTTTTTATATTATTAAAAAAAAAAAAAAACTTATCAACTCTGATGTATTACTATGGAAGCTGTATTTTCATGTTGTAGCTGCTGGAGGTGAAACTGCTTTAATTACTTTATATACTGTTGAGTAGTTTAATCTGGAAGATATCGCATTAAAGTAGTGGAGTAGAAAATACGAGGAACTACAAGTACCTCAAAATTATACTTAAATAAAGTAACTGAGTAAATGTATTAGACTGTACTCAGTTGTATTGATGTAATCAGAACTTCTTACCCAGAATTTATAGAAATATTCAGATGTTTGTTTTTATGTAAATACACTCAGATGTTCATCATCACCTTTAAATATCCTCTTTATGATATAAACCTTCGCTTACGGCCATACCACCCTGAACACGCCCGATCTCGTCCGATTTGGGAAGCTAAGCAGGGTCGGGCCTGGTTAGTACTTGGATGGGAGGCCACCTGGGAATACCAGGTGTTGTAAGCTTTTACACTTCTCTGTACAGACAACAGGGGCGCTGCTGCTGCTACACTGGAGGAAACAACTGGGAGGTGACATATCTCAGAAACAGGTTTTCTTGAATACTCCAGTATATGTTTATTTATTTGAAAATGAAGTCAATGTTTTCTCTTTTTGGTTTGCAAAACTTCATACAGCTCAGTTGCCTCGGTGATCGTTTGTTTGATATGTTTTGCATCATGAAATACTGAAATACATGAAATGCTCTGTTGTACTTTTAAGGATTTTGTAAACTTGTATTGTGTTTGGATATTCTTCTAAATAGGCGATCGTATACTTGAAAGAGGGATTAAGGGGAAAATGTTGATTCGAATATACAGTATGGAGTCACCCGAGTTATTTGCATCATAGTAAACTTGTGTCTTAAAAACAGAGCTGTCTGTAAGCGATATCTGAATCAATCTGCCTTCATTCAGATGAAGGTTGTGTTTTATCTTTCAGGTATTAAACTCTTTCTGAATAAGTTGTAAAGCAGTTTCACCTCTGAGCCCTTTACATGGTGAATCTTCTCTAGCTGAGGCATCACTGACTATAACACTGTCTTCTTACAGTGGGAGAAATACAATAAATGCTCTCACTTTAATGTCATATTTAGAGTTTAACCTCGCTGGTTTCACAAAAATTTTAATTCTTTATCATAGTTAAACACTGTACTACTTGTAACTCTGCTACTGTGCTCCCCTCACCAACTGTGTTGCAGTATTAAGATAGATCTTATTTACAGGAAACACCATTTTAAAATCCAGACATGGTGTTGTTCTCAGCACAGGATTACTGAAGCCTGGACGTTGGGATCAGAAAAGACCACCAACATTTACACAGACAGCAGGTATGCATTTGGAGTAGAACATGATTATGGTACACTTGGGCGACAGTTAGTTTCTAACATCGTCAGAACAGTTTGCTGTATGTTAATGTGCATTTATGAGCAAACAATACCGAACTCAATGAAATCAATGTGCAAGTAAACAAAAGGTTTTTTTCTGGAGGTGTGTGTGCACTTTGACACCTTGAGATGCAGCTGCTCACATTGTTAGTTACACAGATGACACATTGTTGGCAGAAATTAGCAAAACCTTTGGTGAACCACGACAGCTTTCTCCTCGGAGCAGCTTGTGCAGTTCACCATGTAAAGTGCTCAGAGGTGAAACTGCTTTACAACTTTTTTTAGAAAGAGTTTAATACCTGGAAGATAAAACACAACCTTCATTGGAATGAAGGCAGATTGATTCAGATATCGCTTACAGACAGCTCTGTTTTTAAGATACAAGTTTACTATGATGCAAATAACTCGGGTGACTTCATACTGTATATTCAAATCAACATTTTCCCCTTAATCCCTCTTTCAAGTATACGATCGCCTATTTAGAAGAATATCCAAACACAATACAAGTTTAAAAAATCCTTAAAAGTACAACAGAGCATTTCATGTATTTCAGTATTTCATGATGCAAAACATCAAACAAACGATCACCGAGGCAACTGAGCTGTATGAAGTTTTGCAAACCAAAAGAGAAAAACATTGACTTCATTTTCAAATAAATAAACATATACTGGAGTATTCAAGAAAACCTGTTTCTGAGTTATGTCAGCTCCCAGTTGTTTCCTCCAGTGTTGCAGCAGCAGCAGCGCCCCCTGCTGTCTGTACAGAGAAGTGTAAAAGCTTACAGCACCTGGTATTCCCAGGCGGTCTCCCATCCAAGTACTAACCAGGCCCGACCCTGCTTAGCTTCCGAGATCGGACGAGATCGGGCGTGTTCAGGGTGGTATGGCCGTAAGCGAAGGTTTATATCACAAAGAGGATATTTAAAGGTGATGATGAACATCTGAGTGTATTTACATAAAAACAAACATCAGAATATTTCTATAAATTCTGGGTAAGAAG
This sequence comes from Dicentrarchus labrax, assembly GCF_905237075.1. Classification (NCBI taxonomy): domain Eukaryota; kingdom Metazoa; phylum Chordata; class Actinopteri; family Moronidae; genus Dicentrarchus; species Dicentrarchus labrax. Next base: position 7,126,672 of record NW_026136716.1, read on the forward strand.
TTCTGATTACATCAATACAACTGAGTACAGTCTAATACATTTACTCAGTTACTTTATTTAAGTATAATTTTGAGGTACTTGTAGTTTAATCCTCTTATTTTCTACTCCACTACTTTAATGTGATATCTTCCAGATTAAACTACTCAACAGTATATAAAGTAATTAAAGCAGTTTCACCTCCAGCAGCTACAACATGAAAATACAGCTTCCATAGTAATACATCAGAGTTGATAAATGCTTTAATATGATATATAAATAGGTCTGTATGTTGGCATGTTTCCACATTAGCAGAATCATTTCCCCACAAAAGTCAAATTTCACTCAGTTGATTTAAAACAAAAATTGGAAAAAACAAGCAGCTGTATTATTGTGGTGTGGTTTTTATGAAATGTGAATTCCCTCGTGAGCTGTAAAAATTTAAGATTGTGATTCTGAAAGCCGCCTTGTTTGTATCAGAAATACTATGAACACACATCGATTTAAAGGAAACTTGAGAAGAGTATGTGTGAAGTTTTCCTGTAGCTACCTGAGCTTTTAATTTAAGAAACTGTTTGTAGCTTTTGTTTTCTAAAGTGCTGTAACAGTGTGACGACCAAAGCAATTAAACGACTTAATGAGTTTATTTTATTTTTATTTTTTCCTGTTATTGAAGGTTATCTGAATACAAAACAAAACAGGAAGGTGATTAATGATTAAAACATTTATTTATACAGCAGAAACTGAAAGCAAATTTATTTTTTACATAGATATACAAATAATAAAATAAATAGCTAAAGCTCTCATTATCATTAATAATAATAATCTCATTATTAATCTTATTATTTTCTTGGTCTATAAAAAAATACTCAGAGTATTATTATTATTATTATTATTATTATTATTATTGTTGTTGTTTTCATCTTATTATTATTATTATCATTATTCAGTTTTAAATAAAAATACGTATAACTAACATCAGTTTCTGGTTGTCTGTCTTTATGCTGGTGGAGTTGTTTGCTGCCCTCCAGTGGTCACAGTGAGGAACTACAACAAAGCGACACTCAAGTTAGACATGATCACATAATGATAACACTTCCGGTCAGTGCTTTCAAAATAAATCCATAACCCAACTGAAAAAATCAGTAACTGATGAAATACCAGAAACTAGTCTGTTTATTGATGTCTCTACTAAAGAGGTGTCTGTATATTGTCCAAATATGTCTTTTAAATGAAGATACACCACTCTATATCATTATTAATGTTTGGTAAGATAAGTATCGGGCTGTATCTTTACCGGTAATAAAAAGAAGAACAGAGTGAAACGTCTGTTCTCCATAAACAACCTTTGTGATAACGTTAGCTAACTGTTAGCGAGCAGAAAACGATCTTATCTTTATGAATATTAGTATTTTTTAAAGTAGCATAAAGGGAATAATATCTGAATTTAATCCGACAGCCTTAGTTTTATAAAGGACAATAAAATAACCTTGAATCTTTGTAATAAACCAGATTTATTGTAGTGTTGTAGTTCCTCGTTATGACCACTGGAGGGCAGCAAACACACGTTTCTAAGTACGGTCAGTGTCAGCGGTCAGATCCAACAGTGTAAATACTATAAGTTTAAATATCAGTTTCTGCTGGAGGAAGGAGGTCAACAAGGTTTTATCCAATTAAATTCTTCTCTTTCTACATAATCAGACCCGTCAGTGTTTTATTTTTCAGATAAAAATACAACGTTAAAGATTAAACAGTGTTTCCTCATCAGTCATTTCCCCCTTCAAACTCATTAAACATTAAAATGTCTCAAGAGTGTGTCACTGAATTGTGTAGATGGACGTTCAGAGGAAAGACTACAAAGCTCTAGAAAGGAGGGTCACAGTGTCTCTCCCTGTGGCTCCAGGTGTAAGAAGTTCAATCCCTTTCAATGCTGTAAAGACTTTGAAAGGTTCCTCAGGAAAACAGACAAATTATACAATAAGTCACATTTTCAGAATTATGGATTTTATATACATTATATAAATATTTAATTGTATACATATAATACTTTCTATATAAAAATGCTACAGAAATTGTTGTGTTCCCATTTGCCCACTTTATTATTCCCAATACCCCCCCAGTGTACCAATGACTCTCCACCAGCGAACAGACTCTCTTCCTGACTTCGCTCCAGTCAGCGAACTGACGCGATGACGCATCCGCGGCGGCTGAAAACGTTCGCGCTCATCCGGATACATGAACCTGCTTCATGGAGACATGAGGAGGACGAGAGGAAGAAGGAGAGAGACTGGAGGAAAAGAAGACGAAGAACTGGAGTTTGTTGTGTGTTATAAGGTCAGTGGGAGGCCGAACGGCCACACAAACAAACAAACAAACAAACTCAGGGTCGCTGTGTATGTCTGTTGTTGTTTTCCTGTTGTTATTGTCAGAGGAAATCAACGCCACCTGTTGATGAGCATTCAGTGAAAGCGACAAGCGAACAGCCTCTCGAACAACAAAGACTAACATAGTGGTTATATCTTTTCTCCTGCTTAAATATGTTTGGTTACAGGACACACTACTGTCATTGTCTCACATCACTAACTGATTTAACACTGTAACGTTCCTCTTGTGGAGCAGTAACGGCAGTAATCAGATTACTCAGACATTAGATTTTAGATATATTGATCGTGTGTACAGGGGTTTGTTTGCTCTGTCAATAATTAGTTGTTCTTTTATGATTAATTCTGGATCATATGACACAACTTCATGTTGGTAGATCAGATCTGCTGACTGATTATTATTGATTATTGATTGATTGAATTATTCCACCAGTGTATCTGACAGGAACATAGTTGGAAAGTTGAGTTTGTCTTTATTATTGAGCCAGTTTATAGGATACAACTACTTACAGTCTTAATGTTGACTATAAATGTGACTGAATCCTATAAAAGTTTGTTATTGTTGGATTTATTTCTTCACTATCAGTTGTGTTGCATATTAAGTGAGTGAATAACTCAGATTGGTTTGTTGTCTCTTAAAGTAATCAACAGAAAGCTAAATATGAAAAGTTTTATAGAATTTGAAGCTGAACGCTCTGTTAGCTCAGACTGTTCAATGATGTCTGTTTTATAGTTGTTAGTAAGCTGTCAGAGAAACTCTCTGAAGCCCTCTGTCCTAGAAAACATGCAAATTTCACTGACCATGTCAATTTCATACAATTTGAAAGCTGCTGTCCAAAACATGTGGCGGCCTCCCCAGAGTAGCACAGAAAACCCCATAAAATATACTTTATACATTTGAGTAAAACTTCAGATGCTGCTGGTTATTCATCCCATAATCCTCTGCTTCTAATCCAGATGAACCAAGAACCACACAGAGAGAGACTCTGCGACACATCTCCAGACCGGCTGAGTTCACTGCCCAGCTGACTGTTGGTGGAAGGGACCACTGCAGCTGCTGTGTCGACCACTGGAGGGGAGCTCTGGCATCGTCCACTTCTTGGCTGAAGGGACTTGGAGTGTGTTTGATGGTCTGTGGGAACTACGAGTTACTACTACTAAGAGTCTTCAGGTGAGTCCACTTTCCAGAGTTAATGTTACTATAAATGAAACTGAATCGTATAAAAGTTTGTCATTGTTGGATTTATATCTTCACTGTCAGCTGTGTTGCGGATTAAGTGAGTGAATATCTAACAGTGGTAGGTTGGTTGTCTCTTAAAGTCGTGAACACAAATACACTCCCCTCCAAAAGTATTGGAACAGTGAGACCAGTTCCTTTATTTTTGCTGCAGACGGAAAACATTTGGGTTTGACATCAAAAGATGAATATGAAACAGCAGATCAACATTTCACCTTTTATTTCCAGGTATTTACATCTGGATCTGATACACAACGTAGAAGATAGAAGATTATTTGTAACGGAACAGATAGACTTAAAATAGATTAAAGTGAATAAGCCTTAATATTTAGCTGCAAATCCTTTGTTTGCAAGAACTGCATCAAGCCTGCGACCCATTGACATCACCAAACTTCTGCATTCTTCTTTTGTGATGCTTTTCCAGGCTTTCACCACAGCCTCTTTCAGTTGTTTGTTTTGGGGGATTTCTCCCTTCAGTCTCCTCTTTAGCAGGTAAAATGCTCTTTAGAGTTTAAGTCTGAAGATTTACTTGTCCAGTCTAAAACCTTCCACTTTTTGCACCTGATGAACTCCTTTGTTGTTTTGGCAATGTGTTTTGGGTCATTATCTTGCTGCATGATGAAGGACCTCCCAATCAGTGTGGTTGCATCTTTCTTTAAATTCGGCAGACAAAATGTTTCTGTAGACTTCAGAGTTCATTTTGCTGCTGCCATCACGTGTTAAATCATGAAAGAAGATTAATGAGCCCGTCCCCGAAGAAACCATGCAAGCCCAAGCCATGACATTACCTCCACTGTGTTTCACAGATGAGCTTGTATGTTTGGGATCATGAGCAGATTCTTTCTTTCTCCAAACTTTAACCTTTCCATCACTTTGGTAAAGGTTAATCTCTCATAAGTCCGTAAAACTTTGTCCCAGAATCTTTAAGGTCGTCTCTGTACTTTTTGGCTGCACTGGCTATGGCCAATAATTGTGCAATGGCTCTGATTGATTTTCCATTTTCACCCATAGACAGCCCTCTGGTTTTCATGTTGGTTCCACCTCTAACTATACATGCAGTCTGCACAGGCAAAACCCAAATCAGAAACTGAGTATAGACATTCAGCGCTATTGATTGTTTGAATAATCCATGTAATAGGACACACCAGTCAATCACATGTTCCAATACTTTTGCTCACATGAAAAATGGATGGGTTCAAACAAAAGGTGCTATCTTCTAAGTTGTGTATCAGATCCAGATGTGAATACCTGGAAATAAAAGGTGAAATGTTGATCTCCTGTCTCATATTCATCTTTTGATGTCAAACCCAAATGTTTTCAGTCTGCAGCAAAAATAAAGGAATCGGCCTCACTGTTCCAATACTTTTGGAGGGGAGTGTAGATAAATGATGTTACACACTCCTGTGCTGTAGGTGGCGACATGCACCTTGAAGTTGTTTGTGATCCACCAGGAAATCCAGAGAAGAAGAAGAGTCATTTATTTCCTGCATGAGGGAAGTGTTGCTAAATGTTTTTACTTGTTCATTTCTTGCACAGTTAATGGTTTGGAGCTCATGTATGTTGCCCTTGAAGCTCAGATTGTGTCCTATTAGTGCAGATAATGTGTGCATCAGGTTGTAGGCAGTGTTCATTCTGACTGCACTCACTAAACTAGCTGGACCACATGTTCAGCTGAGCCATGCAGCATCTCCACAGGGTTGGAGGCCTTTGTTTGGTTCATGCGTTAAAGGACCCAGAGATTTCTTAGATTGTCTTTGTAATATTGACCACACAACTCATTTCATGTTGAAGCAAGTATATTTTATTGAAAATCCAAAAATAGCATTCAGTATTGCCACCTAATTATGATCTGATTGTAGCAGAACTCAAAGTGAGCAGCAAACTTACATTGTCTGCATCAGAGCTTAGAAAGAATAACATAGAAAAGAGTGTATGTACTGTATACCCATTAGTAGCTATTCACTTTCATGTGTAAAACTCTCAGAAAATGTTAAATAAATAAAATAAATACAAACCTTTATGATGGTATCAACCCAAAAACAACATTTTATCTGGATTGTGGATTAACAAATCCATATCTCAATTTGGTCGGATCACATCTCCTGTTTTCAAATACCACATTTATTTCACTGCACACAGAGCAGAAAGCTAGCAGACCGTGAGGAGATATTCACTCCATTTGGAAAAAGTGGATTGGATTTGAATTTAGCATTACCAACGATCACTTAACTCACCTTTAAATGTAATGTTTTTAATGTCTTCAATAATCATCTAAACTTAAAGGGGTCACCAAAGTTTCATCGGGTGTCGCAAGGCCTTCTTGATTTTAAGGGGTGCTAGAAACCATTAAAGATAATATCTCAGCATTTGGTTCACATCTGTGAAGAAAAGTAAACATCAGGCAAATTGTCTAATAGAACAATGGGCAAGAGTCAGGGTCAGAAAAACACTGATTTTGTCAAAAGAAAAAAGCCTATTAAGTCTGTATGATTGGTAAAAATAAATAATAATAATAATACAGATGCAAAATTGTCTAAAAAGTTCCCTAAACAGAAAATAATCTGCTGAAAATGGATAATGTCCGATGTGGCTCCATGTCTGTACTGATCACCTGCACTCTCTCTCTCTCCTGCCTCCAGGGTGTGCGGGCGAGTCGTGGGACACAAACACTTCAGTCTTTCCAGTCGCCAATTCCAGAGAGAGTGAGTGAATATTGTGTTTGTTGCAGGTTTCTGTTACAAACACCTCAAAAACTCAGACGTAGTCTGAAGATATTGTTGGTGCAATTTAAGATAGTAGTGTTTGATATAGTATAGTAGTGTCTAATATAATACAGTAGTGTCTAATATAATATAGTTGTCTAATATAATATAGTTGTGTCTAATATAGTATAGTTGTGTCTAATATAGTATAGTAGTGTCTAATATAATATAGTTGTCTAATATAATATAGTTGTGTCTAATATAGTATAGTTGTGTCTAATATAATACAGTAGTGTCTAATATAGTACAGTAGTGTCTAATATAATATAGTTGTGTCTAATATAGTTGTGTCTAATATAATACAGTAGTGTCTAATATAGTACAGTAGTGTCTAATATAATATAGTTGTGTCTAATATAGTTGTGTCTAATATAATACAGTAGTGTCTAATATAATACAGTATACAGTAATATAATATAGGCGGACCGTGAGTTGGGACCATCAGCGGACCAGTTGGGATTTTCTGCAAAGAAGCCTTCATGTCTTCCTTGTGGAAATTGCCAACTGGTCGGAGGAGGAGGGAGAGGGGTGCCCCATGCATTTGTCTTCAATAAAATGTATTTTAAAATCCATAATCCCCTGCTGCTATCTCTCCGGAAACCTGGGAGGGGACACGGTCCCCTCCTCTCCCTCTGCAGCGGGGTGAGACTCCAGGAACCCAGCACCGAGCGGGACTCAAACCAGACACTTCTGCCTTCTGGCTACAACCATCCACACCTCGCCACCAAGCTCCCTTCACGCTAGAACATCTTCTCCGGGCGCTTTTATCTTTTTACTTTGGCTGCTGGACCACAAAACTCACTTGGCCTCAGCCAACTTTAAAGATTTCAGCAAGGTTTGAACCCACATCCTCCAAACCTCCAACCAGCCTTCTAACACTGTGAGCTATTTGTCCTGAGACAAGGCTTAGACCTTTTCACTTTTCTCATTTCTGCATCCCACTTCACATTTCATAAATTGTAGTGAAGATCAATCTCTTTCAGTCAACCTCCTAACACCAGAAGCTATCTGACTTGATGCTCTTTACATCTTTTCCTCTGGATGTCTAACTTCAAAATTCAGAAGTTTTTAATAAGAATCAAACCCATGTCTTCTGAACTACCATTCACCCTCATTACACCTTGAGCTATTTGTTCAGTTACCCTTTCCTTTTTTTAAATATATATTTGACCTTTATCTCCGAACATTTCACTTCAAAAGTCATAGAGTTGACTGAGGTTTGAACCCTCAGACTCAGAGCTTCCAGTTATTCTTCTAACACCATGAGCTATTTAGTTAGACATGTGATTTTGTTTTTCATTTGAGCTTTTGACTTTTTCTTCTACACTTTGAACTTCAAAGTTGGACAGGACAAGAGGCTTCTATGGACATATAGGTTTTGTGGATGTCCGTTTGATCCTCAGTCACGTATATGACATGATAAGAAGTGGCATGACTTCAAAATTCATATACGTGATTGAGGATCAAACTCAAAAAACGTATAAGGATAAAGGATAAAGTGAAAACTTCAGACGAAAAAATCTGAAATATGTCTGATCCAATAGCTCAAGGCGTTAGGAGACTGACTAGTAACTTGCAAGTCGAGGGTTCAATCCTTGTTTATTTTTGAATGAACTGAAGTTTGAAGTTGAACAATGTAGAAGAAAAGGTCAAATATGAGAAAAAAAAAATTCAGTGTCCAATCTAATAGCTCAAGGGGTTAGGTAAGTGATTGGAACCTCTGAGGTTGTGGGTTCAATCCCCAATTGAATTTGAAAGTTTTGAAATCAAACACCAAGAAGAAATCGTGTCAGATATCTCGCGGTGCTGATGGACTGTCAGGAAGTTCCGAGGTTGTGGTTTTCATGTTTATCCCAATATGTGAATTTTGAAGTCGGTTGTCTGAAGGAAACAGTAAAAAAAACTCCCCAGCGTCTCAGATCAAACAGCTCAAGGTGTTAGACGGCTTTGTGGAAGTTCGGAGGTTGTGGGTTCAAACCTTTGACGTTGTGAATTTTGAAATTCAACACCAAGAAGAAGACTGAAGGCCCCTAAGAAACAAGGAAGAAGCGTCTGCGTACACATAGCGCAGTGTGTTAGTAGGTTAATGGACACTCCTGAGGACATGGGGTCGATTCCCTTATGAAAGCGCCCAGAGAGCAGGTTCTAGTGCGAAGGGGGCTCGGTGGCGTGGTGGCTTCGTCTCGTGACCGTAGGGTCGGCCAGTGGAGGAACCGCTGGTTCGAATACCACCCGGCCGGTTCCTGGACTATCGATCCCACGGCGGTGGGTGAGGGAGGGGGCCTTGTCCCCTCCCGATGCTCCGGAGTGATCAAAGCAGGGGGTTATCGGACACAGAGCCACGAGCGGCTGAAATTTTGCTCAAATGTTTGAAGCTTTTTATGTTGTTGTGCCAAGGGGAGGTTGGCAGACGCCGCCACAAGTGCACTTTCGGCAAGAAATTGATGACGTCAGAGCTCCCCTAGTGGCATACGCAGCTACTGCAGTGGTCAGAATCGACCATTTGTCACTGAATCCTTGCCCACACACAGCAGCCATTTGGATTATCCCAATACTGGGGTCCAATCTGTATTTGAAAACAGGAGATTAAGATATATGGGGAATTTGAAAACTCTAAGGTGATGGATGTTGTTAAAACAAAAAATTAAAAAAAAATGTTTCCTGTCATTGGGATGCAGAACCAAAATAATAAAAACAACTAATCCGATAATCTGAATCTGAATTAAAAACTACTGGCAGCACTTTGGGTGCTGGGTTCCTGGAGTCTCACCCCGCTGCAGAGGGAATGGAGGGGGCCGTGTCTCCTCCCGGAGAGATGGAAGCAGGGGGTTATGGATTTTAAAATAATTTTATTGAGCATTTACACTGGCAACACACATCAGAACAATCGGGTCCCCCCTCCAAGAGCAGAGGGGGGATCCAGGAAGCAGGACGAGAGAGAGAGAGAGAGAGAGAGAGAGAGAGAGAGAGAGAGAGATATTAGTACTGACATGGAGCCAGATAGGACATGCTACTCATATACGGCAATATAGACACATTATGATATATATAATTTAGTAAACTGACGACCCCTGCTTGGGGACATATTTGAGGGGTATTTCATATTAAAATTAAAACTACAATAAACCCACAATAAAAGTGTACACTTTTCTAGCACCTGTTTAAGTTGCGACACCCTGTGAAGCTTTGGCGACCCCTAGTGGGGGTCCCGGGCTCCAGGTTGGGAACCGCTGTAGCGAAGAATACAGTAAAGAGTGAGATGAAAGAAGTTGAGCTCCGTTTATATTCATAATCGTGGCCTTCACGACCCCTCGGCCGAGAAGACGACATGCTGCGGTAGCCGTTTTTAAAATTCCCGCCCCCGTCAAAAAGGCCTACAGTGTCTACAAAAAGCACATTAGGATGACTTAAATGTGTGTTAGACTATACAGGAGTAATGTAAGACACATACCGCAGCAGCACGGTGCAAGATGGTTACAGCAGCGTCTGATTGTCCGGGGGCCGTGGCTGGCGGGTTTTGGGTCAGGGGAGCCTCAGGGTCCGCGGTCTGTGGCTGGCTGCAGAATTTCTTTCTTTAATTTCTGTGAAAACAAGTCAATTTACTAAACGCACGACTATGTTCTCTGCCAAACTGTTTAACAAAGTCTGTTTGTTAAAACAAGTTGAGACTGTCACAAACCGCAGCCGGAGCTCCGAGGAACCAAAGCAGAGCAGAGCACGTTAAGTGTACAGTACATTTGTTATTCTTTATGATGCAGACAATGTATGTTTGCTGCTCACTTGGAGTTCAATCAGACCGTAATTAGGAGGCAGTGCTAAATACTATTGTTTGTTTGTTTGTTTGTTTTATTCAATGTAAATGAATTGTGTGATCAATATTACAAAGACAATCTATCAATCAATCTCTGGGTCCTTTAACCCACCAGCCAAACAAAGGCCTCCAACCCTGTGGAGATGCTGCATGGCTCAGCTGAACATGTGGTCCAGCTAGTTTAGTTAGTGCAGTCAGAATGAACACTGCCTACAACCTGATGCACACATTATCTGCATATCAATAACATCACCCGGTCTGCATATTTCCACCTACGCAATATTAATCGACTCCGCCCCTCCCTTTCTCCCCACTCCACTGCCATCCTTGTACACAGCCTTGTCACCTCCCGCATCGACTACTGCAACTCCCTTCTCTTCGGTCTACCTCACAAATACCTCCATAAACTTCAACTGGTTCAGAACTCTGCAGCTCGAATAATCACCAGAACCCCCTCCATCCACCACATCACCCCTGTTCTACAGCAACTCCACTGGCTCCCGGTAAAACTCCGCATTGACTTCAAAATCCTCCTGTTTACGTTCAAGGCCATCCACAACCTTTCCCCTCCTTATCTGTCCGAACTCCTCCACATCGCCAACCCTTCCCGTTCCCTCAGATCTGCCTCCTCTGTCCACCTCTCTGTCCCTCCCGCCCGCCTCATCACCATGGGGAGCAGGGCTTTCAGTCGCTCTGCCCCCCAACTCTGGAACTCACTCCCACCGGACCTGAGGAACCTGGACTCTCTCACACTCTTCAAATCAAGATTAAAAACTCACCTATTCAGAACTGCCTACCCCACTTAACCATCTACATTGTCTTTTCTTATCTGTTTCTTATTTCTTGCTGTTTTTTTTGTTTTTTTTGTGTTGTACGGTGTCCTCGAGTGCCCAGAGAGGCGCCTCTAATAATTTAATGTATTATTATTATTATTATTACTAATAGGACACAATCTGAGCTTCAAGGGCAACATACATGAGCTCCAAACCATTAACTGTGCAAGAAATGAACAAGTAAAAACACTTAACACATGATGCTATAATACAGCCATAAACTAACTAGGGCATTCTGAAGCAAAGAGCTTCATTTCTAATCCATCATTCTGCAGTCACACAGAAATAACACATTTCACTCACTCTCTCTGGAAGTGACGACTGGAAAGACTGAAGTGTTTTTTTTTTTTTAAATGGCAACTGGTCAGCTGATGGTCCCAACTCGTGTCCTGCAACTCGCTGACACACCCAGGAGGCAGGATGTGAGAGAGAGAGAGAGAGAGAGAGTGAGAGGGAGAGAGAGAGAGAGAGAGAGAGCAGGTGATTAGTACAGACAAGATAGACATCATCCAGTTTTATTTTAAATATAGAAAGAATCACTGATGCTAATACTAATAAGAAGAAGAATACCACAAAGTTAAACTTCTGACCTATCAGTTTATTTACAATCCTTCAGCTGAGAAGACAGCAATAACAATACTCACTCACTCTCTCTGGAAGTGACGACTGGAAAGACTGAAGTGTTTCTGTGGTGGTGTCCGTGTCCCATGACTCACCTGCACACCCTGGAGGCAGGAGAGAGAGTGCAGGTGATCAGTACAGACATGGAGCCACATCGGACATTATCCAGCTGTACGCTTTATAATTAATTCATTTGCACTAATAAATTGAGGTCTGAGTCAAGTTTTTCAAACTTTTATTCAAGGTACTAATCTGAGTAACTGACAGACGTGTTTTTTTTTTTTTTTTTATCATTTTATATTTTTTTATCATTATTAATCTTCTATGTTGCACCAAATGTAAAAATTAAATTACAATTTTCTAGCTGATATATTTTTAACTTTTAAGAAGTGAAATGTAATATAATAGTGTTCAGTTCAATGAAGAGCTCCCTCCAGTGGTCAGAGTGAATAACAGCAACACTATACAACACTCAACATTTATTAATATTAAAGCAGTTCATTAGTGTTATTGAATTGCCATTTATTTCTTATCATTTACTGTATATATTATTATTATTATTATTATTAATTTATTGAAGTTATTGTTGATTACTGATAAATGTTAATGTAACTCACTCACAGTTTTACACATACAAGTGAATTGCATTGTGGATTTCTTGTGTTATTTATTTGTATACAGTGCATACACTGCAAAAAATAAAGACTTACTTTTCTTGAAGTGAACCAAATGCTGAGATATCAGCCTACTGTGTATGTTTGTAAAAGCTTCATTTATAATCTGTCATTCAATTCACACTCCGATGAAATAAAAAACTGGGTATTTATACTTATACTTAAATTGAGTTTTTCAATTTGTTATTCCAGATTTTTTATTCTGATTAGATTATATTTTAAATCTAATAATATAATAGTGTTCAGTTCAACGAAGAGCTCCCTTCAGTGGTCAAAGTGAATAACTGCAAAACTTAACATGAATCAATATTAAAGCAGTTCAATCAATACTGTGCAAGAATGAGGACTATAGATGACAACAGCTTTGGCAGTAGATTCGTACGGACAACATGGAAGGGAAGGATCACAGCGTGGTTCTTGGTTGATCTGGATTCTAGGTAGGATTGGATTACCAAATCCATATCCCAATACTGGGACCTGGGTCCATTTGGACCTGAAGTCTCCTGACAGGATTAAATCTCAAAATTGGGTATTTGAAAACAGAGGTGGTAATAATAATCCTGATTCCACTGGAAGGGTGGATCCAGCGTGGATTCAAGGTGGATGTAGAGACCAAGGTCATCATAATAAAGTACAACTAGGTGTGAAAAAACATTTTAGTCAAGTGAAACTTCTATTTTTTCCACGACATGTGGGAACACCCAGAGAGTTTCTCTGACAGCTTACTAACAACTGGAAAACAGACATCATTGAACAGTCTGAGCTAACAGATTGTAAAAACATAAAGACATAGACATATAGACATTTGATGTTAAGTCATTTGGGTGACTCTAAAAAATATAATTTTCTGTAGAAATAATAATTTCCAACCACAGCAACAAATGCTGAAAGATGTAAAGCACATTTTACTCTGTATCTTTAAAAATCAAAGAAGGAAAAGTTGTATCACAGACAGAACAATGCTGTTAAAATGTAAATAATAATGCTGCATAATAAAGTAACCATCTTAGGTAAAAACACAGCTCAAACTTCAGGAACTCTTTAAGACAAGAAGATGATTCATGTTGACATTAATGGTGACTGTTGACATTTCTTGTTTTTAGGAAACACAAAATGTCCTATTTTGATTTCTGAAATCTAAAAATAGTTAGAGGAATAAAAGTCAGACTTTGTGGCCAATTGTATCACAAACAGACAATAGTTAATTCAATCAATAATCAATAATAATCAGTCGTTGTTGTGATCTCTTCATTTATTACCTAGCAACATGTAGTTGTGTCATATGGTCCAGAATGAATCCATTATTATAAAACTACAACTAATTATTGACAGAGCAAACAGCCCCTGTACAAACGATCAATATATCCAACAATCAATAAACAACCACTATGTTAGTCTTTGTTGTTCGAGAGGCTGTTCGCTTGTCGCTTTCACTGAATGCTCATCAACAGGTGGCGTTGACTTCCTCTGACAATAACAACAGGAAAACAACAACAACAACAGTTTAAAACACCACGTTCCTTCTCACAACAATCTCTCATCGTCACCTCGTGTAACTCGAGTGAATTTGACCGATTGTTTGTTTGTTTGTTTGTTTACAGTCACCGACGTTAGCATAGCTGTTAGCTCGCTAGCAACATACACAGCGACCCTGTGTTTGTTTGTTTGTTTGTGTGGCCGTTCGGCCTCCCACTGACCTTATAACACACAACAAACTCCAGTTCTTCGTCTTCTTTTCCTCCAGTCTCTCTCCTTCTTCCTCTCGTCCTCCTCATGTCTCCATGAAGCAGGTTCATGTATCCGGATGAGCGCGAACGTTTTCAGCCGCCGCGGATGCGTCATCGCGTCAGTTCGCTGACTGGAGCGAAGTCAGGAAGAGAGTCTGTTCGCTGGTGGAGAGTCATTGGTACACTGGGGGGGTATTGGGAATAATAAAGTGGGCAAAGAGGAAAACATGTTTTCATCTGACTATATTTATCTATATTCTGGTTTCTATGTCCTGAGGGATGGACTCAAGCGTTGTGCACACTCACTGTATATTATACTAATGTGAATAAATAGCATTTAATTTACACAGTTCTGACACATTGAGCAACTGTGTATATTGTAGTCAAGATCCCTATTTTATTTATTTTATTCACTTCCTTTTTCCATCCACCTCACTTCCTTTCCCGTCTTTTCTTCGTCACTGATTGGCTCTCGTTTTCAGCCTGTCACTCCTCATTAACCTGATCACTCCTCACTTCTTCAGTCCATGTGGGTTTTTTTTTTCCTCTTTATATTCATAAATGCAACTTTGACTTTTGGGAAAATAAACTTTCATCCTGATCTGATGCCTGTGATGGTCAACTCATCATTATTATTCTAAACCTCCCAATTTACATATTAAAAAGTCCAGTGTGTAACATTAAGTCAGATCTACTGGCAGGAATTGAATATATAATCAGTTATGTCTTCATTAGTGTATAATCACCTGAATATAGGAATTGTTGTGTTTTTGTTACCTTAGAATAAGTCTTTGGATAGTTTTTAACTATAGGAGAGCAGTTGACCATGTTTCTACAGTATCCAAGATTGGCAGCCACCGTAGTTTATCCTACACCTTTGGAAGCCTCAGTGGTATTCAAATGCTTGCAATCTGCAACTACACCAATAAATGTCACTAAATCAAAGGATTATTCTTCACAACAGAAATTGTATTTTAATATCTCAAACAGGTTTCTTGGTGAGCTTTGCCCCATACACATCTCCATGACAACTGAGTAAACTACACCTGTTGCTGAAAGCCCCAACATGAGGTTAAACTGACAGTGATTTTAATATAAACACAAGGAGACACATAAACTGAGATGGTAAAATCTTTATTTAATGGTAACTCAATCATGGTAATTACTTTTTTTTTTTTTTTCCCCAAGATAAATGAACTTAAAATACCAGTAGTAAAAAAGTAGCTAAACTGACAGAGCCTTATGCAACCTCTCGTCCTCTAATGTGGGACAGATGAGCTTTCTGACTTGCTGGCAGTGAGTCATGTGCTTCACAGTGCTGCTTCCACAAGCCAACGTTCTCCCATGAATGCTAGCTTGAATGAGATCCTCTAGAAGAAAAACAGACATTTCTTTAGGCTTCACAACTAAAACAAAAGCCTGCAGCAACTTAGAACTACAAATAATTGTGATAAATCACCTTCCCCCCCCCCACCATCTAATTATTACATTCTACAGGATGCATCTGATGATACCTGTAAGAGCAGCTTTCATTTCATTGTTAACCCATTTAAAGTTGTATTTTAATTGCAGTTTTTACTTGTATCTGATCCATTATGAGTAAAATACAGCTTCTTCAAGCCAAGACAACAGACAATACTGGCCAGGGAAAGAAAAGAGCTGTGTGAACAAGGTCAACTGTGTCAAGTGATGAACAATCGTATGATTTGTGATGTGAGACAGTTTTCCACATCAGAAGCTTTTGTCACAAATGTAGTATTTAGCTAAATGCACCATGGAAGCACAACATTAACTGAAAAAATAGCTTTAAACTAGCCTTTGGGGCCCCACACTGACGCAAATAAAATGTAAAAATTAATGGACTCACTTTTCTTATTAAACTAATAAAGCAACAGAACACAGCAGATAAGCTAAGTGCAAATACAAATTTATCACCAGACACACACACACACACAGAAGTATTAAAAAAAAAAATTAAAATCTCTGCAATGTTTTAGGTTTTACAAATCTCAAATAAAAGACAGAAGTAGGTGTGTAACAACATCATGTCAGAACTTTAATGTAACACTAATAAGGGCAGTTTTAACGACAGCGTGTGCAGCAGGCTCAAACATCCAATGCTAACGGGGAAGCAACAGTTAAACACACCTGTCAACAGACCCATACACTCCACACACACACACTCCAGTTGCATGTTTTCCTACACACAAGTGTAATACAAGCTAAGAGCCTGTACATGAGCAGGCAACACGCTAATCTCCTTAAAACATACAAGCACTCTTATCGAATGAGGACCCACCACAAGAGGCCAGCAAGAGTATAAGGCCCTGAGTCATAGGTTGAATAACAGTGCTTCAGTTGTATTTTCTTTTCTTTCACAATTCTATTTAGCCCAAGTAGTTAGCCCTGTTTTGTTTTTTTTTTTAACCGACACAATACCATGGTTGGTGTAGTTGAAGCCCTCAGATGAATAGGGGCTGGTTGTGTGTTCTACATTCAGAAATAAAAAGCCTTGTAAAGCCATAATTTAGCTTCATTAAATGTCAAAACAGCAACAGTTCTTAGCTACACTACAAAGCACAGACAGACAGGCAGAGTACCGAAACTGAAATAATCCCCAGATAACACTGTTAGAAGTCATTACAGGAACAACACTGTGGGTGCAAACTCCTCGTATTGAAACGTTTTAATGTAAGCAGTACACACCAGGGGCTCGCCTGTAAAATGTGAGTCAGGCAAGCTTTGACTTGACCACACGTCCACCACAAAAACAGCTGCGAAGGTGAAGCTGTGACATCAAACAGCAGTGGAGAGTAATGGGGAGCTGCAGCGGCGACATGAGCACGCAACCCAAGGAGATGCAAAAAAAGCACATGCCGGCGGCGTGTAAACTCTACAGCTGACTGACACACATATGTAGCACCTTCGCATAAATCAACAGTCGAAAAAGTTATGTTTAAAATAAAATCAATTCAAAAGTCGTTTCCCTCCTCAGGCTGTTTGTTAAGTCCCAAACTCTACATGAGGAAAACGCAAACATGACATTGTCAGAATGATGCTGCATTCATGTCATGTGGGAATAACCAACATTCAAATAACTGTAATAGTCTTGTAAAAGGACTTTATTTGCACCTGACCAGCTTCTTCTCACAAAACACACAAACTTAAGTCACGGCACATTTCAGTTTTTGTTTCGTTTTTTTGTGCAAAATATCACCACAAACCAAAAATCCAGCAATGTCTCCTGCAATGTACTGAAGCACTATAATCAAAACATTAGTATATGTTAATTCCTGCACTTCAAAACTAATATTTCCTTCAGTTCCAACTCAAAACCTCAGATTCACGAGCATGTACATATCATTTGATGGCTAAACTGAACAGTTTTTTTTCCCACTAGGAAGTTCGTATCTCTTATCTTTTCCCACTGGACATGAATGCAGCATTCGCCACTATGTTTTCTCTCTCCGTCTTATGAAATGCTCGTCTACAGGACATCGCAGCACCCTCAGGTGCATTCCCAAAGTCCCCAAACATTCTTCAAAGCTCTGAGAGCGTGTTGAGCTCTTGACCAATCACTTCAGGATGAAATGTTACAGCCGTCACACTGCGCCCCCTGCTTGTCGTCGCTCACTGCTCGACTCCGGGCGTGTAGTCAGGGCGGCGCGTCTGGATGATCTTTGGCCGCGGGGATCTGGGCTTGTCGTCTTGGTCGCTGTCGTCGGGGGCCGAGCTCTCGCCGTGCTCGTCCTCACAGACATGGACGACCACGCTGGGGGTGGTGGGCGTGGCGGTGTGGAGCTCGTACTTCTCCCCTGGGAGTCACACATGGAGGAAGTATAGTCACAATGCAGGATGTGGTCTGAAATTAATTAACTGTACAGAAAACCAGTGATACTGATGACCAGTGAGAAAAAAACCTTGCTATGGTCCTTTAAGCTGTGATGCAGCCATGACATGCACATTGAAGGCCTAACATTGGCTGATTCAGTGGGTGGACATAATTGAGGTCCTTATCTTACAACACTGAGCAGTCACGACTGAAGAATCCCACTTTGACTATGCAAAAAGCTATTTCTAATTTCTTTAAACAAAGCTCTAAAATACCGTCACCAGGTTGTTTGCTTACAGTAAAGTTCTTATTTGTTTCTACTATTCTACAATAACAAGTGTCGATTTTAGCATGCTGTGTTGTGTTGTGTTGTGTTAAGTAACATTGTCTTATAGATATGCCAACACAATACTGCATGTACTGTTGTGATTCACAACAACCAAACTATGAATACTTTTATGCCACTCAAAAAAGTTCAAAACAATGACTATACCCAAATTAGTCATAATAACCAGCTATGTTAAACACTGGCAGAAGGAGGTTTTTGATGTCTGTGTTTGTGCAGACAGTCCTGGGCGGTCTGGACTGGTTGCCTTGGAGATAAAGTGAGCGCTGATGGATTTTGCACCATTTTTGGATCAATACTCCTATCATTAAAGAAATTGAGAAAAAGCTGAAAAGAAGTGGAGTAATCATTTAATCATGCTCTATCCAAGAGAGTCTTGGCCAATTGCAGACTCCTCTTACCGTTCATGTCAGCTTTGATTTGTGCTCCTTATGTTTCACTTTGTAATTAGCAGCTGCATGAATCGAAGGCTGTGCACTTTACAAAACTCCCTGACATTATCAGAGCTACACACAGACGGATGTTACGCATCTTTCAAAACTGAAGCTGTTGTGTGATTAACGGGAACTCTGTTATACCTGGTCCTAGCTTTGAGATAGCACACAGCAAGTCGTAGTTGATGACTGGTGTGGCGTCCTTAGACTGTTCCCAGCCGACTGGAGGGGAGGCAGGGGGAGAGATCAGGAACTGCTTATCTGGCTTTGGGGGCTCCAGCCGAGGACTTCCTATGTGGACAGACTGCAGACAGAAGGGCAGATGTGAGTCTTGGGGACCCATAAGTAGAAAAAGGAGTTTGATATAAAAATACACTCGGCATATTTGAATGTTGGTGGTTCAAAAATATGGAGGCCTAATAGAAGAGAAGAAGAGGTTATACTATGTCTGCTGGTGTCTGTTACACCAGCAGGTCCTAGTTGGTTGATTCAGAGTAACTTTGGCATTTTTGCTGCTCTAGCTAATAGAAACTAATCTGCTAAATTTAGTTGCAACCGTGAATTTGTTATGTGAAGCTGGAAGCATGTGATTGGCTGAAAAGTGAGGAGACAATGACATCCCCACTCATATGAAAAATTACATAAATTATTTGTCACCACACAAATTATTCATTGATATATTTTACACAATCTATTACTTATTTCATAATTAAATGTTTATTGATTTAATATTGAACACTGAACTACAAAATGGCAGCCAGAGGTGAAACAAAAAAAGGTGATAAAGGTGATGTCAGTAAATTGTTAAGATCCCCTGTTAGTCTTTAGTTCCATATACAAAATTACAGCAAACTGCAAGGAGAGATTAAAGGGTCTGACTCAGTTGGCCTTTTTAGATCAGTGTAGCAGGTGGAAAAAGATGCACTTCAAAGATATTACCTGAGCAAAGTAGAGTCTCATTTCTTTGCCGTTGAAGTCAGTCTTGTGGAGTCGGAGTCTCGCCTCAGCCGCAGCCAGAGCATCGCTGAAACTGATCCTGACCCGCCGGAAAGACTTGAAGTACTGGAACTGTACCTCTGGGTCGAATGAACGGAACAAGGCTTCAAAATTGGCCTGAAGAGAAAGAGGGAGAGGGGAGTGAACAGGGGGAGGAGACTGAAATGATGATTGAAATCAGGAAAATTAGACCAGCTTCTGCACCATCTCCTCCAGTTCCACTTGATTTGTTCCTTTCAGCTCTTCTTTCTCTTCTTATCTATAAATACTAAACACTATGGGCCAGAGGCAGCCATGAATACAGTTATGAGACTTGAAGTCGCTATGAATAAAATTAGTAAAAATAGCCTCTATTACCAGACACTCTATCTGTCCCTCCTCTTTGCACAAGAGAGCCTGCAGCCTGTGGGTGTCTGACTGTGTGTGCGTCAGAGAGGCAGAGCTATGGCCTCAATTTAAGATGACCAATTATTGTCACAGACACTAATTAAGAGAGAAAAATTAAATAGACAGCTGACCTTGGCTACCACTTCCAAGAGGACACGCACACAAACAGCGATGGCTGACAGAAGTACATTAATACAGACACACTTGAGATGGCAGCATATCTGAAATCATGGATGCTAGTTAATACACCCACGCCTCAAAGTAGCAGCTACAAACATTCACTTGTTTAATGAAAACACTCAGTCTTCTCAATCTCAGGCTTGTTGGGTCAGTGTGTAAACAACAAGACAAAATGATGAGCTGTTGCAGAGCTCCAGCAGACGGTCATAACGGTGCTAGAGTGCAGGGTTCTTGACATAATGATCGTGTCTGCACAGCCCAGCCACAGAAATGACTCCTTCAGCCTCAGTTAACTGCTGGTTTGCCTTCACTTCAGCCGCCGTGACGCAAAGAGCCTTTGTTACAACCTGTCGTGCCTCATCAAACTAAATCAAAGAACACAATACAGCGAAAGGAACATTGTGGGAAACATCAGAATTCAGAACACAAATGTCATGTTTGTCTCTGTATGTCCAGTACCCAGAAATGGCTGAAAGGTGGCCCTTAGCAGTACAGGAAACTGTGGGAGGTGTAAAAATATTCTTCACATCAACATAGTTCACGTCTCACTTTGCGAGTTAGTCAACACCGCATATCAGAGTCACATAGTCGTCAAACAATGCAATGCAAATTTCATTGCACATACAAATAGGTGCAAATTGAGGTGTGGATAGATCTGTGCAAGCTGAAAACATTTTCTGCTTCTTAAAAGAACAGAAGGCCTGAATGATGAATAGCTATTTGATGTCATTTTCTCTTGTTTGGTATTTTGGTCATTTCTTGGCCATATAGGTAATGTTTTAAAGTTATTTACACTCTAGGGTACCAAGTTTTTAATTCCAATACTGATTTTGTCCTGCATATATTCTTAAATCTTTAGAATATGAAATTGACTATGACTGAGTGACTGACTCTGCTGTTACACCACAGTTGGCAAAATATACAGATTTGTTAAACTACAACTGTAACAAATCTGCCATCTCTCCTCTCTTATTAGCAATGAGCAGTGTACTTAACATTCAGCTAGCAGATTCACACTTTTAGCTGACTAACGTTCACTTTAACCAGTTAAAATGACAAATAGCAAATCACGTCAGCTGTCACCAATTAAGATTAATTACAGAAATACGTTTATAGCAGCCAAAAGAACACTTTCTACAATGATATGATATCATGATGATGATCGATGCGATGAAAGAAGCATTGCATTGTAACATCAGACAACCGTGAGTGGATTGAGTGTTTCTGTAGTGCCAACAAATCCAACAGATTAATATATCTTCTGTCTAGCGGACTGTGTTACGTCAAACTGTTGCAGTCATCACAGTTTGAATATTTGGATACAAATTGTATTTCACGAGTCATCCCCCCCTCCTGCAGTGAACAGTCAGTGTGTTGTTGCACTGGACTGCACTGCAGCACAAGAGCCATCACTGGCCACGGATTTGTGCAGTGAGTCATGATGAACTAAAAGGAGGAAGGAGTACTCAGCCTGGCCATAGGAGGTCTGCGATTTGCTCATTACCACACAAAACCAAAAACACACAACACCCAATTTGGTTCTCAATGAAATTCAGATAATCTGCTCACTTATATCAACAGTTTCCCTTCCCAGAAACCTTGAGGAGGCTCTGCCTCAAATGAAAATTAACAACACATTACCATGTATCGAAGTAAGACAGAAAGGATAAGAATGGCAGTCTTGTACAGACTGTACTGATTCAGCACGTATGTACATGTTTCTTAGGGACCTCAAACACAGCTTGGAAAGAAAAGAACCCAGGACATACATATTTACACACACCTGTATCATTAATGTACTTCAATTAAGCTGGGTAATTAAATATTGCCCAACTGATTAATTCTACATTGTTTGTCCCTTTAAAAGCTTTAATGGATTTTACTGCAACATAATGACGACAAGTATTTATCCTCACCCAGTTATTCATATTATTACCCCAAATTTAGACCTGTAGTGTTGGTCACGTAATGGTCCAAATGTACTTTGAGAGGTTTTGTTCATGCTAGAGCTGAAAAGATTCTCTGACATTTATTGACTAAACACTTCATTTAAAGTAATCCAGTGATTTAGTATTGAACTTCCACTTAGACTCACAAGAGTGAGATTATTAATAAAAGAGGCCTAGAACTGACTTTTAGCCCTTCTTATGGCTCAAGTTCCAAAAAGAGCTGCACCCTACATTTCCCATAATGCAACCTAATAGCATCTTTGCCTTAAACCCACCCTGCCTGTTAAATGCCCCCATCTTTGAAACTGCATCGCTTCAGTTTGTAGTGTGGGGTTTTTTGGTTGTAAATTTATAATCTTCAAGCCCAAGACGAGATAACCCCGATGACATCACTATGACATCATCATTTCCCAGAGATTTAGAAAGCTCCTTCAGAGCCACAGAAGACCTTATTGTTTTCATAGGCTATGTTGATGCGTGTTTATTAATGAAAATAGTTTGCTGCAGCCCTTAAGTTAAAAGTTAAGTTAAAAACAAGAAAAATGCTTTCCTGTAGTAAAAATTGGTGTCTTCAGAAAGTAAATGTAAAGAATAAACCAAAGTGTGATGTTGGTTTTATATAAATTTCAAGGAACCTGGTTTGCAGAAGGAACACTAGAAGCAGAGCGCTCTTTTACCTGCGCCTCAGGACGGTTGAACACTTCGTGGTTGGTCACCGAGGCGACCAGGCAGAAGCGGTTACACTTGGTGGTCTTGATGTGCATGATGGGCGATCCAGGGAGGTGGAGCCTTTTCCACCTAATACCTGAGGTAAGGGCACGACGGGATGCTGAAATGGTCCTCAGCGGTGGCGAGGACGATGATGGTGAGGATGATGAAGAGGAAGGGGGAAATCGGGGGGATCGGAGGAGCGTTGCCTTCCCCAGGGTGACAGACGAGAAGAAAGTAATAGATGCTCCTTAACAGGAAATAGGTCAGTTTTTCCAGAACACGTGGATCTTCTTCTGTCGTGGTACAGTGGTAGTTTCTCTTCTGTCTTGAAGCTGTCCACGATGTTAGATATCACAATGCTGCATTCAAGTCACCTCGGTCAACACATAACCTCCTAACCCAAATTCCAAGGTTATCTAGTCTGGATCTCCTCTCACAACACTTGCAACTGCAGCTGAAATACAGAATCCAACATTTAACGTTTGGCTTTCTTTCTACTACTACTTCTTCTTTTTAACTGTGTCCAGCTTATATTCAGCGTTTTCCTTCCTCCCTAAGTCGCTCTCAGCGTAGGCCGGCTCTGCAGCAGCCTGAAAACTGAAGGAATTTTCCAGAGATTTGGGTGTGGAGAGCCTAAAATGTCATTCAGCCTCTTTTAAGCTCACTCTCTCTCCCCTCTCTCCCTCTTCTTCTGCTCCACAGCCGCTTAAATGAGCCCCTGCCAGCCGATGACGCATTACCCACAATCCCCTCCCTCTCCTCATCCTGGTCTCATTCATTCGTTTATTCACTGCAAGCCAATCGGCTGTGGAAGAGGGAGGGACAGCCTATTTTTTTTTTTTTCCTTCTTCCAATCCCTCTACTGACATATACTGGCCAATGCTGACTAATCAGACAGAAAGAAGGGCAATGGGTGTGCGTGTGTGCAGAGAGAGAGAGAGAGAGAGAGAGAGAGAGAGAGAGAGAGAGAGAGAGAGAGAGAGAGAGAGAGAGATACTGGAAAATAATGACATAACCGCTGAGCAAACTGACGCATTAATCTGCTTTCTGTTGCATTCAAACTCAAGACAAAAATCCTTTGTTGTATGGAAAACGTGACAATGAGCCTTTCACCTCTTGATTTCACAAACATACCAAAGACGTATCACCTGACTCCCGAGTACATGGAGCAAGACGTGGAAAACACATGTCAGTCTTAGTAAATATGGATGAAGCAGAGAGAGAGACAGACAAAGGGAGAGAGAGAGAGAGAAAGAGACAGGACAGCTGACAGACAAAGAAGGGAGAGAGAGGAGATAGGCAGGAATAGAAAAAAAAAAGAGTGGAAAGAGAAAGAGAGACATGACTGGTAGGAAGAATGCAAGATGGAGGGATGAAGGGATAAAAAGCAAGAGGTGGGAGAGAGAGGAGGTGCTCAGTCATGGAAAGTATGCAGTTTGATAACATGCTTTTATGAGGTATAAATAGCAGAGAGCTTGAAGTGGAGGGGAAGTGTGCGAGTGTGTGTGCAGCCAGCAGATGGAAAAACAAGACCAGACTGTGCAGCAAATTCACCAACATTTGCACCTGTGTGTGTGTGTGTGTGTGTGAACACTTTTAGAACAAATTGCGTTTAACACTCTACAAAGTCGCACATTTGAAATCTAGGAGCTAAACTCCAGCT
The DNA here is from genome assembly GCF_905237075.1 of Dicentrarchus labrax. NCBI lineage: Eukaryota > Metazoa > Chordata > Actinopteri > Moronidae > Dicentrarchus > Dicentrarchus labrax. Next base: position 7,151,192 of record NW_026136716.1, read on the forward strand.
TTTATTTTTAGGCAATAACATACGAAGAAGCAAATTATTCCACTTGAACTGAACACTACCCGCTTTTAGTGGGACATTAATTATGACATAAATAGCAACAGAAAGGCAAGTAAATATTAACATTAATATCTACCCTATACTGTATTTTAGGCAAAAGGCAGTATTGGAGGAACCTTCTGATACTGGAACTAAATTGAATGTTTCTGAGTTATTAAAGAGGGCCAGGGGATAAAGATATTTATCAGAAACAGGAAAACAAACCATTAAGTGGGCAACTGCTAAGAATTTAAACTATGTTTGAATATATACACATTGGTGTATGAACTAGATTTAGGACATTCATTACAACCCCAACAAGCGTACTGACGATTTGCTCAGTGGATATCAGGTGATATCTGGATAACAGGTTAACTCAAGTTCTTCAAAAAAAAGGACACACCCACAAACAATTACAGTGCAAATGAATGACTAATTTGTCTTCAATAACAATTGACTTTTTTTTCCAGAACAGACAATTTGACTTGTCATAGCAGGGAAAGCCCAGGTGAGTTATGACAGTGTGACAGTCGGTGAAAGACAGGGTGACAGTGAGGATGTATTCCAGATGCTGTAGTGCGCTGAGACTTTATAACTCAACTATGAGCTTCTACTTTCTCTGACTGTGTGGACATGTGATGTTTAAGACATTAAACCGTGAGGTAGGCTAAAACATGAGACTCATGTAGCTGTGTTTCCACTGCAGGAACTGTTGATATAGGAGTTTAGTATGGTGCTGAACTAAAAAAATAAAACAAAACAGCCAAATCCGATTCAACTGATAAAATTCTGTGTTTGGTACAGTCCTAAAAACACCTTTCCTGGACCATTTCACTGTAGGGCTGGACAATATATCAAATTAATGTTTTTATCTGCAGTCCACATCGTATGAATCAAGTTATTACAACTAGAGACTGGAACAACTGGAGGAAACCCATGAAGACATGGACACAACTTCCAAACACAAAGGTCCTCAGCAGGGTTTGATCCCAGGGTCTTGAGGCTGTGAGGTGACAGATAACACAGCCTTGAGTTACAATCTCAGCCACGTACAGGCTGTGACATCTGGCTGGTGGTCTGGTTGAGACGTACCCATCATAAACTATTACACCAACATGTCAACATACTGTACATGATTTCTGTCCTCTCTGAGTGCAGGTGCTAATGCACAGTGAAAGGACTAATAGCACTGTCCGGTGAGTTGGATGGAAAATCTGTGTGTGGAAAATAAAGTGGTGTAATGTTGGTGAGCCTCCCAACAGTGAAGCTGATGCTCTCATGTAAGTGTTTGTTAATGTTAAACATTACCGTGTGAGTATGTGTGTGTAGGTGCTAATCATCTCCAGACCTCAACCTCACCCTGCTGTGGTGGCTATGTGCTATGTGTGCGTGTGTGCGTGTGAGAGAGAGAGTGTGTGCACGCTCAGCCCTGCATTTTTTCCATCCTTATGTTTTTGTTTCATCTTCCCATTTTTTCCATTCCCTCACTAGACAGATAGGCAGGCAACACACACACACAGACACACACACACACACACACACACACAAACAAACAGGTGTGCACATGCACAGTGCACACACACGAACACATCCTGATTGTCGAACGCATACTGGACACAGTGCTATGTTACTAGCCAGCTGCTACATTTTTATTGCATCATGCTCTTCTTTCCAATGCCGAGGTGAAAGTTATATTGTTCAAGTAACAATTTGAAGGCTGACACTGCGGCACACTGGTGGTGAGGGGCTAGAGCCTCAACCATACTGTTTGTTTTAGGTCAATACCAATATAAATACCCATATATACACATATACATATTTACTTTCTTTAGAGTTAGATGCAAAGAATGCTAAAAGTCTTATGTGAATATATATGAAGCTATCACAAGGAACTGGTTAGCTTAGCTTAAAGACTGGAAACAGGGAAAACAGCTATGGCTTTGTCCAACAGTAACAAAATCCACCTCCCAGCACCTCTAAAGCTCACTAATTCACACATTAAGTGGCAGTATGATGGCAGTACTGCACATAAGTTGCCATAAAACAGCAAACGGTGGGTTTTATACTTTGGTTTTTGAACAGATTACACAAGATGTAAAATGTTTATTAGTGAGTTTCATATTTGCTGTATAATTAAGTGTAAGTTTACCTGAATGGACATGGCTCAGACAAAGGGATGAGAGAGGACAGGTAGAGACCTGTACTTCCCTATGACTGTCAGTGTAATCATTTTCCACAGTAGTAAAATCCTGGCTCATAGTAATATAAACTGCTGTGCAGTGTTTTAGTGCCTAATAAACTCATGGAAACATTCCTGGATCATATTTCACTGTCTGTCCAGTACATGAGGCAACGTGGGCCCGTGTATTTTGTTAACGCAGTGCTGTTTTTAGCCTCAACACCTGGGAAAACTGTGAGATGTGTTGAAAGCTCCAGAAAATCTTGTCAGCTCCCAAAGAAAGCAAGTGAGCGAGACTTTTTAAAATCTTTTTTATTATTGTTGTTGATGAAAAAGAACGTTCATGCTCTAACATTTCTTTGGCAATACTGTACGGCAATTATTTAACAATAATCATCAGCTGACATTTAGGTCAGTACTGATAAATCTGTGATAAGATAATATATCCTAAAAGCTTTAGTTAGCGTTAGACAAAAACTGCACAGGCTGGGCTGAACTCTGCTAACAGTATAGCGTGTTCATGTTTGCAGGTGGACCTATTCTATGGCAGGTGAAGAAAAGCTGCTGACAATCTCTTCATTGAAAAAGGCACACGGCTATTAACCCTTTTCTAATATTATAAAACTGGTCAGACAAAATTGGAGAAAAAAAGAAAGCATCGGTTATTGAAAGACCAGGTTGACCACTATTCCTTAGTGCCTTAGTTCAGCATATATAAAAAGGCAGCCTATACAACATTTGTACTGCAGTTCCTACAGTATTGCCGTATTTGCTGAAACGTATTATTCCAACAGGATATGTGTTAAAGGCTAAAAATGGATATGTAGACAGGCTCTATGCATGATCTGCATTTGTCTAAACTATGGACAAACAACCCCCTGTCTGTTTCATTTCTTTAACCAGAGAGAGACTGACTAAAACCCTCTTTGTACTTTTAGGGGGATTCCAGTTCCTTCCAGCAAAGTTTTTATTTTTAAACCCACAGTTGTGAACAGCTCTGTGATCTGTCCTGCCACAAAATCCACTGTCAGAAGGGCATTGAGTTACGGAAGCCAGACTCCACTGAGAGGCTGTTTCCTTGTGGCTTTAACAAAATTCCACATCTGAACAGGAAAAGAGGGCCAGTGGCACGATGACACATCTGTCCTTTTTCCAGCTCTATCCGCCTACCACTGAACCTAGAGACAATTACAGAATAGCAAAAGTAAATCTCTTCCATTAGGTACAATAACACTGAGTCAGTACATGTTCAACAAAACAAAACTGCTCAGATTTTCCATTTGGCCTAAAACTCGATGCAGGTTCAGACTGTTTATTATCCATCCATCCAGCCATGTCTAACTAGCTTATCCTGTCGTGTAAGACAAGTAATGCTTATCACTGTGTTAGAAACTGTGACAACACATCTATAATCTTGATTATGTGTGTATTTTAGCACAATCTTTACAATCTCATCTGAAGTTGCCAATGGGTGTGTCCTGCTGGAAAAGTCCACGAGACTTTCCAGACCTACATCAGAGTTTTCCCTGACCTAAATCTGTTCCTCCATGCTGGTTTATTAATGCTGTTTTTAGGCAGTTTTCTGCTCCAGTTGGGCTGAGAACAGTTTAACTTGCACAACACGTTGGAAAATACATTCTGCTTCATTCCTGTAAAGTGACCTATTTTTAAAAAATGTCCTGTTCTCTCCAGAGAAACTATCACATTTTCACGCTTCCACTGCCACATGCTTTGATAACTGATACAGAATTTGCAGCCAAACAATACAAACTAAACATACCATAAACATTAGTGAACAAATACAGCATACAAATAAATAGGGATGTAGCAGTCTAATGGTTTTACAATAAAATATGCTGATGGTAAAGACACCAACAGTTTCTATTCATTTTTACATTATCTACCATTGATTTTAGCGGGCACCATGAACAAAGCACAGCGATCCTGCCTTTTGATTTTGTTTAGTCATAAGGGAGAATCCTTCAAGCGGTCATACAGAGGAAATACAATCAGAACAGGCCCTCCAAATCTTCTGGTAACTGTGGCTATAATTTGCTATGCTAACACTAGCTAGTTGACTGTACATCAGATTGGAGGACATCCATTTTCAATGTCTTAAAAGATCCCTCTGTGCTACAAAGCATTAGCAGATTGTTCATAAAAACAGCAATGCATGCGCATTGCCATCCACTACAGTTGTGTAAATATTGGGAGTTGGTTCATCAAAATAAGCAGTAAGTGGCACTAATGCTCCAGTCAGGTTCAATTAAACCATTACAGAAGAAGAGCCCGACATGACATAATTAACAGAGTCAGTGGAACCTGAATGGTGGGAAGAAAAATGTAAAAAACATGTAAATATAGTATTTGTTTGTTTCATGTATTAATTTGAGGAAGGTTTCAGTCCTCATCGCTCCACACAGATCTAATATTGTAATCTCTTACCATTGCACTCTCGCATTCATTGATAAACCAATTTTCCACCTCCGGCAAGCTTAAAAACTGTAATGGATGGAAACATGTCGTAAATTCTCCATTCGTTCTTAACACTTCTTCCACTGTAGTACACTCATTCCTTAACAATCAAAACAACTGGATGTTACCAAGAGTTCATGACACATTCATACACCCTCAGTGGAATATTCTGCAATACGATACGATCAGCTGACCCTCAAATCCATGCAGATTCCCAGTGGAAAAGTAACAGTATTATGGAAGAAAATGAAGATGGAAACAACAAACAACACAAGTCATTTTTTCACCAGATGCCCTTTGCCCCTCTGTTGTTTTTCCTTTTCCATCAACGTCAGCACCTATAGCACACCACCACCAACACTAACTCATCTCGGTGGCTTGAGTGTATGGGCTGTCAGTCCCAACAGGATCCCTCCACAGCTTCCCCCTGGACATTTCTTTGGCAACTGGAATTCAGACTGCCTTGAAGAAATATGCGGTGTTCTTTCTCCTATAATAAACTCTTTTTCCTCAAACAAATTTTCTCCTACTGATTTAAAGAGCATGATGAGCTCCCTATTGAGTCTCTGGCTGTTTTCCACTGAGTTTGTTTTTCCACTGTCTGACTATTGTTCTCCACTGTTGATACACCTTGATACACGTTAACACAGAGACACACACACACACACACACACACACACACACACACACACACACACACAAACAACACAGCTTTAGTCATTGTTCAAACCACCATTGCCACTCTGCAACCCCCCTAATCAACCACAATCATTGACTCAGTAATTCTACTGTGAGTCTTACTCACAGTAAAAGTCATCAAGCATGTTTTTTCATAAAACTCAACTCAGAAAGCATTTCTAGATTAATAATCAGATGGGAATATCTGTTTTTTTGTTTATCAAATGAATTAAACACCTTACCTTTTTAACAAATTTCCACCCAGGTATCAATAAAGCATTTCTGCTTTCCAAATCACAGTACTGTCTCAAATTGATGCAAATATCTTGTAAATCCAGTATTACCTTTTTTTTTTTTATATCTCAAGATATACAGGAAAGGGAAGGAATGACATGCAGCAAAGGGCCATAGGTCAGATTCAAACCCATAGCTGCTGCAGCAGCAAGGACTCAGCCTTGGTACATGGGGCGCCAGCTAGCAGCAGAGCATTCACCAACATCTGCTACTGCTGAGAACCAGCAACCCTCATGCTGACAAGGTTTTACAGTTTTACTAAGGCTGTCAAACCTATTCACAAACTGGTAGCAAATGTTAAATGTCTAGTAATTAGAGCAATGAATTACTTTGCTCATCCACTAGAGTGAGGTAAACTGCATATATAGACTTGATGTCGCTGTGATGCAGTGCTCCACTGTCACTTTCCAGTAAGTCATAACTTACACTTATATTCCATTCAGAGTTACTGGCACCAATTTGTAATAGAACAATATATTATTCAACCAAAGCTTTTTGCACTCAACAGTTTTCTCTATGCAAAAAAACCAAACTGTTAGTTGACACTGAAAAAGAAATTAGGTTTAATATCTGTCCCTATTGCTCATGGTTGTTGGGCTGAGGAGATATGTAATTAGCCATTGCAATATTTTCAATGTCCTATGTAATACGTCCTCTCCTACAGTAGTGAAACTCAAATGTTATGACTCCATCATGGAGAAAATGAATCACAAGGTGTTTAACTGCAGCAAAGGATTGATGCTAAAAATAAGGCGTGTGTTAAACAAAGGCTTCAGACACCAATTTGTTTTGTTATGAAGAAATCTTCAGCATGTCACTCTTTCATCGACACTTAAACATCTTTTCAGCTTCATTAACACCCTCCCAATGTCAACAATCACAGGAAAGAAAGAAAAACCTTGAAATAGATCCATGTTATGTGCATTTTACCCCTCGGTTATTTGTTACCTAACCTATTGTTCAGCAGAAGTGTTACAGAAAACTGGTAGTACGTGCTAACTGAATATTATTGGAAACTTCTCAATGATGCATCTCTGTGGATGATGTCAATCAACAACAAAATTAAACTGACCCAGGTTTAGTTAACACAGAATGACTAAGGAACCAGGAAGTGAGTATGTGTGTTGTCCACTCAGTTATAACCATAGTAATCTTTAACTATTAACTCCATCTAGTGGTCTAAATCCACTCAAATGTGCATGCTGAATACGGACAGAGACAAACAGGTGTGTGTGTGTGGACCAGCACAGTATAGCACCAAACTCCATTCAACAAACAGGCGATTTAAGGTATCCTTGATAAATTGCTTACAGCCACGTTTCCCAGGACATTACTTTACATTTATTATAAATCCAAAAGCGAAACTTCTACAGTCGGCATACATCAAACACACAGAAAGAGCCCGCAGTTGAATAAAACACCAACATTTGTAAATGGTCCATCCTTACCTTCAGACTGCCTTCATTGAACAAATCCTCCGGTACTTTGCAAGCTATCAGGGCGTTGGGTAGATCCGTGAACTGGACATCTACCGTGGCCTCCTCTTCACCACCACCACCGCCATTCACTGCCTGCTGCATCACGATTACCTCAACTGTCTTCTGCAAACACAGAAACGAAACCATATCAGCAAAAAGCACAAATCATTACACATAAATTAATAACAGGGCTTGGCTGACGCCCATCATCCAGCTATTGGCTAACATAACGCCATATTTACTATCATACATACCAGAAAAGCTGTAGACTTTATTTCATGATAAATGTGGTGAAACGGCTTTATATACGATGGTTTCCTGCAAACAGCCAACAGAGTAAAGTAGCTCTTCAGTGTATTAGATTAAAAGCTGCACTAAGCTGGCTAGCAAGTTGTGCTAACCAGGAACCTGAAATTATACCTCTAAACAAGCGAAACACACGATATTCCGTCAATGTCTTCCCTCAGTTAATTGTAGGTGAAGGCGGTTGTTTGGCAACTAGTATTGTCATCGGACAAAGCAGCACAATATTGTCTAATATTAGCTCAAATTAAAACCTATCGGATAACTTTGTTAGCATGGCGCAGAGGATAAAGGAGATGACGTAAATTGAACAGCTGCCGATATGCGTTTCCGGTTTTGCAGTAATTGTTTTAAAAATGTTTTTCGTGTTTCCAGTCTTTTTAAACGACATTGACCACATTGATATATAAATAAATATATATATAAAATAGTTAACTTGAAACAAGACATTAAAAACTGCCCCATCAAAAAAGGAGAACATAAAAAAACAGAATAAAAGCTTTTTTCTTTGCTTTTTTAATTAAACAAATGTTATTTTTATGTTTCCCTCGTGAAATAAATGTTTTCAACACATTTAACGTCGCTGCTCTACTGATCCTGTGGTCAAGATATTATTTGAAGTCAAGATCCTGCCCTCTTGTGGCAGGCTCTACTTATTATAGGATTTTTATTACAGATCATTGTATAGCTGTCACTGTAATCTAATTTATAGAAGATAAGCATGTGTGATTAGTGCAGATAAAGAGACAGAGAGAGAGACTTTAATTTAATTTAATTAAAAAAATGTTTTAAGCATGTATGTATTAAATTAGTTGAACAGATGGAGCACAATATAAACGTAAATTATGCTTGTCCAACTCTCCTGTTAAAAATACAAAGATAAGAAAATAATTTATAGTATGTGTTATTGATTATGATGCATTGGTTAGAATAAATGTGATTTTTATGGATAATTGTAATTACATAATTACTTTCAAAAATACAAATAGAAGAGAACATTTCTGTATGTCATGTCAGTGCTGTAGTGTGTGTGTGTGTGTGTGTGTGTGTGTGTGTGTGCGTATGAATGTAAGTTTGTAAGAAACCTCAACTCAACTCAAGTGGTGCTGGTCCCTGGGTGGCAGAGGGGTTTAAGCACCTGGTCATGTGGGGATCAGCCTCCATTTAATCCTCTGGAGAGAGAGAGAGAGAGAGAGAGAGAGAGAGAGAGAGAGAGAGAGAGAGAGAGAGAGAGAGAGAGAGAGGTAGGTTGTATTTATTGATGTCTAACTCTGCTCAAGGTGCCGTACTTATTCGAGAGCCCCATAGCCACAGGCAGAGGAGTAAAAAGAATGTGTACTTCCAAACACTAAACCTATGCACCTGAATAATTGTTTCATGATCTTTGGAGGTGAAATCTCATAATCTGGATTTTATTTCCTTTTCCTGCAAATTTGGAACTTCCTGGGAATCCTACAGGTCTTTTACAATCTTCAGATCTTTGTAAAAACTGAGCTCCTTATCAGTACAATTGTGGAATCAGAAAACCATCCTTCTCAAAGCAACTTGGGAGTTATTCCAGGATTCGAGTCCTCTTGTGGCTTTTGAAAAACGTTATTCCTACTCCTTGTTTCTTGCCGTGGAACATCAGAAACACTGTGAGATACTTCTTGAATATTTTCTGGAATACTTTGTTTATTTTACAATCTTTGGAACCTCGTCATCCTCAAAGACACTTCCTGTTGGACATAATCTGGAAACTGGAACCATTCTGCAATCTCAGTCTTAGTACCTCCAAAATCTGTCTTTGACCTTTTCTGGAATACCGGGTCTATCCCACAAACCTGACATCTTGTAGAACTGCACTCTGATCCTGGAAACTTGCGCACCAATCATTCTTAAGTAAGTGTCCTGTCATTTCCTAAAACTTTCTTAATGGCTCAGTCAGACCCCTGCCCAAACCCAGACCTGTCAAATAGCGCCATTGTCCTCAGCCCACTAGGTATGTGTTCAGACCTGGATACCCAGAGAGGAAGGGAGGATGAGGAGGAAGAAGAAGAAGATGAGGAGGTGGAACTAGCCGAGGAGGTAGGGGAGGATGTTTTGATGATGGCTGGAGCAGGAGAGAGGCAAGCCGAAGGAGAAAACAGAGAGCAGAGTGAAAGGGAGGAAGTGAGGATTATCCAAGTGTTATCAAATGGAGTAATAAAAGAGGGGGAGGGAGAAGGTGAAAACCTGGAGGAAAATGGCGAAGAAGGAGTAGAAGTGGAGGATGAAGAGCACAAAATGACAGATGAACAGACAAGAGAGAAGGAAGGTAAAGCCGAGGCAGAGAAAGTGTCAAAAAACACAAAGACAGTGGCTGAAAATCCATGTCACTTTTTAGCAATGACAGAGGTTGAGGAAGGTCAAGAGCAGACATTAGACAGGAATGAAGACAGGGACGATGAGGAAAATAAACTAGAGGCGGTGATAGAAAGCTCAGAAATAGCGCTAAGGGAGGATGAGACCAATGATGGAGACAATGGGTTAGAAGAACACCAGTTAGTGTCCAGTACTGATGATGAAGAGCATGTTCAGGGCTCAGGTACTCATGTAGAAGGTTCAGCAGAGGGTACGCGGTTGTCTATTGATAACGCAGACAAAACAGAAGTTGTTATTCTACTCACTGATGGTAAGGTAACAGGAAGTGTTGAGGATCAAACAATAGATGTGGACCCTGTTACCATGGGGATGAACAAACAAGTCAACACTCAAGATGATGCATGCCAAGCCTCAACTGTTGGCAACAGTGGCGTAACCTCTGATACGGCTGGCACAATCGAAATGGTGACCAATCAGACCAACCAATTAGCCAGTGAGAATAAAGATGAAATAAAAAAAACTGACAAGACAGACAACTCAGACTCCAGAAAACAGGAAGTTGAGTCCATTAATAATAACAGCACATGGCAACAGGAGGATTGCTTAGAGGCAAAGGTTGAGGATAAGACAACTAAGAAGTTTCTACCCTCTGAAGAACAGTCGCAGGCAGAAGGAGGGATTGAGGAAACAAGTATGGTAGGGATCAACCAGAAGGAGCAAGAGGAAGAGCAAGTGCGACAGGTTTGGGTTAATACTCTAACATTGATGGATAGGGGAGGACAGAGTGTGGAAGAGGAGGGGAAGAGAGGCGATAACGTTATTAGAGAGTCAGTGGGTGAGGGAGAGCACAAACAAGAAAGAGAAATGGAAGAAGAGAAGATGGTTGAAGTTGAAATCCCAGCTAAGGTAGATTTCCTAGACACACAGGAAGATGAAGATTTGGACCAGGTGGAGGAGGCTTTTGAACTAGAGGCAACTGAACCTGATATGCCAGGAGGTGAGGTCTCAAAGGAGAATGAGTCTACAGAGAAGGAAGGCGATTGGCAAGAACATCCTTCGCAGCTTTTCAAAGAAGCAGAGACAGATTGGGGAGAAAACTTGAAAGAACAGCAAAGACAGGAGGCAATTGTAGAAGATGAGAAAGGAGGAGGAGCAGAAGAACATGTAACGGAGGAAGAGGTGGAGATGGCGGAAGAGCCTGTGACTGTTTTAGATGATGAGATTGAAGAGATAGAGGAAAGCCCGGGTAGAGAACTTGAAGAACAAAAGCTCACCACCATAGTGGAGACAAAGGAGGTTACCAAGGTTAAACTTGTCAAGGAGAATGATGAGAAACAGAAAGATGGAAAAGGAAAGGCAGAGAAGGATGAGAAGCCGAAAGACGACAACAGACAAGTAGAGTTAGATATTAATGGAAAAGTTAAAGTACTCAAGCAAGCAATGGAGAATGGGATCTTGAGTCCTGAACCTCAGCCGCTCAGGAAAGAAGAATCAGGGACAGCAAGAGTGCTGTCACTCAGGAGAAAAGATAATGACTGGATAAAAAAAAATCAACCCGAGGAAGAGAGTGCATCAGAAGTGAAAGACTGGAGGAAAGAACTGAAACCTGTGAAAAAAGACACCTGGGAATCTGAGAAGGGAAGAAAAGAATGGGTGAAGAAGGAAACATCTCCAGAAGAGAAAAGTCCGCCAAGGAAGGAGGACTGGATAAAGGAGCTGAAGTCAGTGATCAAAGACGATTCCCTGCCCAAAAAGAAGGATGAGCAGGTGAAGAAAAAGCGAGTGGTGCTGTTGGAGGATGGCCATTCGTATTTCCCCCAGCGGGAGGAGATGAATGAAAAGAGAGAGGAGGTGAAATTGATCTCCCACAGGAGGGTGGAGAGCCCTTTGCCTCCTGTGCGCAGAACATCCCAAGACCAGGAATATGAGATCTCGCTCTATGTCAAGGTAACACATCCACTCCGAGTCAATAACTGTTCATATGCACTAAGAAAGAGGAGTGTTTCTCCATGGTTACTCATTGGGTTGACTTGGAAGAACTTGGCTGAAATAACTATCAAACAAGTAAAATGTGTGAATATCCATACTTTAATCCATACTATCTCTGAATAGGTCTTTTGTTATCAAAAACATTGCGAATAAATATAGCAACTTCTTAAATTAACAACTTCCAATTAGTCCAGCCAACTTCCGGTTTAAGCCCCGCCCACGCCGACTAAGGATACGAATACAGCTAATTTAGTTGGTTGAACAGATACAGATACAGGTAATAGTGCACTCGCTCATGCCTAGTTCTTTGGTCAAAGTGACCATTATGGTTTTAATGGTCGTAAAATGTCATAATGGGGCTGTATCTACTAAAAACAAACTCAACTTAATAATAATAATAACTTAATAAATAAAAAATGGAACGCAATAAAGGGACGATGTTCTGTTAACCTCTTAAATTGTTCTGAAAATTTGTTATGTGCCTCCAAACTTCACAAATCACCATGCAAGATTCACCTCGATTTGTATTCTACTGGATGTATTGTATCAGTGCACCTGTTGTAGTCAGTAGCCTTTATATGTTTTGGCCAATTGCAGCTGAGTGGCAGTGCACTGGCCTGTTCTGGCCCTGGAGGACCAAATGTGAGTCGGCTCGGATTCACGTATGCTGCCTTAAGGCCAAGTTTTTAGAAATGTTTACTCTGGACCAGTAAACTTGGACCAGTTTTGTAGCATCATGCGTCAGGAGACTGGCATGACTCTGGCAAACACGAACACAGGATTTAGGCTGTTGTTGTGCCAAGCCATTTTGGCTACGTGGGTATGGACATAAGCCCAGGCAGGCAGTCTTGTAGCATGCCTGCTGGAAAGAAAAAAGTAGCAACAGACAGGCTGTCAAAACCCACACAGATCAAGGCAATACAATACTAATGACATTTAACCACTGACACAAAATGTTGCATCTTTCATGTATTTTTTGTATATTAGTGTCAGATGGCTCCACGTGCTGCTTGTTATTTTTTTCTTACAAGCATATATACATGCAAACTCAAAACTGTGCTTTTTAGTACAGTTCTGTCTATATATGTCTTGTTTTATTAAGCAAGCCAACTGATTTTGATATAAACATTATACAAGGAATGTTGATTTTCCCTCCATCGTTGTTTTGGCTGGTTTTCTGGGGAAAGGCGTAAAAAAAAGTTAAATGCAACTGATAAAATTAAAGAAGTGCAGCTGATGTACATGTACTACTATACATTATATGTATGTATGATGATGTAGGTGTTTCCTGTGTCAGAGCTGCTATGGCCAAACATTTATAGTGGTGCCATTATGGTGACATGAAAACTGGGTAAACATGTGATGAAGTTGAATGTAGTCAAGAGACTTCAGGGGAACTCAGTATTAATGCAGACAAGAGATCTCTAAATCTAACACTACAATGGTTGCGTGAATCACAGTTACTTGTTGCCTTCTGATTACAAACGTGCTGTAGTGATGTGGTTGTCCTTACTGGCACATAATGTGGCGTGTACTGTAGGTGTGTGATTCAGAGATAGAGAGCAAGTGAGAGAGAAACTCCATCTTGATCTGCTTACCTTATCCCATTAAGACAGTGATATCCTAATCCATCAGGCACGGAAGCCTACATTGCTCCATGCATGCAATCTAAAGGTTGTGGACAAAATAACAGGAACACACTATACTGTACAACTTTCCACACTTTGCATTATGTGCCTAAACATTCACAATGATGTAGTTGTCATCTTAACCTGCACGCACACACAGAGGTCAATTTTGCTCTCTGGCTGGGCAGCACATTCCTAACTGAGGCGAGAATAAAAGAGGGCAGCCTTCTGACGGCCAGCGGAGAGGTTTAACGCCAAGAAAAAAATGCACTAATATCTCAGAACTGCTTCACACATACACACAACAGGCCTGTTCTCCGTGGGAGCTCACATTCAAACAATGGCTGCCTTTGTCAGGGACTCTGTTGGCAGCACAGAGTGAGGTAGATGGAAATATTATGGAAAGGTTCAAGCGTCCTTGAGTGTCGCTGGACTCAGGCACTCGAGGTACACAAACATGTGCCAGTAAATGTCTAGAGAGGATTTCATTGAGTAGTTCTTTAAAAATGACATGATTTTGTCATAAAATACAATATATTACATATATATCCATACTGTCATCATCTTGTTTGACACGCTAGTGGAGCTAGTTTTAGGGCACCAATGACTGAATAATGGTGCTATGCTGCTGCTGCCAGCAGCATGCAGGGTTAATCTCTGCATTCTCACTCTGTAAGCTGATTAGCCTGCTGTTTGCTGCTGAGAGCTCTGGGCACAGTGATGCTGGAAACAACACCTCAAACTAAATTCTGCATCTACATTATGTTAACAGCTAGGGAACAGTCTCAAAGACCATGGTTTGACTGGTAAAGGTTTACTGGGTTTTCGATATATATGGCTGATATAAATAAGTATAGTATAAATAGTATAAATAAATAAATAAACTGCATTTTAATCATCAGAAAAGACCAAACCATGTAACAAGAATGCAGTAGCTTTATTTGATAAAGATTCTGACCCTGTTAATCAGATAGATTTACAGTAAAGGGTTAAAGCCCTAGAGCCAAGACCCCAACGGTGATTAGTATGATTTTACTTACTAGGCATAAAAGGAAACAATGACTTGATTCCTAGAAATGAGAACACATTTAAATTTTACCTTGAACAATTCACAAACATTACTAAGTGGGTGTATACAACAGTGATAGGTGCAAAGTAAAGTATGGAAAAATGAGTGGGAGATTGAAAAACAACCAAAGCATTTAGACGTTCAGAAATGAACAAAAGAATTTGAATGAAATTTAAAGCAATAAAAAAAGATTCACAGGCGTTTCCTGGGTGACTGGTCAAACAGCAGAAACAGCAGAAAATGCCTGTAGCAGTATATTACAGGCATTATGCAGTTTATTCACATAGGCCCTAGAATAGGTTGAGGAATAAGTGAAGGTTTCCACTGTGGGATTTGGAACCCCTCATCTTTCAGTCCCTTATCACACATTCATTTGTAATATATGTTATACACTGGATATCGTGTGTGCATTTTAATTTGAAGGTAATTAAAAATTCTCCAGATTAAATCTGATATGTCCTGCAAAATATTTTTGATTCTGATTGTAATTCTGATTATCACATTTTTCAGTGGAGTATTTAGTGGTACACACTATTTTTCCCAGAGATTTTGGCTTCTGACAAGTTGATCATATGTAGTGTATCACATAGTGCATGGATCCACCTGTTCATGCATTCACACACACAACCTCATAAGCCTTTGACCTCATGTCGAAATCTTTGTGGACCACATAGAGCCAAAAAAAACACCACACTGGATGTACATGCATGAAAACAATAGTCAGAAAACAAAAGAGACATCTGTGGGTGTAAAAAACATCTTTCCATCCCGTCTGCAGCACACACAAACACACACAAACACATACACACAGTGGATACATTGTCTGTGTGTTTGTGATGGAGCAGAGATTCCACTGCCGCCCACTCCTCTGAAAAATGAAGGAGCTCTTACACTGTTCTGTGCCTCCCAACTTCACACAAACTCTGACCTCTTGTCAGATTACAGGCTTTATGTAAGTTAGGGCTCATTGATGATCTTCTTGCAGGGCTAGATGACGAACTGCTGTTGCTGGCAATGGGAACATGTTGGCACTGTGTAGTTGATCTCGCTGAGCTTTCTGATATATTCTCTGTACGATGACGTTTACTCCTTCAGGCATTCTGGTGTCAGTTAGCACGCTTGTCAACTTCGCAAACAATAAAATGATTCCCACAGTTTATTCAAAAGAAACGTTTAACCATTGACTGCTGTCTAAAAGTTATGAATGGAGCCAATAAACACCGCCAATAAACCGCAATACCTTCCTCCTTCTTGGAATCTCGTCCAAATCTCTGCTATTTCGACCAGCTGACAGTTTGTAACTGAGTTGACTAGTTGACTTTACTATGAGCTGATTGGCTGTTGGTTGACGTTCAAAACCAGCCACATGAGATTTGACAAGATGAGTAAAAGGCAAAGCCATCAGCCGGCTAAAACTTTGTTGTGAATCTTTGGTCTGAACAGGGATTGAGACAGGTTGCTACTAGTTAAAGAAGGATATTTGTTTGTCAAAGTTCACAAAGGTTTTCCTAAACGTGAATAAGTTGCCTGCATTTACTTCACCCCTGGAGAGCATTTGCTGATCACAGCGATTTAAATTAATTAATTTAAAATGCCTCAGTTTTAAATGCTGGTTGGACTGGCCATTTAAGGAGCCCCATAAAGACAAACAATGGTCCAAATCAAAGGGGTGTTAAAACAATAAAATAGATCTAGTGTGTTATATGTTGAATATTACCACATGATATCAGCTCTTCAGCACTAAATAGGACAGGATCTTTATTTGTCTTAACCAGAACTGTAATCACTATAGACATAACCACAACCCTTACCATAACCACAACCAAATGTAATGCCTAGCTTCTTGTGAGGACAGATTCTTCTCCCAACAATGTAATATACAATAATACAAACGCACACACAGATTTTCACTTGAGACTGTGTTTAATATTTTCTCTGACAAAGAGGGATTGTGAGTGGTGGAGACATACCAGAGGAAGCAGAAAAAAACCAAACAAGCAGTCTGAGGAGCAGGCAGATGGACAGACATGGTGCTGGTGATTATCATGGCTTTGGTGGAAGATAACAGGACCAGTGTAATGGATTAACTAAACATGGATTATACTATATTTGTCCTGAGCTGAATTTGTCAGTTTTTGCTTTTTGTTTGTGGGGTAAGATGCCATACTCTTTAGTGTTTTAAGAGGAGTGGGAACTTTCACTCAACATTTAAAGCCATCTGGAATGCTGAATATTCAACATGTCCCTGTATGAGATTGCAATTAAAAAACTGGGCTTCCCCACCATTGAACTGTTTGTAAAGGTAAGTGATGTTGTAAACTTCTGCAAATCCTCCTTACACTTACAGAAGCAATGATCAGTCACTGTCAATGCCTTTGAATGGAGTATTCATACAATATCTACAGTATGTATGGCTATAGTGTGGTTGGGGTATTTTGTGAGTTTGTACTTTTTTGCACATTTTCCAATTTCTGAAGTTGTTTTTGTGTATGTATTTATGGGCATCTGTGTGTATTTGTGTGTGTGTGTGTGTGTGTGTGTAGGCGGGAAGTAATGGGGAGAGCATTGGCAACTGTCCGTTCTCTCAGAGACTCTTCATGATCCTGTGGCTTAAAGGAGTCGTCTTCAAAGTCACCACCGTTGACCTCAAACGGTAATACTACATATTCATGCTCTGAATCTCCTTATAGGATCCACCATGCAGAACATTCATTCTCTGTGTATGTAAAGACAGTCACTCTGGTTGAAGTAATAGTCCTGTACAACAGAAAGGATGTTGTAATGCCCATACTTCTGCTTCACTTTCTGTGGCAAGTATATTCAAAATTAATAGTTAGCTTGGAAAACACTGACAGTGATATTATTTGCATCCTTATTGCAGTGTTTTTGTTTTGTGTTGTCAGGAAGCCGGCTGACCTGCAGGACCTCGCTCCAGGAACCAACCCTCCTTTTGTGACCTTTAACGGCGAGGTAAAGGTCGATGTCAACAAGATAGAGGAGTTCCTGGAGGAGAAACTGACCCCACCACGGTATAGAAACACACACAAACTCACATGTATATATAGTAGCTGGTCAGAGGAGGCTCAAGCTGGAATTATGCTTCTCCGGTCAACACAACTGCACATAATCATTGTCGAGTTTCTTCTTCTTATGCTACATTTACCCTGCGGAAGCAATATGACGTTTAACAAATCACAATGTAAAGAAAATGCATGTCAAATAAGTAAGGTCAGAATGCAGAAACAACTAATTTCATCATACATTATGAAATGTCAACACAGTACGTGAGCATCAAGTATGCAAGGGTGTTCAGTTTATTTCTTTTATGTGTCCTCACTTCCTCAGCTACCCCAGACTGGCTCCCAAACATCGTGAAGCCAACACAGCGGGCATTGATGTGTTCGCCAAGTTCTCAGCTTACATCAAAAACCCACGGAAAGACACCAACGACGGTAAGAGAGAGAGAGAGAGACAGAGAGACAGAGAGACAGAGACAGAGAGAGAGCATCTATGTGTAAGGGTTGGCTTTAAATTATTTCACTCATACTCATACATAGGATTTTCCTTAAAGCTACACTGTCAGCATTTTATGTTAACAACAGATCAAACGACTATGTGTAATGTGAAAGGTGTAGCTTTTGGTGAGTTTACCTGCAAAGCTGTGTGTAGGCTGAGCGCCCTTTACTGTCATACTGTAACACATGCTATGCTGCGGCACAAATGTGCTGCAAATGTGCGCCACTCTCGTGGTGTCAGCACGCTAAAATGCTCACATGTTGATGTTTAGCCGGTATAATGTTTGCCTTGTTAACCATGTTAATTTAGCATGTTAGCATGCAATTAGCACTTCACACAAGGTATAGCTGAGGTGGATGGGAGTGTCCTTAGTTTTACAGATATTTGGTCATAAACCAGAATATTGGACAAACATGACTCTAAATTAATGCTTATGTTGCTCTGTAACATGTTCACTATATCAGCTTTATGAGGTGATAATTTCTCAGCTTGTTCGGCTTCCCCTAAGTGGCCAAAAATATGCAGCCTTAACTATTATGTTTAGCTTCGGTGTGGTTGAGATTAGAGGATTGTTGTAATATAATCTACTACTCTTTCTGCAGCCTTAGAGAAAGCCCTGCTGAAGTCTCTCCGGCGTCTCGATGACTTCCTGAGGACTCCCCTGCCTGACGAGATTGATGCTGACGCCGCAGGAGACCTGCCCGAGTCCTCCAGGAGTTTCCTAGATGGGTCTGAGCTCACCCTGGCTGACTGCAACCTGCTGCCTAAACTACACATCCTTAAGGTTCATTCAGCCTAATTTTCATATTGTAGGGAAAACAGTGATCTACGAAGACTTTTGAGAATATTTGGACTGCTAGATGATCCTCCTGTACTCACTCCTGTTTGCATTTTTCTGTTTGCAGGTCGTAGCCAAGAAATACCGCGGCTTTGAGATTCCAGCAGAGATGTCAGGGGTGTGGAGGTATTTAAACTCCGCCTATCAGAGGGAGGAGTTCACCAGCACCTGCCCTGCTGAGAGGGAGATCCAATTTGCCTATCTGGATGTTGCAAAACGAATCAAATAAGAGGAAGAGTGGGGAATGGAGGAAAGAATGGGGGTAAATAAATAACAGAGAGGAGAAAAATTACTTTAGTAAACCATGGAGAGATTTATCATGGATGCCTGTAGGTGGTAGACAAAAAAAGAAAACATGACGAGAGAGATGAGAGTCATGAAGAAGTAAGGGATGGGGAAACTGATAATGAGGAAAGAAATCCAACTGGTGGATGAATCCTGATGAATTTTAAATGAAGAATAAAAACTCCAGGATATAGACTAGTCTGATCGAAACTGATATTAAAACATCTATTAACTCCCTTTCTGCATCAGCTTGGAAGTGAAACATTGATTACGTGTTTGTGTGTGTGTGTGTGTGTGTGTGTGTGTGTGTGTGTGTGTGTCCGTGTGTGTATGTGCTCTCACAGGTTGGGTTGCACAGTTATATCTTTATGCTAATCATTTTACAAATAATGACAACCAGTTTTTAGAGGTCTTTCAGAATTAATTCCTGAGTGCTTGTTTTTTTTTTTTCTTTCAGTTTTTAGACGATGGCAGGGCCAAGTTCACTGCAAAGACTAAGTAGCAATTAACAAGCTTTACTTTTCAGTATTACTGTATCAGAAAGACGATCTTGTCTAAGAATTATAGATTAGTTAACACTTAAATTTTAATCAGAACCTTTAATATACACAGGAATCTGCTATTTAAACTCATTTCAAATTACGTTAACACTAATGTGAAATTAAAGAACATTACACACACTATATTGTCAATTACGGCCCTTGAAATTATGCATTAATGCATTGGTCCGTCATTTTTGAAAATACATTGCTTTCTTGCCCAGAGTAAGATGAGAAGATGGCTACCACTCGCTCGTGTGTACGCTAAATATGAGCCAGGAATTGTTTAACTTAGCCAAAGACTGGAAACAACTTCCATGGCTCTGGCTGGTTTTGTACATTTGCAGATATTCTGTAATTGGGTAGAAATATCAGAAATATCCTTTAAGCCTTACTTGATCAAAATTCCATTCATAATTTTGAAGACAACTGAACTTCAGTGTTCAACGGATCTTCCTCTTGTTGTTCTCCAGCAGTCCACTTCTAAGTGTATGCACTGTGTATAAAATACATCATATGATTCAATTTCCTTCATTAAATGTCTCTGTCTTGATGTTAATGATGAATCAGTAGTCACATCAAATTGGAAAGTTAAATTAAGTGTCTAATGTCAAGGCCCGACTAGCTAAGAGCCTTTTCTATTTGTACATTTTATAAACAGTTAATTGTATTGAATATGTATACTGACACTATTTACTCATATTGTGATTTTCTTTGTCATACTTTGTATCTTAATACTACTGAGTGTGAGCAGGCTTCGGTGCTGGTTGGTTTAACTGGTGATGACAACTGTTGGATGATGAGTTACAAACACTCAAAAGCCACCATTATAATCCTGTGTCACTTGTCCAAATAAGTCCTTGCTGCTGTTGTCCCTTTGAGCATCCACCATTTTCAGAAAAGCAGGTGATATAGTTGCATTTATGTCTTCCAAGAATCACATTGATCAGTTAAAAACAGTGCATCCTGCCACGGTGATTTACTGTTTCATTATTTGTTTGTTTTGTTTCAACTCATTTGGCATTTTATTTCAGGTATTTTGGGAATGTCTTAACGAGAAGGCACAAATGTTCCAGTTTTTCCTAGTTCCTTTGAATGCACCTTTAGTTAACTAAAATCACTTGTTTGATTGATTGACAGAGGTGGTTTAGTGGGTTTTCGTGGACGTCTTGCAGCCATTCAGTGTTTGGCAGAGATGTATGAGTGTTATCAGCACCAAACCAACCCTGACACCATGCCTGCTGTGTTCTGGCCTTATATCCTCTCTGCGGAGAATCTTTATTAAACTGATTTTATCATTACGTTTGTTCTGTGTTTCTCTCATTATCAGTTCATGCAAATGTGAAAGTGAATTGCTTTGAAAGGTCATTGCTCAAGAATAACTTCACAAAACAATTTTGTGAAGCAGAGATGTTGAATACATTTATGAACAAGTCTTTAACACAGAATCCTCCAGCTGAGCTGACTGTACTGACTCATTGTTGTTACTGACTGAATCAGCAGCGTCTTACATTGGAGCTCCTCTCAGTGGTGACTGTAAGCACTGTTACCAGATCAGCTGCGATATGCACCCTGCTTCTTCCTGCTTACTGAAAGTGTCATCATGATGTGATGTAGATAGGTCTTGGCTGAGCTGATATCCTCATATACTTAGGGTGCTTACAGAGGCTTTGCCTTGAACTGAACAGCAACAGATCTCAACAAGAAATCTCAAAGCGTACTGAACCAAGACCTAAGGTGGAGCTGTCTCTTAAAGTTTAGGACTATCCTTCTGGATCTGACTGGCAGATCAGTGTATGGAGTATCAATATGTTTTTAAGTGGCACAGTACAGACTTCATGCACTTAAAGCTTTTTGCAGATGATAGAATTAACTTAAAACTTTACTCCAATATGGAACATTTAGGAGGATCTATTGGCAGAAATGGGATATAATATTGGTATGTTTTCATTAGTGTATAATGACCTGAAAATATGAATTGAGAACGTCTACGGAGTATGACATTTTGAACCGCCGTGATTCAGTAGCCCAGAACGGACACGAGCACTGGATCTAGATAGGGCCCTTTGAGTTTTGCGGCCATCTTAGTTTCTCCTACACACTTGGTGGAAGGCTGAGTGGTGTTCAAATGGTTACAATCTGCTGCTTTACCACTAGATGTCACTAAATCCTACACACCAATCCTTTAATGAGCCCTGTTTTTACCTACAAAATCTATAATTTCATTGCTTTCTTATTATAAACACTGTATTTTTACTTCATAATGCTGAAGGCATATGTGATGATACCTGCAAGATCCGGTATATTTAGATACATAGACACACTTAACATTCGTGCAAGTGCAGACACACACACTCATCACCAGGACAACAGTGATGGTGACCTCTGTGGAACCCTCTGAATGTAATGAACCACAGTTTGCACACCCAGACAGCAAACACAGCTCAATTACCATAGAAACATCCAGAGAAGGAATGGCTTTCTGTTCATATTGTGGTGCTGTGAACTAATAACACTGGGTAAAGTCACACTTTAAATAGTACAATTGTTGAGTTCCAGTACAAAACAACACAATACACTAACAGGTTGTTAGATAAAAATAATTACTTGAAGTTCATCATTCAAGGTCTGATCTTTCAGTTGTAGTCCTGGTTGAGAATTGATGTAGTCTAAATCTAGCGGTTTCTATATTTCAATGTTTTTAATGGAGATTATTTAAATGTATCAACCAGTGCTAATTAATGTGAGTTATAGGTCCATTGAGTTGCAACACAAACTCACAAATTAAGATGTGTTTAATTATGTTAAAATATCACAATTTTTGTTTATCACAAATATATTTTTTGATCCTTCACTCATAATGTAAAACTGAAGCCATGCTGTCAGAGTTGTTGAATGATCAATTACTACTACTACTACTACTATCTGCAACTATGGTGGGCCCGGAAGTGCAAAAAACAACCTTTAATAAAACCAAAACCCAAAATGTCAAGAGAACAAATTTTACACATCAACAAAACTTAAAACAAAAAATAAATTAAATAAATGTATATATTCACAAATAAAATCTCAAAATGAATTTTGAATCAAATCGAAATCTTATTTCGTCAGAATCAACAAACTAAATCAAAATACAATCAAAACATGTTGTATTTTGCACTTCAAAGCCCCCACTCCCCCGATAATGAGCATATAATTTACATTTAAGGACATTATCTCTATGTTCTTCCTTTTAAACACTTTTACATGTAGAATTTAAGTTTTATAATTCTCACTGGACCTCAAAGCGTGAGTCAGTCTGCATAATGAACAACTAAAGAGAGTGTAAGTGTATAAAAATAAAATATCAATCTTTATTGTCACAGTGGTTTTTTTTGCCATGCTAGAAATCAACTTTATTTTAAAGTTGGCGCACACATTCAAAAAAACGACGTGTGTCTGTCTCATAAGGAAAAGAAAGAGTTAACAGGGATGTTTGTTCATGCGCCCGGCCACGAGCACACATCGTCTTCTTTGATTGGTCAGTCTTGTTAATTAACGAGTGAATGAAAAGGTCCGAGTCAAGGCTGGCGCCGCTTTGGGGCTTCCTGATGTCAAGGCGACTGTCTCCTAGCACTCAGAGGTCAGAGAAGAGTCAGAGGAGAGGAAGGGAGACCGGATGGAGCGATGGATAGATAGAGGTCCAAGCTATATGAGCTTCTGAAGGCCTAAAATATTTAAATCTTTCATGCCAATAAAAGTGTAGTAATCATCTGTGTTCTTGGCTGCCAGGAAGTTAATGGTACCAGCCAAGAAATAGTCCAGGACACAACCCCCTGTGAAACCACCAACCCACTTTTTACAATTGGGAACTTAATTTAGCATGGAAATAGGAGGATACAGCTAACATGGCTCTGTCCAAATGTAAGAAAATATGCCTACTGGCACCTTTAAAGCTCACTAAGTAACATGTTATATCTCGTTACAGGAGGGCATGTGCTTTTTCTTGGCTGGGCACAGTGACTTACTGGGGTTTTTTCGTTTTTAAACAATATATAATGTTTGAATTAGTGAGCTTTAGAAGTGCTGGTAGGCAGATATTCTTACCTTTGGACAGAGCTCCTGTTTCCAGTCTTAATGCAAAGCTAAGCTAAGCAGCTGCTGTCTCCAGCTTCGTATATACGGTAGATAATTTAAAGTGCAGTCCATATTCTCATTTAACTCTGTTGCCACTGGAAATGTAAATGTAATTTTTGTTCAGAAATCAAGGGATACGTTGTAACATTTCAAGTCTGGATGGTTGGGAGGAGATAAAGAGTGGGTGAGGAAGAGAAAGGGTGGGATGGCGATCAGTTCTGGGAGCAGTACTTCCAGAAACACACTGTTGGAGACAGAGAAGAAGAACATTCGGTTACCAAATAGTTAGAGGCTTTGTCAACCATGAGTGCACATGATGATGAACATTGTCCTTTTTAATAAAACCCATGTACTCCCTCACAGCTCTTGCAATGGATTCTTCTGTAATCCCTCACAAAAATACAAAGATAAGACAAAATTCATGCCCTTGACTTTCACCTCTTTTGTTGGTCTTCTTGGTCTGCGGTGGGAGGGACTTCTTGAAGTTTCGACCAGTCAGACTGGGGACGATGACGTCTGCACTTGCTCTGGACACAGTGCTGTCGACTGGGGCCGCAGTGGTGGGCTTCACCCCTCCCTCAGCAGCAGGAACCTTTAACCACAGCAACCAGAAGCAAGAATTGAGAAACTAATATTCAAATGCTCTTCTGAACTTAGATTCAAAGTTAATGTTTTGTTTATAATTTGTTTACATCCATCAATAAATTAATTAAACATCTACCATTAAATAATTTAATCAAGTTTAATGAAGACTGTAAAATCACAAAAAATATTTTATTTATGCTCAGTCAGTAAAAAAGAAATATTTTACAGGAACTTACTGCTTTATTTTTTCTTCCTGAATTTCTGCCATTTGCTGAAATAAAAAACAAAACAGGCTTTAGTGAAAATGTGCCTGAGCAGCACAGTGGCTCAGTCCTGGTTTATGTGGCGATAAAGAGACAGTAGATACATCATTCAATGCTAACCCTGACCTAAGGTGCACATAGCAACATAAAACAGACGTCCACTGTTTGAAACTGGACTGATACGCCCAACTGCTCCAGTGGCCTTTAGATTTGACTGGGGTTGTACTGGGAAGCTTCCGGTTGTGATGTTAGCATTCAAAAGGGTTTATTCTAAGCACAAGTGGACCTGTCCTCACCTTAAGTCTTTCTTCACACAGTGATTCTGCAACTAATCACATCTTTCCATTGACTTCATCTGAACTCATCTTTAAGCTCACAGTCTTCACCGACAGCCATGAACTCTTTCATGGAGTTTTAAAATGCAATGCCATCAGTAAGTGAATTTAACATGTTCGCAGTATCGTTACCTCGTGGTATGATGGTGATCCGTGAGCTCAGTGTACCGTTGAATGTCCTGTGCAGCTCTTCCAGGGCTGAGATCATCTTCAGCATCTGGGCTCGTTTATCTGGACCGGCTATGCCGGGGTTGGCCCTCGGTCGGCCTGCCCTGTTACCCACAGTGATAGTCCCTGTAGTGGTTCTGTCAGTGATTCTTGTGGTCCCATCCACTCCAGCTGCTTTGGTACTCAGAAGCCAGTGTTTCAGGTACTGGCTTGGATTTAGTGCTGGAGACTTCTCTTGAACGGCTGATGCATGAGTGAGACTGGGAAGAGGATGTAAAGGCTTCACAAGGCCTGGAAAAAACAATTATATTGCAGGAGAACTTCATGAGTTTGGATGTAGTATTGTGGCCAGCACACAATGAATGAATGATACCCTTTTTCAGACCCTTATATTTTTTGTACCTTTGTCCACTGTAATGCTAAATACATCTGCATTTTTACTCAAGTACAGGATTTGTGTATTATTTTTTTTATTTATTTTTTTTGTGTATTTAAATACATTAAAGACATCTTGCCTTGGTTTGAGGACACTATGGTTTTAAAAGATATTTTTGACAGCAGCTACAAGTTGATGTCACCTTTTGCAAATATTTACCCACAACTGGTGCAAGTATATATTTGAGTTATAGATTCAACCTTTAATTGGGAAGTGTGTGCACTTTATATGCATAGTGGTGGCAGCTCACTAGCCCAGAGTTATAGTTTACCCCTTTTGTCTAAACCACACTACTGGTTATGTCCATGTTTCTCTACACAGAAGCTTTTCTTGGTTCCAACCAAGGAAAGGAAGGGCCTTGTTCATCCCTTTGTTCCCTTTTGACTCACTCAGATTAAACTTGGTTTAAAATGAGAAAGCTGTCTGAGTTCAGGTCTTTACTTTTCTGATGTCACGTGACCCTGAAACATACACACACACACACACACACACACACACACACACACACACACACACACACACACACACAATTTTGGTGGGATTCCACTACGTTGCTGATCGCGAGAACAGTTGCTATGGGACCTTCAGCTGTGACATAAGAGTTGTATGAGTTGAGTTTATGTGTGTGCATAATGACGTTTTTGCAACAATGCAGCTCAGTGTGTTTGTGTTTAGACAAAAATGAAACACACACACACACACACACACACACACACACACACACACACACACACACACACACACACACACACACACACACACACACACACACACACACATACACTCTCAGAGCAACTTTTGTAAGGAATGAAAGGAATGTCAGCAGGTCACACTGGACCAAAAAGTCCCTGAATTACTTTTTACCAAATTAATTTAGTGTCCAAATCTAAATTTGTAGCTTGGAAGTCATTGTCTGATGATATTCTAAGCACAGACAATTCATCTGACTGAAAGACATAAATGATAATTATGCCACAGATATATAACATTATTTTAAATCAGTCAATTCAAACCATGTTTTGCATATAGGCAGTGAGTTTAGAATAATGTACAGATCTCGTTCACTCTTGTTCCATAGAACATTGTGATTGTTAATCAGCCCATTAGTAAAATGAAGCAAAAATACTGTATGTATGTTATATATATATGTTGCTGATTACACAACATAACGTACAGTTAAATAAAGTTTATGATTTTGTTATATTTAGAATAACATACAGTATAAATGAACATAACTGATACATATTTATGTCTGATTTCCCAATGCTTAGACAATGACTTTTGACTCATTTGACAAAAATTGATGAACTGATACACATAATCCACCAATCAATGCTTCATTCTTGTTACTGTAATTCAATTAAATCAAATATCTTTTGTACAGCGCCAAATCATAACAGCAGTTATCACAGGACTTTTCAAATAGAGCAGGTCCAGACTGTACTTTTAAAACTTAGTGTCATTTAGCATATTTCCATTCAATCAAATCAAATCTTTGAGAGAAACTCTGGTTGGGAACCATCCAGCAACAATTCTGCTGGTTTAATAGTGTTCTGATGTTTTTTAAGCTACTTCACTGGTATTGCTATAGCCAAAGCAACTATTCTTGCTCAAGATTCCTAGAATAAGCTGGATAGGCTAGCTCAAAAAGCTTGAACTATCTGGTGAACCAACATGAGCCTTCAAAAAACTGTAAAAACACCTCCCACAGGCTCATTAAGAGACCTTCAGTAAATTTGCGTAGTCAATAGTGGGTCAGGCTGGTTGAGGCCTGACCATAACTGTTGGTTTAGCTCGCATACACAGGACATAGTCCTCTTCCCAGCCCAGTATCATAGGAATTGTGCTCATATTTGTAATTTACATCCTGTGCCAATGCAGGAAGTGTCTCTTATGTGGTGAAGTGGAAATTAATGGTGTGTAGCAACCATGATCTTTCCCTAACCTTTACCAAACATTTTAGTGGCCAATCTGTAACCAATCCTTGACCTTATTTGCCGTATTTCGTGCTGCATAGCACCTTGAGGGTGTTTGCATCCAGCATCCAGAGACCTACCATTTCCATCAGCATTAGCTGGTCCTGCCTGATATCTCAACAGCTTCCTTACCTTTCTCGGTGGGTGCTGTCTCCACTCCTGTCCCAAGAATCATCAGTGTCATCAAGGCTGCCTTAATCACACACACTAGTGCTGCACTGTTAAACATAGCGGCTGTTACTGAGCACTTGAAAAAAATAGAAGTTATTTACGTAGCGCTAACGGTAAGTTTTGTTCCAAGAAGACTTCTTCTATATAGGTTCTCAGACTGTGTTATTTCTTCTTATGCTCAGCTCATTCTTCCCACTTTGTGTTGATGTTGCAGATGGTGTAGACATTCGCTAGGAGGATTTTAAAGCTGATCTCAAATCAAACTGTTTTAGATACCTCCTATTCTGATGTTTCAAGTTCTTTTAGTTTGAAGTCGATTCCAAAATACACAAAAATCTTCAGTTTTGATAGTTCGAGAAGTTTCTAAGCTTTTCAACCAGATATTGGTATTCGTCTACTTTAGCTCCACGTCTTCTCAACAACTTTACAGTTAAATATCTTTCTTTTTTTATCTATATAACAAAGTTAGTCTCTCCGTTCATTTTCCATGGATGCGCCTCTTGAAGAAGGCTTGTCAACAGTATGTCGGATGCGTTCCTTTTCCTAACGCAACTGAACAATCTTGCCTTTATACCCGAGTTTGCCCCTGAATGACTGACTGATTGCTCAGTGTCAACCAATGACTGACCTGAAAGGCTCTCTTGCCCTGCCTCTTCCTCCCCGATGGATCGGTGACATTTGGGGAGTTTGGCGGCCAGCTTTGTGTGTTTGGAGTCAAAGCTATCTTTTTGTGAATGCGGTGTGTGTGTGTTTAGGGTTGTATTTAAGGTGTGTGTGTGTTGTGTGTGTGTGTGTGGCCCTGGCTGTATAAGCAGTGATAAGGTAGTTCTTAATATGTTTGCTCAGGGGCCACAGAAAGAGAAAGGCCCTCTGACGCATGAGGGCCTGGAGCCACACTGACTGCACACACACGCGCACACACACACACACACACACACACACACACAAAGCTTGCAAATACAACATTCAAACACTGAAAACGACATGGCAAACTTATGTACACACACACACACACACAAAAAAAAATCCTGGGATCAGTTTGAACTTGGAAGAAAGGGTGGAAGACACACACACAGAGATTGTAAAAAGAAGCGTGGGATGCACATCAAAGGGCACAGAAAGGCTGAGAAGTCGTGTCCAAATGACAAAAGATCAACAGAGGGATTTTGCCTTTTCCTTTGTTCCGCATTGCGACGACTAATCCCTCAGACAGGAAGTTGACAGAGTGACGGTGGGACGACACCTCGCCAATAACCACCACAAACACCCAAAACTCCCCCGACACATGTGACGGTGGGATGAAAGAAAGATGAATGAATCTGGGAGTCGTGATGAAGGAGAGGTACAGAGGACAAAATACTGAGCACGCTAAAGAGTAAGAATGATATGAGGTGTGTGTGTGTGTGTGTGTGTGTGTGTGTGTGTGTGTGTGTGTTTGTTTGTGAGTCAGTTGCTGGGCGAAGAGAATTCAACTTAAGAACATCCACTCATTCATTGCTGCTCTCTGTCTGCAGAGCTTTGACACTAATACACTGTGTGTGTGTGTGTGTGTGTGTGTGTGTGTGTGTGTGTGTGTGTGTGTTTTGTGTGTGTGTGTGTGAGAGAGAGAGAGAGAAAGATAAGAGAGCGACAGGAAGTAAAGGAGTTTTAGAGAAATAAAGAAGAAGCATTTTCTTCTTTCTTCCAGCTCATCCATCTTAACTATTCTAGAAACCTCCAGTCTGTCTGTCTCTCTGCATTTACTTCTTTTTATTTATCCCTTTCTACCCTTTATTCGCCCTTTGCTTCTTCATGTAAGGCTGCAGTGATTTTCCCTTCAAAGAATCAGAATATTGAAAGAAGACATTTGCAGTATTCTCAGGTAGGTTAAAGTTCAGTTAAAGGTTTAGTTCACCTAAAATCCAAGGTTGTCAAATAAGGACACTTTGCTGACCTCAGAATGAGACTCAAAAATCTGCTATTTTTCTCCAGAATGACTGACCCCACCTTTAAAGAGTGAATTCATCTCAGACTGTTTCATTTGTTTTAATTACTACTACTAATAATAACAATGTAACAAGATGTCGCCTACTTCACTGTAAAGTATGAAGTGGTGGCTTTAATTTTCTACATCACACTTATATAAGTTGCATAGTGGACCAGGATTGACTTTAGCTCTGCAGACGTTACATTGTACTCCTGATGATGAGTTTGGTTTATGTGTCGCCTGCTTCCATCTCTCTTCTTCCAGACAGAGACAGAAAGGAAAGGTCAGCATGAGCAAACACAAAGCTTTAATTAGTCATTCCAGTATGGTCAACATATTTGTGGCTGTTTCCCTTCCAACCAGCAGTGCTCTCTTTTCATTCATGTGCTGCTGTAACGGCCTCCACCCTTCTGGTTTCAGCCTTCGCAGGTCCAGGCTGGTCACTGATGTTGGGTATTAAGGCCTGACTCACAGTCGGTGTTCCACTTCATTCTTAGGATGCTGGATGGGGTTGAGGTCTGGGTCTGTGCAGGCTGATCAAGTATTTCACAGCAAACCAGTTCTTTAAGTCAAACTAGAAATAAGTTGAAATATAAAAACAAATTTAAGAAAGGGTGTTATTTGTATATACAGCAGTATAACATCAGTGTGTCCTACTTTTAAAGGGGTGGTATTTTTATCTTCATCTTATGGCTGCAGCTGCAGTGATTCAGTTCCCCCACAGGGGGGATGTCTCACCTCATTTTATCAAACATTACATGTCAGGATGTACTTGGCAGTGGTGTTATAGATCCTGTCCAGTTCCAAGTTGCTGTCTCTGTAGTAGGTTCCTGTGGGGTCAATGCTCATCACTGATCACAGAAGCTGTGTTCTGTAATACAGGTTTTATTACGATTAAAAGCTGTGTGGAACCCTGCAATGGGATCCTGAGATAGTCATCTGAGTTGCCTTCAGTTATTACTGTATGCTAACAAAAATAAGCTTAATGTGATCTTTCTTTGCTTTATATAAGCTACTGACTGACTGAAGTTGGGCCTGCAGCCTGGAAAATATGAAAAACTCATCATCATCATCATCAACACTGGAACCAAAAATGAATCTATATTTTAAATAGTTAGTGTTCTCCATAAAATTTGCTATAATTGAACATTAATCAAATCTTAAATATTGTTTGATGTGTCTATTAACAAATATGTGGGATTTTAAGTAAGGTTAATAACAACACAGCAATTTACACAGCATTACGTTTTATTTTTATTTATGTTTCATTTTCTTGTAAAACACATGATAAAGTCGCTCATTTCTAAATTGATATGCATAACCTAAAATCTACAAACTAGCACTCATCATCCTTTATCCATTCATGTTTAATTCTTTCATTTTGTTGAAGAACTTCTATTTGAAAATACTTACTTATAAAAATACACTACTGCTCAAAGGTTTGAGATCACCAGTTATGTTGATGTTTTTCTTCTTTCAA
Source organism: Dicentrarchus labrax (assembly GCF_905237075.1). NCBI lineage: Eukaryota > Metazoa > Chordata > Actinopteri > Moronidae > Dicentrarchus > Dicentrarchus labrax. Next base: position 7,182,338 of record NW_026136716.1, read on the forward strand.
TCAATAATGGCAATTTTAACAGAGATAAAAACATAATTCAGACAGCAAACATATTATTTACATTTGAAATAGTTTTGGCCCCAAAAGAAGAAGAATTATTAAAACTTCCTTTTAGTTGATGTTGACAGAGGAGAATACTGTCATTCATACTTCCATTTTGAATTTGTTTTGGAAGTGACCCTAGATCATCATTATTGAACCACAACTAAATAATTTGGGAACCCGTTTTTTTCTGGATTTTGATGTTACAAGCGTCCAGTATCTTTATACCAATGACTGGTGATTTCTTATATTCTTATTTAAATGTTGGTCAGAGGTTCTTTGTCTCTTTCTGCCCTTTCTATTGTCAGTCTTGTTTAACAATTATACAGCGTTTTGTTCACCATGTACAAAATATTACTTTTTTTTGTTGCAAATCCTTCACACAAAATAACATCAATTTGTAAAGAGGACAAAAGCATGAAAGACCATTTAAAAATATGAAGTGCTCCTCTCAGCCATCTGACTGTACCAAATCAAGCTTTTGTGGCAGGCGACATTTGAACGGTGTGTATATATATATACATACATATATATATATATAGATATATATTTATCTATATATATATATATATATCAGAATCAGAATCAGAAATACTTTAATAATCCCAGGGGGACATTTTTTAAATATATACATATATATATATACAAGGGTTCTTCAGGGATAATTGGTTTCTGTTAGAACTTTATAACAATAGTTGAGCTCAGTGTGGACCGTAAGATGGTTGTCTGTAGCATCATACACAATGGTACAAACCAAAGCAAACATGCTCTCTATTAAGTGGCAGTCTTTTTATTAATCTTTACTGTCCCAAAGTTTGACCAAACGTATCTGGTTGAATTTTAAAGAAATATGAATTAAATGATGCTAAACTTTAAATATTCTGAATGCTTACTGAATAGAACAGAAAGGGGTAAAACAACAATGAAATGTCTCAAAACTGGAATAAAGAAAATGTATGCAATGCACTCCTTTATAAACGATAATACTGATGACCAAAAACTTAAAAAATTATTTTTACAAATTGCTTAAAATAAAATGCAACAAACATACTTTAAATTACAATCTATGCATTCTAAAATAATGACTGTAAGATAATAAACAACAAATGATGAAAATAAAATAAAATACATCGCGTTATCGTGTTACTTACAATATATAAAGATTAAATTATTATGAATGAGAAAATAATGGTAAAGCAATACAACTACTTACAATTTAAATTATAAATAAGATTGATGATACAGCAACAACTGTTTTACTATAATTTGTTAAAGTGAGATTGTGCATCTGATAATTATGACAGTCAGTTATTTACAAACTCAAAATCAAAGACACCCTACTGTTTGTGTGTGTACTGTACACACAATACTACTACAATGTCTACTAAATATACTACAACAATAATACAGATGTCTGATGCAGTTGTAACAATAATCATTTTACTTTGTATGCATTGTGCTTTTTAATTAATAAACAAATTTAATATTTTAAATAAAAATCATGAATGACTCATTTCAATGACTCTGTGTGACACAGATGAGACCAGGTTAAAAAGAGACTGAGGGAAAGTGAGAAAAAGAGGAGGTGATAGAAAAGGAGAGATAGGATGGAAATAAAAGGCTGGTGGGCTGAGTGACGGCGAGGAAGAGGAGAGCACCCATGGGACAGGGATGAGAGAGAAAGAGAGAGGAGGAAGGTCAGAGACGTGGATGAAGAGGAGAGAGAGGGGGAAAGAGAAAATGGAGAGAGGGGAAGAGAGTGTGAGGAAAGAGAGAGCTGGAGGTGGAAATGTGTGTGTGTGTGTGTGTGTGTGTGTGTGTGTGTGTGTGTGTGTGTGTGTGTGTGTATTGTGAGTGAGCGGGAGAGAAAGAGAGTGATTTGTTTTCAGTGAAAGGTGAGGCCACTTAGCCGAGGCGTAGAGCTACAGCGGAATCTATTACCATGTGTCAAAGGAAACACGAGAAGGGCACGACCTGGCTGTGTGTGTGTGTGAGTGTGTGAGAGTGTGTGTGAGCGACAGAGAGAATAAGATCAAGTGTGGGTTGATTTTGCAAGAGCATGGATGTGTTTGATATGACAGTTTGTGTATTTGTGTGTGTGTGTGTGTGTGTGAGAGAGAGAGAGAGAGAGAGAGAGAGAGAGAGAGAGAGAGAGAGAGCAGGAGGATGCACACGCTCGCTATGATTAAAACGATAGATACTGGTGTGTGTGTGTGTGTGTGTGTGTGTGTGTGTGTGTTTGTAGCTTAATGTGACTGATGTTATGGCTGTGTTGCATTTTGTTAGATAAAAGCATTTGGATTGATGGAAGGTGAAGAGTAGCCTGTAGAGAACAGTGTGTGTGTGTGTGTGTGTGTGTGGTTCGAGAAAACATTTCAAAATGTTCATGATCTCATTCTTTTCAAAGAGAGCTGAATCTGTCAGGCAGACACAGGGTAATGCTAACGTCTAATAGTTGATGAATAAATACATATTTTTTGCTGCTGCAGTATTTCTCTCACTTTTCTAATGCTGGATAGCTAATGTCTGATTGTGTTAGCTAAAATGTAGGTTGTGTACTTAAATTATCCCAAATGTTCCCAACAGTGTTCAAAACCAGATAAATCTGTCATTTTATTCTGGTAACGGTGAGTTTCACTGGTCTCCTGTCAATGGCGTCATAACCCCTTTGCACATGCGTCAGTACTGTTGTCTGCCAGAAGTTGAAGGTGATTTTACATCCAGTTTTAAGCCACATCTTTCTAACTGGGAGACTGACTGCAGTGGCAACAACAGTGGTGAAGACAACCCCCATGATCCCACACTGCCTTCCGACATCATGGAACCGTCTTCTGTTATTGTTTTGCTGTGAGAGACCCCCTAATGGCAGAACTTACATATTGTACGTCCTATTTCACCTGCAGCGTTTCTCTCACAGTTTATTTCAACTTATTGCATCATATTTCTATCCATAATTTCTATCAGTGGTGAAAACATTGTACTCTTTAAATCAACTGCTGAGATCCAGGAAGATGGTGACGTTGCTGCAACAAGGTCTAACGAGGCAACAAACACAAACAGACTATCAGACAAGTCATAAACAGTTCATCCAGATTACCTAAACCACTTTATTTGGTTTATTTTGGTGGTGGCGGGGGGTGGGCACATACAGCTCACCTGGTAGACATGGCGCCCCATGTACCAAGGCTGGGTCCTTGCTGTAGCAGCCATGGGTTCAAGTCAAAACATATTATCACCTTATAGCAAATAGTTGCTTATTTAAAAAGAGTCTCAAAAGCTCTGTAGAGCTGAGGGGAACTGCAGAGTCTGCAGAATAATTGTATAAAATAAACTAAAGTTTCTGGAAAGCCATAATGGACATTTGTGATTTATTTAAGACATTTACAACAACAGTTGCCTTCTGAATCTGAAAATGATGCTGATGAGAGTGGTGAAACTATACCAATATCAATCTGATCCATTGTTAGTATGAAACATTTTGACTATAGAAAATTTTAGCAACTTCAGCAACTTATCTGTGTTTCTACACATGTGTATGACTCAGACAGAAAAAGGCAAAGCTATGTGGCAAGATGAAAGTCATGAGTGTTACCTGTACTGATGGATCCTTGCATGTAAATTAATCAGTTTCAGTTAAGTTTCTACAGCTGAACTGTTGACTGGAAGTCCTTTACATGTTGACTTCTCATTAAGCAAGACCTGACCTGGGACCCTGGTCCACCACATTTTGGACTCTTTGTACATGGAGATGGTCCGACTATTCAACTTGTAGGTCTGGACTGTACAATGAATGAGACACTATTGGTATGTGTGTGTCTGATGGAAAGAGAGAGAGAGAGAGAGAGAGAGAGAGAGAGAGAAAGAGAGAGAGAGAGAGAGAGAGAGAGAGAGAGCTTGTCACTCTACACCTCATGGATTCTGTGGCTCACCAGAGGCCAGTGTGGTTCACTGGGGGCTGAAACACTCTAACCACACTTTTTTGTTTTTTTTTTTTTTTTTTTTTTTTTTGTGTGTGTGTGTTGGTGTGTGTGTGCCAAAGCCACAGGCCGCTGGCCATCCTCTCTGTGTGTATAACAATATTTCTTTGTGCCTGCACACGAGTTGAGGCGAACCAAGCGCTCCTCATCTCTTCCCAGATATTTGAAACACAGTCGCCTTCCCACACACACACACACACACACACACACACACACAGAGAGAGAGATGATGCTGCTGCTTTTTCTTCCAGCTATTTTTCACCTTTCATAAGCTTTTATCTAAGCCAAAACATCAGTCACCTTAAACTGGAGAACACACACACACACACACACACACACACACACACACACACACGGTGTGGCTGGAAACATGAAGAATCCACGGTCATCAGTTTTCGACAATCTAAACTTAATAAAAAAACGGCACCTGTGTGTATTTTCATGCAAAAGTTCCATTTCTGCCAACAGATCCTCCTGAATGTTACACACTGGCCTTTTAAGTTTAGGTTTCATTTATATTGCACCCGTTGATATCACCGCCACAACACCAGATGGATGTATTGTGATTGGGCAGCCCAACTCAGTTGTATACAGCCCAATCTGGGCAGGTATTTAATCATGAAGCAAATTTTGGACAAATCTAAATGTTGGCCAGATGGTGGCAAAAAAAATAAAAGTCAGAAGTTCATCATCAAGTTATTACAACCTAAAGGGAGCAGGAATGGATAAAAAACACAAATGTCTTTATGGTGGCCCTAAAGGAAGAGTCAGGAGTGACCAGAGTGAGCAGGATTCATCCTCTTGGTGTCATAAACGTCTGAACAAACGTTTCTGTGCATTCATCTTGATTCACAATTCAAAGAGACGAGTTACAATTCAACTTAAATGTGTGGTAACATGGAGGGTTACCGGGTTGAAATTATATTTTGTCATTGTCTTGTGAGTTAACTGCTGCCTTATTAGTGACTTTGTCCAGTGTGTGTGGAGAAGCTGTGTCAGCATTTGGTCCCTCGGTCAACACTCCATTGGGTTTGGAACAAAACAAGAAAAAAACAGCGAGGGAGGGGAAAGGAGCAGACAGAGGAGGCGATGGGTAGATGGATGCGAAAACGAGTGAGCGGACTGACAGTCAGGGGAGCCATTGATCCTCCTCTCTGCTCCCTCCATCCCATCCTGCTCTCCATCGGCAGAAGACAGATAGTGTTGAGGTGGCCTGTATTGGATTTATGAGTTAATGGCCTTGCCAGGATGAGACAGATGGAGAAATAAGGAAGAGGAGAAAGACAGAAGGGAGGGGAGGGAGAGGAGAAGACGAGCAAGAGATTATCTGTGGGGAGGGAGGAGACAGAGTACAAGGGAGGGGATGAAGAGGTGAGGATGGTGTAAAGAGAAAAGTGAGAGAGAACGAGGGAAGAAGAAGACAAAAAGTGAAAAAAAAGTTATCTAGATTTTTTAGATGTTAGGGAAACCATCAATCTTTGTGATATAGTTAAATGCTCCAGAACAAGTGAGCAAGTGGACCGTGTGTTAGTGTGTGACTGTTTGGCCAAATGCTGCAGTATACTTTAACTTTCTCTCTTTCATTAAATTCTTCGGTTAAACAAAAAAATTCACTGGAAAAACACCTTATTTAGAGAAATGTGGTTTTCACTGGAGAGGAAGGGTATGAAATATTTTGTGTGTCTGTACAGTAATCAGTGCTGGGCTCTGTACTCAAAAAAAGTCCCTACCAACAGTAATATGTTACTCTACTTGTTATGTTACTCCGCACAAAAATGACAATTGTGTCCTTTCCTCACATCCCTCTGTGTGAATGTCAGGGTAAGTGCAGCTAAGGCTTCAAACCAGCAGGTTTTTTTCTGCAGCCTATGAATCCATAAAACGTACAGGCAAGATGAAAAGCACACCAGGCTCAAACTGATGATGAGACACAATATTTGAAACAACTTCTGTTATTTAGCGACACGGTCTATCTTCTCTTGCCTGTGTATCCAACATGGCGGAGAAGCCAACATTTCACATATCCAGCCACCTGCTTCATTGTCACTTGTAGCCTGCTATCCACGATTCAAATCCAGTTTTGAATTGAAAGAGAAATGGAGCGAATATTCATAGTAGTCTTATTTGGGACTGTATTGTTTTCGGAACATCTTCCCAAAGAACTGCAGAGGAAAATTAGAGGGCTGGCAAACATTTACGGAAATATAATTTTATATGATTTCCTTGTAAAGAAATTTAAATAAATAATCTGTATCCTGTTTTTCATCTCTTTTAAACCTTTAACCTTTACCTCTTTCACTAAGAAAGTTATATATGAAATGAATGAAAATAAATGAACAGCTATGCAGAAAAAGATAATCAGAGCAACCTTTGCTTCACTGATAATACAAGTGATTATGTGTGTGTGTGTGTGTGTGTGTGTGTGTGTGTGTGTGTGTGTGTGTGTGTATAAAAACAATACTCCAAGCTATTATTCGTCCAACAAGAGCTCCTGCGTGGTAATGAACTGTGTTTATCTCCCAAACTTTGAACATGATGTATCTGCTCTACTGACACCCAGATACACACTGTGAATTTAAACAAAAGTTTGTGCATTAACCGCCGAATGTCATATAATAAGCTTGCAACACATATTTGACATTGCACATTGCATATGAGTGTAAATACAATCCAATACAACTGCTCTGCCATTAAGGGGGCTTTAATATGGAGTATGGAGCACTAACTGGGAGCTGAATCTACAGTCCGGCAGTGAGGAGATGGCTGAGCGGAGTATTTCAAGAGGCTGGATTATGGTGATGAGCTGCAGCTGGAGGGTCTGCGCTGACTCTGGCACAGCTGCAGGCGATCACACAGACACACAGGGGGAGAGAGCGGGAGAGCTGCTCCAAGAGGGACATCAGGTAGCTGAAGCTGATGTCCCAGGGCCAGATGTATTAAGAGGGTCTTATTTTCAATATTGAAACACTCAACAACTGCTTAAAACTTAAACAACCTGTTCCCCTTTAAATGCCAGAAGCTATAATCTATGTTGTCCTGGAACATTGTATTTATTGTATCTTAGCCCATCACTCAGATCACCTATGTTAACCTGGGTTAGAGGAAAACTGTAGTAAACTGTAGTCAAATCACCTGAGATGCTGCAGAAAAATCTGCTCTGGTGAGAACAGCTAATGTGTCCCAGAAATGCTGACCACGTAATGAACCTGAGTCACTCATCGGGAAAAAAGGAGGAATAAAACTGGGTAAAATGTGGCAATATGAGGCCTTCTGATAAATTATATGACCTTTTGTGAGCAAGTGCTGTCCTGTATTGTCAAGAAAACTCCTGGAAAATGTCCTGGACAATGTCCTGGAAAGGTACTGTAAAGTGATTTTGTTCAAATAAATGGGAACCCTGTCCTTGCTGTTCTAAAGCTTACATTCACACCAGGTGGTTCCTATTGGCTGCACATAAAAAAAAACTAAAGATTGGCTTTTCCAAAGAAGAACAAGAGGCAGTTGTTTCTATGTCTGGTACAGAGACTTAAGATTTCTGGTCTCAGTTTTCCCTTTATAACACTTTACAACTGTGCTTTAATGTTATTATTGAGTACAATGACATTTAAGCATCCAACCTTTAATAAACACATGCTTAAACAAGTACACAAAAGCATGAGGTGCAGAAAAGGAGCAAAGAAGAAGAGGTTAAGAGGACAAGGGACCAAAAATGGAGACGCATTCAGCTCCTTAATGACATTTGGTCCAAGGTCGTGACTCTTACTCTGCAGGGAGTGACGAGTGTTGTAATCTATATCACTTACTGTGTCTGCTGCCTCTACTTGTATGTGCTCATGCAGCATGTGTGTGCATGTTAGGGGCTGGGGGTTGGAGTGGCCACAGACTCTAATGATAATAAATATGATTATTAATAACATTAAAGTGAGGTATGTTTGCCCGAGAGAGATGATGTACTGTAGATGTGTCCTCCGCAGGTCAGCCCACAGCCATCTGTCTGGCAGAGTTCTTCCATTAAAACCAGCACAGCCCCGCTGCTCCTCTCTGTCTGTTGCTCCAACACAAAACTGCCATGTCGGCTCATTTCTATAGAAAAGCAACGAAAGAGAAACAAACCATAAAACCCACGGTATCATAAATATGCTCATATATGCAGGGTGGTTTAGTTGGGTGGGTAGTTTTTTATTAATTAAATTGTATAGGCTACAATAAGTTTGATGGTTTGATTTGGCAACATAACAAAGCTGATGATGATAAATGCAAATAAAATGCAAAATTTGTTTTTGAACAAGACTGGATTCACTCTGACCTAAGGGAAAAAATATATGTCTGATGTGTTGTGAGGTTATCTACTTATTGTCCCCAGGGTCTTATGGACCACATGTATGAAAGAAACTTCCAGAAAACATCTGTGCTTTCTTTAAATCAAGGATTAAAACTTTATGTTAGTTTATATAAATATTATTTCAAGACTTATTATTATTCTGTCTTTTTAAAAAAATTAAATTTGACTTGTTTTATCTTCTTTTTTTTAATTTTATTTCATTCTATGAAAATGTCTAGTATTAGTTTTTTATTTTTACATATCACATATGTGTCTTCCATCAGATGTAGCTGTAATTACAGTTGTGCTAACAGTATGATACTCGGATAATGTAACATTTGTACCTGAAAAATCTGAATGGTCGTCCATCGAGCGAAACACAGTATGGGCTGTTTGGTTATTAACATAACCTCATGTTCTCCTGACCAGTAACCTCTTGTGGTCATGTTAACAATGACTGTCATCTCTGTGGCAAAAGTGAAAGTAGTGCGATATTTTTACAGTACAATAAAACCCATGAGAGGGGAGGTTTGGATAAATGGTTCGGTTCAAGAAGTTGACATTGGAGTTCTTTTAACCGTAACTACCATCTTTCCGCAATGTTACTGCAACGACACAAGTATTGTTTTGTCTGTGTAACAAAATATTGAAAGCTCAAATGTTAATTTTTTTTGTTGTTGTTTCCAACCACCACTGACAATAAAAATCCATCTGATGTGATGGATGAGGTAATGTATTTTTTCACTTTCGCCAACTTCCTTCCTCACTCTCTGACGTATCCCTTGTTTCCCTAGAAGTTAGCAACTAGACGGGGTAACGAGAATCAGAATCAGAATCAGAATCAGAATCAGAATCAGAATTGGGTTTATTGCCAAGTAAGTTTTTACACGTACAAGGAATTTTTTGTGCATACAAATTACACAAAAATCAAGTACTTTTTAAAATATAAATAAATAAAGATAAAGATACAAAGATCTACACAGTACAGGAAAGATATTTACAATGTGCGGGATAGAAAAACCAACGGGAGTGCATTAATGTAATGCATATATACAGGGTCGGTTTAAGAGTCAGTGTCAGTGGGGGTTCCGGGCCTTGTTAATGAGATCAGCTGCAGACGGAAAGAAACTGTTGAATATGACACCATTGACAAGCAACCACATGAAATGCACCGTCACCTTGAATAAACTTACAGATTTCTCTGGTTATCTGGGGTAATGTAAGTAAGTACACAACATATATATGGTAACATAGGTCTAGTCGTTACACATTATATCTTTAATCTATTGAAGTAGGCAATGTTAAGTTTAGATAATGCTTATTTTTATGTTTTGGGTAGAAAATTGCTTAGTCTAGATATGAATTTGGTGCAATTATAGCGGTGGAAGCATACATTAAAAGTATGTATCACACAATGATAACTGAGCTTTGACAAATAAATAAACACCATTAAGTGTTCACTGTACCTAAAAACAAGTTGGTTTACAAAGTAAACAGAGTAATAGTTAAACTGTATGGTTTGCTTTGAGTAGTAAAGTAGAACTGAACTGTAGTAAATCAGTGTGGAGCTTTAAAGTCAGCCAATGTTAAGATATGCTGTCCCTCCCTTCCCTCTCAGCTGACCCCCACTGACCCCTCCGAGTCTCTATATTCATCCACATCTAGAATTCTCCTCTCATTCCTCCACCGCTCCATCCTGCACTCACGTCTTTTTTTGTCATCCATGGAGGAAAATTAAAAATGTAGATCTAATCGGAGGGGGGTTGTAATGTGATCAGGATGACAGGGGATCAATGGAGACTGTCACACACACATACATACACATTACAACCACTGATGCATGTCGTGGAAGGAAAGTATGGATAGATGGAAGGAAGGAAGAGAAAGGAGGACATAGACCACTCTCGCTTTATCAGTGTTCTGTCCTCTAGTTCTTGCTTTCTTTGTCAAAAGATTTACTGGATATCTTCATCTGTACATGACACAGAATAAGTAAGAACAAATAAACAGGAATAAAAGCATCTCAAACATTTTCAAAAGCTTGCACAAAAAGAGAAGTTTTAAATATTAGAATGATGGCAATAAACCAAACAAGTTGAATAATCTGTCCCACTTAGTCAGAATGTGATTCTTCCTGTTGCAGCTTCACATTCAGACCGATGTTATCTAATTTTAGTCTTGCGTTGTACAAACTGTGGGCTTCCCTGACTCTCAGCGTGAAAGAAACAACAACTGCTGTATGAATATTTTGCAAACTGTGACTATGTTTAAGATTTATGGTGAGGATTTGGCCTTTAAACTTTGAACTCCAACCTAATGCAAGTAAGACATCCACAGTGTTCCTGATCCAAATCTAATCACCCTTTAATCATTAACTGTCCTCTTATCACACCCACACACCTACATATACACAGCACACACACATTGCACCTGCACATCTGATTGTGCAAATGGAGGATAAATGAAATATTGACCCTGAGGATTCATGCATACTCAACACTATATGTGAGCGATGTATGAATTAGATATGCAAATGAGGTTGCACCGACTGCCAATAAAAGATATGATGATGATATAGAGGAAGGGAATCAAGTTGTTTGGAAGTCACACATGCGTCCCATCAGCCCCTTCACCTTCCTGCCAGCTTGAATATAGAAGCTTTTAGAAGAGTTATATGTCCAAAGTTAGAGCTAATGATTTTAAATCATACTCATCCAGTGGATTTATAACAATCAAAACATTGTGCTGTGTCATAACTCCAAACACTCAGGTGTATTACAATGTTTTAGAAATTCTATAATACTAAACATTGTGTTGACTTTGTTTACACCTTTATATTATTTTGTAAATTTTATAATTAAGCTGTGTTGCATGAAGTGTACATATGTAAGTGCTTGTACATTGTGTTGAGTTTTCAATATGCAAATGAGTTAGGTAGGTCAACAAGCATGTACAAATCCCCTAAGGGGCAGAAAAAAATACATAGGTGGAAAAAATAGTGTTCCCGAGAGAAACGTTCACGTTTTCTTGAGAAATATTGAGTGGAAAGAAGTTCCTCTCCACATTTAAAATAAATTAACTAGGTCATCCAAGCTTGAGTATATTGTCTGTTGTTAATCTGTGAATAAAGAGTTGTGTTTTTGTACAGTAATTAATCAGCTCCAGCTTCATTCTGAATCAGCTTGCTACAATTTGTTTGTGTCATTATTTTTGCTATATTTCCCACATTTACATGTACTTTTGTGCACAGATGAATTTCACAGGATCATCAGTGAGCTTGGAGGAAATGCCATGATACCAAAACTTTCTTATGGTTAAAAATGTGTTACTTTGACAGAAGTATACACCCTTCCCAGTGTGGATGTATCATGCTTCAGTAAAAGTTTGTGTCCAGCTGGATAAATAAGCATTGAAAGTCTTAAATAATACATATCTGCATGGACTGCAAATGCCCTTGACCTGGAATGACAATATAGACAGACCTGTGTGTGTGTGTGTGTGTGTGTGTGTGTGTGTGTGTGTGTGTGTGTGTGTGTGTGTGTGTGTGTGTGTGTGTTAGTGGTGAATTTTTGTGGGTTGTATAAATCGTCCACTGACTGACCACTGTGGTCAGACGCAGTGGTCAGCTTAAGTGCCCCCCTCCCCCCCTCCTCCACAACCCCAACACACACACACACACACACACACACACACACACACACACACACACACACACACACACACACACATCTTCATTAACAAAGAAACATTTCTATTGATCTGGTCTACAGCTCATGTTACAGCAAAGAAATATGTATGGGGAGCACTAAATGGGTTACACCCACCCACACACACACACACACACACACACACAATACACAGACAGGTTGTTAGACTCACACACACACACACACACACACACACACACATACTCACACTTTGTCACATACACATTCACTTACACTGAAAAGGAAAACATGCAAACACACTCCTTCCTCTCTTTCACTTACACACACACACACAAACACAAATAACACACACATGTAGAGTGACTGGTCAGTGCTAAGCAGGTTAGGGTTAGTGAATTAGTATTGACCATCTCCTTACAGCATTATCTGTGGCTACAGCTTGCCACTGGTGTCAGAACCGCTAAAATGTGTGTGTGTGTGTGTGTGTGTGTGTGTGTGTGTGTGTGTGTGTGTGTGTGTGTGTGTGTGTAAAATAATAAGAATTTTATGCAAAAATAATGGAACAAAATCCATAGTTTTAATTTACCTGAACTTTAATTTCCACCTTTAATAGAGAGGAATTCTTGTGTGTGTGTGTGTGTGTGTGTGTGTGTGTGTGTGTGTGTGTGTGTGTGTGTGTGTGTGTGTGTGTCTGTGTGTGTCTGTCTCTGTAAGAAAGAGAGAGAGATCCTTTAGCATCATAACTGTCATTGAGGAGGTTCTCCACAGACCTAATGCAGCCATCACTCATACACACTGGCAAGATGTCTCATCTGTGTGTGTGTGTGTGTGAGTGCGTGTGTGATTGCGTGCGGTGTGTGTGTGTGTGTGTGTGTGTGTGTGTGTGTGTGTTGTCATTTCTCAGAGAGTTTTTATAAGGAGGATTAATCTCAGTTTGCAGACTTCCACACAGTGACAGAGAGACAGAGGTAAAGAGAGAGAGAAATGAGTGATGTACAGTTGGACTCAGTGCTGGTCCTGGTGTATTTAGGGACCAGGGCAACATCATGAAGACAGGACCCCCGGGGTATAACCTCATATTGTGGCACAATGTTGCCACATGATTATGTCAGACTGCTTCAGCGGGTGTATTTTTCTGAATTTCTCAGCACTTATCAAGATGCAGCCAAAACAGCAACCAGATATAATCTGAGACAGCAGGAACTTTTCTTGACTTCGTCCTGCTGAGACTTGTTTGGGGTGCTTTGAACTTTTTGGCTCATTGGTGACTTTTCCTCTAGTGCCGCCATGAGGTTCACATTTTTGATTTAGAGGCATCAACAGGTCAAAGTTTTCATTTGATTTATGAAATAGCTTGAGCTCTATTGGCACAAAATATTGTACGGACATGAGCCCCAGAAGATAAAGTATACAAATATCTTGTGAAAAAGTTGCTTTCTCCCTTTCCCCTAGGTTCTGTTCCCCAACATTTAAGGGCTGTCCACACCAAGAACAATTACTGTAAAAATAACAACAACGATGTGAGTATGCAACCTGATAAATAATAGTGTTCTGTATACAGTGGTCCCAAACACCCGCTGTGCGCTCCAGCTCTGTTTTAGGTAGCTTAGTACTAATTAAGCCATTTATCCACCCACTATTTACTTTCTTTTGGTTTTTCATTATGAATAGTACCTGGTACTTCATTTTATAACAATATGCTGCATTTGGTAATGAACAGCCTGAACCTATATGGTAAACATTGCCTGCTAAACATCAGCATGCTACTATAAGGAATGAAAAGTTCAAACCCTGTTTACATTGCAGTAACATTGCATTGCAATTGTCATTTTTCACAGAAGGGAAAGCACAAGTGTCACAGATGACATAAAACGATCGCTCCGTTCTATTCACATCATGACAGTGTGACAGCATGAACAACAGCAGGACCCTGAAACTGAAGCAGCTAAATAGAATTGAGCCATCATTCAATGTATTACTTACACCTGTACTGTTTCTACAGTGACACGTTTACATGTCTGCCATGAAAAAAAAGTCTTATTCCATTGAAAAGTGTGTGTGGCTGAGGGTAGTGGGGGGTTTCAGACAAGCATTTCAGACCTTTTAATAAGAAAGGACTGTTATTTGCAGGTTTTGGTCACTTGAGGTGAATACTGTAATTTGTGGAAAACAAAAATTGACTAATTGGAATACTTCAGTAAGAGGCAGATCCTACCTCCAAGCCTGGTGTGGCCACACATTTTGACAAATAAACAGAGGTCTCAATTAGAAACCTGGTATGCATTTTATAGAAGATGTATAAAACTTTGGATGCATAAAACCTCTTAAAACCCACCAGGTCGCCCACTTGAGCGAGTTCTAAGCTGCTTACATCGTCTACACAAATATAAATGTTCATGTTTTAAATGTTTGTCAATATGGACATGCTACACATCTGAGCATCAAAGTATCAAATGATCAAATGAATGATTGGTAATTGATATTTTATTTTATACAAATTTCTATACAAGTAATATTCATACTGGTTTAAATAAACAATTTGATAGTATTTTATGCAAAAGGAATTAAAGGCCTGTCTCAAATATAGGTTGAGTTCAGGGATTGAAGTAAGTACAAGCCCAGGCTGTTGATTAAAGTCTTACAGTAACTGTGGGGTTTTTAAAATGTATTTTCAAGATATGTTGATTTTTACAACTGTTGCACAGTTTTCTTGAAATGTCTGTAATGTAGAAAATGCAGCTCATTCTGCGGTCACACTCCTTCTCGGTCACATTAGCTTAATGTCTGAAATGTGAAATGTAACATGAGACACAGTACATTTCTATATGACAGATAGCCAGTACTGGACCTCTGCAGACATCAGTCAGAGCTGGCACTGCTTCAAAACCTCAAACTATGACACACGTCAACCACAATCACACGCACCATCCACCCTACCACCTACACACACACACAGTCCATCCTGTCTGTACGTCCATAGCAATAATACATCAGATCTACCTTCATTGGAGCAGAGCTAAAATCAAACCAGCCCCCCCTCCTCCCACCCACCCACCTCACCCCGTCAGCCCCGGCCAAATCCAATCACAGCTCGATACTTGCCGTGATTGATTGGCTTCCAATCCAATTGAATCTCTCTCAGATGGAGATCGGAGGGGGAGCAAGGGGGGTGGCTGCCTTGCTCAAAGCCATTAGGCATTGGCATTGGCAGGAGGGTGAGGTGGGGGGGTCTAAAAATGGGGAGACAGAAGAGAGAACAGAGAGATGGCAGGAGAAGAGGAGTAATTGAGAGAGATTGAGGGTGTGCGAGATAGAAGAAGACTGAGAGAGAGAGAGTGAGAGAGAGGGATGTCCATATGTTTGCCAGCTCCCATTTAAAACAAGAGGCAGAGAGGAAAGTGTGTGTGTGTGTGTGTGTGTGTGTGTGTGTGTGTGTGTGTGTGTGTGTGAGATAGAGAGAGTGAGGCAGGTTTCTGTGTGTCTGCCAGCTCCTGTTTTAATTGCCTTGTTAGAAGTTGACTGTAACTGTAAACTGCAAAAGTGCTTAGAGACACCAGGGAGGAAAAATGAAATGTCTCATATTTCTCTGTCTGTCTGCTTTTTCTAAAGTAGCAGACAGAAGTCATGGCACAGGCAGATCCTCGATAAAGCACAGTTAGACTGTTTTTATCGTAAATAGCATCTGATTACATATTTGTTGAAGAACTGATCAATACTACACTGGTCGGCTTTGGGGACCCACTTAACCTGAACATATCCTGCTGAAGTGTTTTGATTCCACACAGCTGAATAATTATTAGCAGCAGGAGTATCATTGTGGATTTTAAGAGACTATAACAACATAGTAGCGCTAGTTTAAGGATAATTACTTTTTTTAAGTCTAAAGGCTCAGTCATAACAGCATTTAAAACGCTGACATTTTACAGCAAAATACAAATATTTCACAGGAACCTTGACATGCACATTTTCATCAACAGTGATAATCTTTGAGGAAACACAGACCTGGAGAATCCAAAATGGAGGAGGCTATTGTAGTTTTCACACCGTTCTGCCAGAGTGCTCTAGAAAAGAAACATGTTTTTTTAGACAGCTATAATACAGGAACCGATGGTACAAATCAGTCTTTAGAATAAACTGTGTAAATTTATTGTAACCATGTCTCTAGATGAGGATGGTTTTCTTAAAAAAGATCTTATGTCATTATTGCCTTTAGCAAACTCCACTTCCCATAAACCCTATACCATCACGTTTTAACATCGTGGCTTCACAAAAGATCCATGAGCTTTTAAAACATATTATATATATATTTTAAGTGTATATGTCTGCTATTTGTGTTTGTTGATTTGACTCTAGGTGACCAAACAATATTAAAACAAGCCTAAAGTGGTTCCAGGAGGCTACAATGTTCTTAAAATTGAATGTAAGATGGGGCTGGACTAACAGTGTTCTTCATCTTGGGAGCAAGAATGTAGTCAGATAATCTAATTAAAATCTGTGAATCAGATTATGAGATATGTTGTGTGCAAATATGCTGCTAGAGGAAAGCTCATCCTCTGGGGAGCACAAGCTCAGCTTAACTTCATAGCAAATTTTTTTTAAATCTAATTTAATTATTTTTTTATTTTATTCCATAGGAATTTAGCCAGTACTTTATATTATCTTGCTCTAGCTAACTGACCATTAATTTATTTTATTGTGAGTGTAATTCATTATCAGTCAAATAAAACATGTGATTATGTTATATTGTTGGTAAACCAGATAATAATGTGCTGAGTTCATGCTGAATGTACTATGGACTCTCAAATGCATTTGATGTGTCATATATAGACTTTCAAAGAAGCACACAGAGTGAGTGGTAGATGGTGTGTGTGTGTGTGTGTGTGTGTGTGAGAGAGAGAGAGAGAGAGAGAGAGAGAGAGAGAGAGAGAGAGAGAGAGAGAAAGAAAACACACATAGACACACACAAACAGATGAAAAGAGGGTTTATGTTGATAATGAGGCAGATTTGACATTACCCTCATGATGTGGTGTTTATTTCTCTGCCTCTTCCTCCCACAATTCCCTCTGACCACAACTCCCTGTGTCTTGACAAACCAAGAGAGAGAGACAGAGACAGAGAGGAGCGGGGAAAAAAATGGAGAGGTGAAGAAAGAGAGAGCAACCCACAGACCACATAATGGTTGTGGCATCAGTTATACGGCTAATGCAGAGAGAGAGAGAGACTTCAGTTTTTGTGTGTTCGGCTCATCCTCAGCCAACTTTCCATCTGTAACCATACAAAACAAAACAATATATTTTATATGCAGTATTTTAAAGAAGTATGTAACAGTGTAAAGAATCATACATTCTAATGGGTCAAGCAAACACCATTATAAAGGTGTCCGAAATAGAAAGATACAGTTCTGATTACTGGCTTTGTGAATGCAATCCAAACTGAGTAACCAGGTTTCATATCTTTGGCTTCGACCCCCCATTGGTTTAACGGATTTATTGGGGTAAGGCCTTGTTCAGACCTACATTAGCACTGTGTCAAAAAAACACAGCCCATCATTCATCCATTCAAGCAGCTTCCACACAGAGTGAATAGTAAAATGTTACTATATATTCACAGCAGCTCTGTTGAAGGACACATACAGTGTGCAGAGGGTGTTGACTGGTACTATGAGCAGGACATGATAAAGCTGCTGGATATCTCTCAGTTCTTACAACATCTCCTCGTATCTCCTTCTATCTCCGTTCACGTCTCAACTCGGCCCTCAGTCATAAAGATTAGGCGCCTCTCTTCAAAGTCCACAGGTTTGACTGGAGTCCAGAGGTTATTTCTACCTGGTTAACAAGACCCAGTCGAGACACCAAGACTCATTCCTCTCCAACACCTCACACAGCAGACCAGCACATGAAGGTGAGTGATCAGGAGTCTGGCTTTTCCTTTCTGATCATACAGTTTTCTCTATTTCACATGAATGACAGCAGGTAAATATTTATCTTTTATTATATCTGTAGTTTAATTAGAGATGCGTATGAAAAAATGCAATGCAAATAAGTATATTTAACTGCATGTCAAGACCATAGGCAACAAATAAGCTTAAAAGGAATACAGGTTTTATTTGTGATTCATACAATTTTAAACTGATATCATGCACCATAGATATAGAAGAGTCACAGATGTGTTTCCATTGCATTGATGAAAAACGTATATATAGAATCATTTTTCCACAATGTTGAGACTCTCCTCAGTTTATTACAAATTTCATTTAATTTTACTGATAGTAATTGTGATTATAAGTTATAGGTATAATAATTCAGATACAATACTAGTCGTCTTTATGTGTATTTATTTTTAATGCCTGCCACCAGGTTGGATTCAGTCAGATTCCCCTTTAAATCAATGAAACGAGGCGGTGGAATAACTACCGCTTTTGTCCACAGGGGCCACCAGAATCAACACAAAATGAAAGTTCCTTGTTTTAGCCTTTAAAAATGTTTTGTGACTTTACCCAATAGGGCCACCATCTCACTGATGATGTTTCCAAACCGAACAGTACAGTGAGCTGGGCCATAACAAAATCAGGAGTTGTTTTTTAACCGACTGAGATATATAAATCACCTGACAGGGGTTTTAAATAGTTGGCCCAAAATAGTGTTTAGTTTAATGTTCCACTGAAGCATGAGGAGCTTATATACAGAAGAGTTATTGATTCAACCTGTGAATCTGCCACTGTGAGCTGGGCGTAACATGTTTTAAACAGATTATCAGCCCTCCGGTCGGTCAGACACACGGTGAGCAGCTCTGTCCCGACCAGCTCACACTGATACAGTCATGTGTTTTGCTGTGTAGAGATGTAACTAGGTGTTAATGCAGTCAACTCGATCTCAATCCAATAGCGTCTGGATACTGCTAAAAGGCCTGATGCTAGCTCATACACACACTCACTGTAATCTCCCGGCAATTAACAGGCCTCTGTCTGGGCAACTCGATACACACTAAGCGGAGAAGAAGAAAAGAGTAGAGACTATCTGCCCTTTTTTCTCTACAGTGAATCTTCAGCTTTTAATTTTGTGTTTTTTGCGTTTGCATTTGGTGTGTTTGAATGTAAATGTTATTTGTGTAACCCACAATACAAAAATATTTTTTTTCCTCCTCCCAAACCTTATGCTAAGCTAGTCTAACCTCATCCTGACACACAGATATGAGACTGATATTGATCTTCTTATCTCATTATCAGAAAGAGGAGTGTTTTCCCCAAATCTATCTATTTCAAACCATATTTCTTTTGGTAAAAGTGTAAAATGTATCCTGAAGAGACCCACAGAGAATTCATCCTCTGGGAAGCAGGAATGTCCGATTTATTCATGAGATACTTTGTCAAGTTTAAAGTCTCGACCAAGAGCACAGATTTTAACCTTTAGCAAAGGAAGAAGATCATAAAAAGACCATGAATATCAACATGGCCAGTAGTTATAAGGAAATCTTGCTGTGAATGAAAATGCACTAACTAAAGACCACAACTTGCCTTTTTTTTATTTAGTTTTATTTCGGTCTTTCCTTCCATTTTCTATCATCCCACTTTCTTTTTCCTCTCTTATCATCTTTTTTCCATCTATTATCCTCCTCTCCCTGTCTTTACCTCTGCCCCTGCTCTCTCTATCTATCTCTATCTCTCTTCAGGTGTTATCTGTCCGTTTTAAGCGGAGGGCAATTAGGCCGTCAGTCTCATTAATAATACATTGTTAAGCTCGTTAATTATTTACCTTAATTGCTGATTTAAGTTTCCCTTCCCTTGACACAAACAGCCACCAGGGGAGACTCACACACACACACACACACACACACACACAAAGAGGTCACTCGCTCTCAAAGGTGATGGATGGATTGAGTTTCTTCTTCTCTCTTTCTGATCTTTTCCTCTCTTTTTTATCCCTTTGTTTTCTACTGTGTGTGTATGTGTGTGTGTGTGTGTGTGTGTGTGTGAATATGCACAGGATGTGATTCTGTAGTCATGGATGGTGAATCACGGTTCTCAGATCAATACAGTTGATTGAGTGTAAATGAAAAGAGTGCAGAAGCTACTAAAACTAAGTGTCACCATGTTTCTGTGCTTTGTTAATGAGGCTGCAGGCAACAGGGAATACTGATGTTTTTATTAGAGGAGGAGGTCTCAAGTTTACATATTAAATACGAGCAGCTGGAAATTGATCAATTAAACTGTTACTGAGTAAAAATACTAATATATTTCTAGTTAAATGATGGTAAGATTAAAGCTGCTCTATTATTATTAATTTTAATTTGGACACATTACAACTGGTTTGTTTAATCCGTACAAAATGAGACATTGTGTTTTCTTGGCCAAGACCAGTGACTTCATGAACTCTTCGCTTGTTGGTTGATTGTACAGTTAATATCACTCATTTAATGCCGGAAAATCCACTGACCTAAGTGCTGATTTTTGATGGGATTTTTTTTTTAACGGAAAAAAAGATGTTTGAAAGTGTGAGAATAATCCAACAAACATCCCAAATAATCAGAAATGTGTTTTGATCAGGTAAGAAAACGCTGAACATCCTGTTAATTTAACAAAATATTTCAAGTTGTATCCTGATTTATCAGCTTTCCTTCATCTGACTGTTATCTCTTCAGTGTTTGTTCTCCTCCTCTTTTGATCTTTGTGTTGGACTCTGCAAGCTTATCTAAGGAAACCTTTGGACTTAACCTTGACTTTAAGACTAGGAGTCTTTATCAGTAACATTATGATTGTACCTGTATCATTATATGTGACAATTCAACATGAACTCTCTCTCTCTGTACGTGTGTTTGCATGCAGGTCAGTGTCATCTCTCAGCACTGTAAAGCTGGTTGGAGTTGCTGTCAGTCAGCCAGCAGACAGACAGACAGACAGACAGACAGACAGACAGAAAAGCCGTTATTGAAAATGATAGTGACGTGTTGCTGTCAGTAACAAGGATTCATCCTGTTGTGATGCTGCAGGCTGACAGGAAATCACTGTTACTGTGGGCGAGTGTCACACACACACACACTTACACACTGTTACTTTAGCCAGTGTTTTACTGCTCAAGCTGCATTCACATTTCACTGTTTAAAGTTTTTGTAATGTCATTTTGAATAAATGAACGTGTAAAATATTTGTCTGTCTTTACCTGATAAAGGATCAAGTTGCAGAATACAATATCAGGATGATGAGACTTTGTTTTCACAACTGCATAAAGATAAGGAATAAAGTATATCATTAACACAGCTGTTGCTCTGAGTCATAAATGTAGTTTTTCTTCTTTAAATATGAAAAAAATAATTATATCTATATATATATAGAGATATAGATATAATTACATAATTATATCTGTATTAATATTCCGCTGAATATAGATCATAGATAAGATCATATTTATTTTAACAGATGATATTAAAATTAAGCTTGCCCTGAACAGCAGCAAGAGACACTGGTGGTGGTGGTGGCTGATGACTCTGCTGAGGCTGATGGCTGAGGAAGCTGATGTAATGGAGAAGCTGATGAATCGAAGGCTGGGTGGTGACGGGGAGGTGGAGGGGCATACACAATGGCAGCATGAATGAACTGAGGGCTTAGAGAGAGAATCATATTTGAAAAGACAGCCACAAGATGATAGGCTAACAAAGAAAGTTTGTCGCTGTGCTATTGGATAGATGAGACCAGCTGATATCAATTAACAGACCCATATAATGACAGCAAAAAAAACTATGAGAGAGCATGCATGAGAGGAGTGAATGGCAGGATGAAAAGAAAAATAATCTACATTAATACATATCATGACACCCAAACCATGTGAAGCACTTCATAAACATAAGAAATATGTAGTTTTGAGGCCACACGTAGCCACCTAGATACGGCGATAACATTATTATTGTGTTATTGTGTTATTACTATTTCTAGCATTATGATTCACTGCTCTGAGCAAAGTAAAATGTTTGAAACACTGAATAACCCAAAATATGTACCAGCCACACTCACACCTCCATGTTGCTCTGGAGTAGGAGACACCTGCATGCCTATAAAATGCCATCCTACAAAGTAAGTAGTAACTACACAACTTACATATATATGGAGGAAAAAGCTCAATATTTTTATTTGATATGTCGGGAGCATTTGCTAAATGAGCAATAAAGAGCAAATACACAGTACTGTGTTTTTATGGTGCTGTCCATGGTGCTGGAGAAACACTTCGTCTGTAAGACTTTATATATTGAAATGAAACAAATATCAAAATAGAAGCATTTTGCATGAATCACCACACAGAGTGGACAAAAGAAAACATTTCTCAAGAACTGAGTTGTTAAGTTTTTCATGAAAATGTACTCTGATATAGTATACAGCAAACAGTAAACAGTCTGCCCTACAGTATATATTTATGTATGCACATGTTCATGTCAATTAATCTCATTGTCAAAAAATCCCATGTGCAGACTCAAACCAACAATGAATGTACTAATTAGTGTTGGTTGTGTATCAAAGCCTGATATATCTTATTCCTTTGTGTCATAGAGCTCCATTGTTTTCCAGAAACTGTTAAAAAACATCACTGAGTCACACTGTTGCACTGGGTGACATGTTCCTTCATTAGTTTATTTTGACTCAATCCCACATACACCGTCCTGCTGCACCAAATACTCTCTCAAGCAAAAGTGACCAGCTGTTTTTGAAAAGGAGCCTTTTTAAAAATGAAAAATTTTTAAAGATTTACCTCTTCAGTGGGAACCAATGGGCTTGGAGCTAAGTGCATTGTTTGGTTTTGGTTTGGGTCTGGCCTGCACATGGGATTTGTTGACAAAATTCCAGCCTCAGCATTTTAAAATCTCTTTGTGAAACGTTCTTTGTATGTTTGATTTGGAGAGGAATGTTCAAACTGTTACAAAAGTTTTTAGCAAAAGAAACTGCAGACATATCCATGTGCCAACAGGCTAAACTTTTGTTTTTGGAAGGTTGGGATGTGATGTGTGTGCTTTAAATGAAAGACTGGACACTAATTACCTTCAGTTATACTGTACAGTCTCCTATCAGAGTCTGAGTGTATGTTCTGTTGGCCGTCTGGTTAAAACTAAATCCACCAACACACACACACAAACACACACACACACACACACACACACACACACACACACACACCCTCCGTCCACTTAGCCCACACTGGTTTGGTTTCACCCGGCTAGTTCGTAGACAGGGCCTGGAGTTTGTGTGTGTGTATTTATTTACCTGCCACACAGTACTTTTACTGCACTAAGCTCTTCACTCTGACCCTGGGGAACCTGTGCTCCAACACACACACACACACACACACACACACACACACACACACACACACACACACACACACACACAAGCTTGCATACATATGTGCACACAGAATTAAATACTGACAAAACTTGTGCTTACACACACATTCAGGCACACATACGCAGAGAGATTGTTAAAAGACACAATAAAACCTCTCTTTCTCTCTCTCTCTCTCTCCCGCACACACACGTGCACTCACAGACCCCGTGAGGCCTCCCGTTAGCTTTCGGTTAGACATTTGGTCGTGACACGCTGGAGGAGAGGCGGCCCAGCGGAACCGACTACGGGCAAACACAAACAAATAACAGCAGCCAGATGCCAAAACAGCAACAAGAGAGCTGAGCGGCAGCGAGAGGAGGAGAAACTCACACTTGCACAACTAATGGTTTGTCCATGCAACAAAATATCTCTGGACTTACAGACAGGTGGTGTCTGAGAAGTGTCATGCACATATAGTATAATAAAAAAGGGGTGTTGTCAACCGAAGATAGAGATAAAGTCTTAAAACTGGAGAAAAGTAAAATGTGCAGAACAGAGATATATGTTCTATTTGGTGGTTTCCTGGTCTGATGCAGCCTTTCTCCTCAAGGTCTAAGTTGGTAACAGTTTAGACATCGAAGAAGTATTCATATTTTTTAGGTAAAGGTAGCAAGCTGCAAAAATACCACATAACATGCAGAAATCCTGCATAAAGTAAATTATCTAAGCGAAAGTACAGAAAATGTATGTCATGTGTCAACATATTTTTTTATGCAAAAGAATTACCCTATGACTGTTACTATTACTATAAATATATGATAAAATGTTTGATCTGATCCATTAAAAACATTTTAATGTTGCAGCTGGTGGAGCTATTGAACTATTTATACACTGTATTTTAATCTAAAACAACATCATATTTTATAAAATGATCATTTGCTTTGTATATACAATCATGTGACATTATAGCTGGGGAACAAATGAGGAAAAAACAATCAAGTAACTACTAAATAGAAACAAAAACAGTATAATTAAAATCACTTATATGAACCATTTCCAAAAGCTTTCACAAGTTTTCACATTATGGTAATGTTATTTCCACACATTTGTGTGAATCAATGTCAAAACAGTTTAGTGTCCAGAATTATGTCTGTAAGTCTGCATGGTAATTTTTTGGTAGCTGAGTGAAAAAAACAAGTTCTACCTACTGACAGATGTACACAGACACCTATGTTGTTGTGTCCCTCTTCTTAAAATAACCTTTGACCTCATCCTCAGCCACATCTCCAATTCCTCAGGCCCCTTCAGCATTGTTCCTCACCTGTCCACCAGATGCCCCCAGATACTTCTCAAGCCACCTCACCTGAGCTTCTCAGCCCATTTCCCCACCTGCACCTCTTTCTCTAATCAGCCATTCCAATCAAATTAGGATTGTTGTTCCTCTGGCAGTTCACCTGTAAGCTATTTCTGCAATAAACAATAATTCAGAATCCAATCCTGTATTTCCTCAACCATGGACCCCTTCTAAACCACCGCTAAGTTAATCATGAATCATCTCATGTACTACAATATAAAGTTTAATGAGAAAAGTTCTCATGTAAAGTATTGAGAAGCAAATGAGAGCACAGGGACTGATCAGAGCTTATTCCCCCTCAGGGAGTCAGAGGACTGAGGCTGCAGGTGGAGGCTGGAGAGGTGGTGCAGGAAACAAAAATGTGTTCAGCGGTGAAGCAGCAACAGAGGGAGCACGTAAGAACAACCACACACACAATTAGGCTTATTAAAGAATTGTGCCTTTCTTGAATATCAGCATCTGCGCTCAGGAGTCCACAAATGTTGTTCCACACTTAGACTGTAATACTCACCAGGGATTGGCTGAATAAACAAGCTGTGCGGAGCGCTGAGCAGAGCGTAGTGTATCACAGCCGTCCAGAAATGGTTGAGAAGCGGCCCTGGAGATCTATGTGGACCCTCTCTGTCTCTTAAAGATTTCTACTCATATTTCCCTCCAGCTGAAACTGATATTATCATACAGCAGTCAGTTCTTCTGTTCCCCACGGAGCCCTTTCCCTTAAACAACCCCCAATAACAGTAATGTTACAGGTCAAAAAAAGGTGTACCTGCTTCCCAAAAACACACATACACAAGAATCAATAGATGACAAAAAAAGGTGGATCTTAAATAAGCACTTTTTTGTGTTATGTTTTGTATTTGTTCTGATGTTTTTAGTGTCTTGTGCCACAGGAGCTGCCAACTGTGGTCACCTACGCACACACACTCTGATCTCTAATGCTGAGCTGAGGGACAGTGACCTTGTGACCCTTTTTACCAATATTCAATCCATCATGGCTGCCAGTTCTCTTTCACACAGGTAGATTATGTTCCTACCCTGCCCTATAAGCACTCCAGATAGCGCTGCCCCATATGCAGTCAGGCAGGCAGAACATTAAGGCTGGGGGTCTTGTAATTGTACCTATACTAAAATCTATGTTTTCTTCTAAAAAGAGTCCAATTTACAAATGAATCACAAAAATCTCTCCTTAAAGCATGTTAACTCAGTCTCAACCTGTATGTTAGATCCCAAAGCATCTAAACCTGTCAGGATAAACACTGTTATTTACAGTTTTCTCTTTTGTGTTACCCCAAGGCTCTGTTTTAGGACCACTAGTACGCTCTTACTTGGCATCGTCCTGTGTGTGAATTTTAACTGACCGGCTTCTTACTTTTATCCAAGCACATTTTCACATACAAGTACGAACAAATAAAGTAACAGTACTTTTACTTGAGTTACGTTGATTGAGCTGTTTATTCTCAGAGCTTTAAGTGCAGCCTTAAATAAGAGTAAATAAGCTTGAACGAGGAATTAGTAACAGGTAGAAATCTGGGCTACATGGCAGAGGTTTAGATGGAATAATAGATTTTGTTCTGATACAGATGGAGGGGAGTTATTTTTCAGGAAACATCCATCAGTAATTGAAAAAGTATAGAAATAAGATTTCCAGTATGTTTCTTTGATAAAGGCTTACTGTAAGTTCTAATTGTATAAAAGATGTTTGGAGACTGGAGGACTCTCTCTCTGTGTGTGTCATTCTTGCCCTCTCTGTCCTTCACTTTCTTCTCCTTCATTCTTCCACACTAACGTACAGTCTCCCCTCTCTGCGTGTGCAGTCTTGATCTCTTTACAGTGACATTAAAGCAGAGCAGCGTCTCCTCTCTCTCCTCCGACTGACTGGGACTTTAAGTGTATTGTTGTTTAACAGAAAGGCTGAGGGGGGGAGTGTATTGTTTTCTGGAAATGGACTCTCTCTCTCTCACACACACACACACACACACAATCCATCAGTGATCACAGACTGAAGACTGTGGTAACACTTAGAGTAGTCTTAATGCATCATAAGCCTGCTACAAGCACTATGACTGAATTATAATTACAAACACAATGTGGACAAAAGCATCAAACCACTATGGGGCCCATGGGCAAAAACAAGCCATTGTGCCTCTATTTACACCACTGTTGTCTGCTCCAGGTTTATGATTCTCTTATTAGTTTTTTAGTAATTGAACTAAAAACAGTTTTATTATAAGAATATGCAGCTTGAGAGCACAATATCAACAACAAAAAAACTGATAAGATGGATTTTATTGATCCCACACTGGGGAAATGGGCTTGTTGTTGCTCAAGATAGAATACAAATGGAAAATAAAATACACACATGGTTTGTTGTAAAGTTCGTAATGCTAGTTTTATGTATGAGGGACCCTCACTAAGACCTCGGGCCTCAGGATGAAATAATGGTGCTCAATGGTGCCCCATTTCTCTTGTGTATCGAATTAATTTGTGGTAGTTTATTTCAGTGCAAATGAATTTAGAAATATTTATCATATCAATGTGCCGCTGAAATAAAAACACCTAGTAATCATCGCCCTTATAAATTATGATAACATGGTGCATCTTCCCAAACAAATCTGTGCTTATTGAAGCCAAATTATAAATTTTGGCTAATGGCTACATAGTATAGTATGTATTACAGTATAAAATATTGAAACTGAATCCTCTGCTCTTTATCAGAGCTGTGCTGAGTGTAATGTAATTAGAACCTGTTCATCAATCTGCCTTCCTCAGGTGAAACCAGGCCATGTGATCAGCCCAGTCTAGGGTAGGGGGAGACGATACTTCCTGGCTATCATATCGCCGTGGCGACCCACTATAATTAGACCTATCAGAGGAAGCCTTTGCCTGACCAGATCTATAATCCCAACTCTACAGATTAGTCATTTTAAAGGCAGAGTCAGCAACATGGGACAGCCAACACAGTGAGACTGAGAGTGGTGGTGAACAGTGACTAAATTCATACTTTTCCCCCAAGAATAGTTCTTTACTGTCTGAAACTGAAACTTTAATTTTTTTCCTTTTTCAGATAACGTCATTTTCACATGTTCTCTTCAAAATGATTCATTATTAGATGGTCAAAGTGCAGATAACGCTGGAAAAATAGTTCTCTCTTCCTTGCTCCGTGCTCTAAAGCAGATTTCCTGGCAAATGTGATCCTAACACAAGATAAAATGCAGTTTAAAGGCTGCTGACACTAACATTAATGAACAATTAGTCACCTAATGCATGCATTAGAGATGGACATCTAACATAGCAATGTTAGATGGAGGAAAAACATTGATAGTCTTGATCATTGGAGCAGCCTACCAGACAAATCTGAGGGCTTAAAAATCAAACAACAGCCTCAAATAAAAGCTTTAAGAAACAGTTCTACATCTAGGGAATATTCTTATTTGTTGCCATGAGTTAGATGAGAAGGCATGAGCGAGTAGTTTATTAGCTTCGCTTAGCATAAAGACTGGAAGCGGGTGGCAATAGCTAGCCAGGTTCTGTCCAACAATAACAAAATCCACCTACTTGCACTCATGAGCAAAGCTCACTCATCTATATGTTATATTTCGTACAAACAGAATGTAAAAAAGACAAATTGTGGTTTTATGGGGAGTTACAGTGATTTTCTGGAGTCTTGTCATCAAGGAATCAAGGAAATGAGTGAAAATGAAAATTCTTAGTCCCTTTATGCTACACACACATATAAAGAATGTTTCATGGAAAATACATCAAATCAAATAAATCAATGTATACAGTTATTTATATACACATATACACCCAGGAATACTTTGATTTATCTGTATAGCAGTTTGGTTTTCTTTATAATGAACATTATAGTCTCAGAGAACTGCTAGCACTGCTTCATCAGCCAGGTGATTTCCACAATACTGTCACAAAAAGACATTATCAGATGAAGTGTCCAGTTATAGCTTTTCTCAAACTTGATTTTTAGCTTGAAGTTTTTCACTGACTTTAAATGGTATTACAGCTATGAGTTGGGAAACAAATTTCAGATGTAAAAGAGAGAATTAAAGAGCAATTACTGTAACACTATTAAATGTAAGTAAATATGGGAGGAAAAATATGAGAAGAGGAGGAAAGAAGGAAAGGGAAAATCATAATAAAGAAACAACAAGAAGGCAGAAAGTAAGAGAAAGAAAAAAGAAAATGAAAAGATTGAAAGGGAGAAGGGAGAAAGAAAAAAGGGAGAAAGGAGGAGAAAAGGAGGTGAGCTCTCTCTCTCGTCTTGTCACCAGACACCACAGTGGACTGCAGTAAACTGGACTTTAATTACAGCAGAGAAATGACACTCGATCCACTGAGATCAGGTCACATCAGAGAGAAGAGGAAAAAAATAAGAACGACAGCACAGGGAGAAAACAGAGTGAAACAAAGGATGAGAAAATGATGTAGGAGAGGTGACAAAAGGAGAAAAAAGAAGATGCGGGCAAACAAAAAGGGGGTGAGGTCAGAATTAAGATGACAGAAGGAAAAGGAGAAGGAAAAATGAGAGGGGAATATGGAGAAGGAGAAGATGGGGAGAAGGGAGGTGAAAAAAGACATACTGGAGGGATGGGAGGAGAGGAAATGAGACATTACAAGAATTAAGAAGCATGGAAGAAAAAGAGGGGAGGATATGGGAGGGAAAGACAGACAAGAGGAGGTGAGAAGGAAGCAAATGAGGAGCGGAGGAAGGATAAGAACAGCAAAAAGACAGTTATAAGACAAGGTAACAGGCTAGCAAGCATGTTGTCTTGGAAATCTGTGACCCAGCTCATTAATTCTTACTGCTCCCTCACAAAAATACATTTTGACCTGATGATCCTGGTAGACGACAAGTTAGGGGATCAGTAAAGTCGTTACATAACATAAGTAGGGTAGGAATTTGGCGTAAATAGCATTACTAATGTTGAAACCTATTTTTATTTTGGAGTAAAGTTCACAGAAGGAATGTTTAGAACCCCAAAAAGTCACTTCCTCTGCTCCACGCTGCTAGTGGCTGAAAAGGAATGGCAGGGAAGAAAGGGAAGAATGAAGTAACAATTGAATAGATTTAAGAAAACACTGTATGAGCATTGTGTGCTAAGCAAATGTTGATGCATTACCAAGCTATTGTGTGTGTGCCTGTACGTGTGTGTGTGTGTGTGTGTGTGTGTGTGTGTGTGTGTGTGTGTGTGTGTGTGTGTGTGTGATTGATGCTCCAGCAGAGTGCAGTGGTTAGCATTAAAGTGCAGCCTCTCGGGTGCAGATGGTGTCAATATCAGCAGCATCACAGGCGACGATCACTGAGCTGTCCCGCTGCATAACTCTCACCACACAACAACCCTGTTGTTCTTACTGATTTTTTCTTTTAAAAAATAACAGTACTAAATATTCTTCTTACTCGATTATATTGATGCATTAATGCACTTGCAACCCTGTTTTCTGCTATAATGTATTGTAATCACAACTATTCAATGCTTCCTTTATAATGTTCCTCTAATCGGGGTGGAAAAGACATAGGAACATTATTTTGACTGTCAATGAGCAACAAAACTCTTAGGATGACATGAAATTTGATACGATTCCAAGAGTATGGATCACAGTGTTTTTTGTGACCTCTTGACCTTTCCTTTAGCATCACCTTCAAGCCAAGTTTTCCACTTTTGCAAGTCAAAATCTAGTACATTTTCAGTTCATTTTATCAACTCACAAAAAGTGTAGATGTAAACTTATTATATATTATGATGTGTAATGAATATTGTAGCCTGTAGGAGCTGCTAGCCGACTTTTAGCCTCATTAAAGGACAATATTGGCCTCATTCTGACCTCTAACCATACAACCACAGTGGTTTTCCATACATTACAATATGTACATCACAATCATAATGAAGCAATACAGAGAAATGATCAGTCTCCTGAAGCATGTCTCTGTTTCACCTTCTCTCTCTCTCTTTCCCTCTCTATCATCCATCTCTATCTCTCTCACCCTCCTTCTCTCTCCCTCTGTTTGTGTCCTTTGCCCACTGCGGTGGTCTCTGGTTTCCTTAATGGTTCCCAAGATGCATTGTGGCTTTGTGGGAGCGGTAAGGCGCAAGGGAATGTGTGCGTGTGTGAGTTTAAAAGCGTGTGTGTGTGTGTGTGTGTGTGTGTGTGTGTGTGTGTGTGGGCAGCGAGAGGTGATGCGGTCATTTCGACACATGAGAGGTTTTCCATCAGCAGCTTGAGGCTGAGCGAGCTGCTTCAAAGGCACTTACACACACACAGACACACACACACACACACACACACACACACACACACACACACACACACACAAACCAGTCACAAGAAAAACCACTCAAACTGAGGAAATTCACACATTATGTACATTAGAGTTGGAAAGTGCTCCATGATGTTTCTTTGTACTTAAAATCCATCACAGTGGAAGTCATTTGCTTTTTTCTTCTAATGTGAACAGATCTGATGTTTTACTGTTAGTCTGGACTTTACTGTTCAACACATCGCTTTACATTGTTTCCTTAACAAAAGGGTTCATGGTTACAGTTTTACATCAAGGGAAGTTTCTACAGCACAAAAATATCAATATCAATATCAAAGTTCTGTCTGGAAAATATGATTGTACGATAAAATGTTGATGCATTTCAGGTAAGTTTTGGGAATCACCCATACCGTATAACCTTTGAAAGCCCAATCTTCCACAATTAGATGCACGACTACCAAAATTCCAATTACTGCCCTCACAGCTCTAAGACAGATATGAGAGTGATATTTTTTCACCTAATTAATAGCAAGTAAGCACATTTCCCAAAATGCTGCTATCCCTTTAAGTGTAGTTTTTATAAGTTTGACATATACTGGTCAATTTCATTGGTTTATACAATGAGCTGAAGCACACAGACAGTTATTAGGACTCGGATTTCATCTAAAAATTACCGGCTGACCTTAGCAGACCTTTGCCATAGACTCTTTATTTTCCCAGCAGGCCCTGATTTCCCAGAATCCAACACACATCAGCTCACTGTCAGTTTTTGTCTGACAAAGCACAGCAGTTTTGCACCCTAACTGTTTTATGAAAATTATACCGATTCAGCATTATTGCAATGCAGACATCTTCACAGTTGAACGTGTTAGTGTGTGTGTGAGAGATGCAGCTCGATATGTTTGTTCAAACTAATTAAAGGCGAGTCGGCGGCGGTGGCGTCGATGGATGTGTTTTTAATGATGTGAGCGGAGGTGAATATGCAAAACGCCTCTGGAGCTGCGATTTCATAGCGACAACTTGATTACCTGATTGATTTTTATCTAAAGTGGCATCAAATATGAATAAATATTCCCGTATTAGTATGTGAGGGACAAAATGTGTGATGTATAGTGGAAGTCAGAGAGATGCAAAGGTGTGTGCAATTATCCATGCGTTTA
The DNA here is from genome assembly GCF_905237075.1 of Dicentrarchus labrax. Classification (NCBI taxonomy): domain Eukaryota; kingdom Metazoa; phylum Chordata; class Actinopteri; family Moronidae; genus Dicentrarchus; species Dicentrarchus labrax. The sequence goes on from NW_026136716.1 coordinate 7,214,434, forward strand.
TGGGAAAGTGCCATTTGTGAATTCTCTGACCTTTCTATCTTTGTGAGAACCAGGACAAGTTTTTGACTTTAAGACTAAACATTATGGTCAGGACACGTTTTAAGTTGTCTGAGTCTTATTAACCATATTTTCCTAGTGCATGTTCCATATAATCTTAATTCAGATGTAGTTGGTGTAAATTCCACAAAACAAGGAACATTTTCTAATGAATAGACAGTATCTAGTTGCCTTATGGGAGTTAAGATCCGGTGCTTTTGGCGATCAAGGAAATGCAATCAATGCAAGGTTGCATAACAAAGTCAAAGGACGCACTCCCTCTGTAGATAAAAATGTCTCATTATAAGGTAACGAGAGCA